>NC_042969.1:8123228-8431526 GCF_901001165.1 Salmo trutta
AGGGATGGTCGGGGATTTCCAGGATGACTCGGAGGCGAGGTGGAATTCCTGGACGTGCGAGCGAAAACTAATTTCCTCTGCATCCGTTGTTCCCACAATCGCCCATCGATGCTCAAGGTCAAAGCATTGAGGGAGTCAAGATCCGTAGGTAACTCCCGAGCAGCAAGCTCGTCCTATTTCTTAATGCTAGGGTCAGTTTACTTTTAGCTAATATGGTGACAACGATGTAGGCTGTGTGTAGAGAGAGGCTAGCGGTTATGATATGTAGGTTTGGCTAGGAAAGTTTTTTTTCGCCTGGTCTCAGACAGCTAATGTGCTGTGCACTAAAGTCCATATCCGAAGGGAAAAGGTGAGAGGAGGAGATTGTGTAGATGGGAAAAGGAATTGCAATGAGCAAAGTGATAATGCTGTTTGTATGTTCCTGCTATGAAAGTGAACTGTTTGCGTGTGATCAGTGGTGTATTTATTCCGCAGATTCTGTTGAAAAACATTCAGAAGGCTGTTAAGCCAAAACGTCTATGTGCGCTATCCGTGATGCAGTGAAAAGAATACAACATACTTTAGAATGAAGTAAGCTTTATGCAACGTCTTTTTAAGTGCGATCCCATTATACCTTTTTCTTTGTCTTGAAAAAAAATTCTTAAACAGAAGTAATGAAACGGGGATAAACATACCTGAATTTGTCCAATAGAAACTCTCGTTTGCAACTCTTGGAATAATGATTACACCCTAGATCAGCTAGATGCAGCCAAGATTGTGTAAGGCAGTATTTAATGTGTCACTGTCTGTCACCGACCACCACTGGAACTGAAATAATACTTGACAAAAGCTTGACTGTATGCCACAGTTCTGCATAACACCTCATCAATGTGTTATCCTACATAGCGACAACACTAGGTAAAATGGTACTAAACAAAGATGATGGTCACATATGGATATTTACATGACTTACCATCATTTAGCATTCCGGTGATTGAGTAACAAACCATGGCCTTGGTCAATTTATGAGTTCCGGCATGTCCCAGTTGACCAGTCAGCTCTGCAGGCTTGCCTGAGAAGGAAAGGATATGGCCTCCTTGCAATACATAGATTTCTGGTTGAAAAACAGTGTGTTCAGAGCACCATTTAACATATTTATAACAACAACTGACATTTTCTATTCAAGGAGTAGATGGCCTGATTCTTGTTTACAACTTTCCCATACCCCAAGGATTTACTGAATCGATTGCACCAACATGCTTGGCATAGCCCAATTACTGCGTTCATGACATATGAAACTATTAAAGGCGATATATCAAATCTGAATCATCCTTTAACAATGTTATTTGCATGTTGTTAATGAAATGCTTATGGCTCCCACATATGGTAATCAGTGGTTTACCTTACCCTAACTTAACATAGCAGGCGTAAAGGAAACGTCTGAAACTACATGCCCCACATTCTGGTTATGACGATACAAAAAAACAGTCTGGGGAGGTCCTCTGCTGCACTTTTCAACCAATTCAGTAAATGTGGAGGGGGAGTTAAGATGGAGTTTATACGTGTTAATATTCCGGATAGAAACAACTTCAGAGAGCAAGCTAGAAAATGTGCCGTAGCTAGCTGCTATATGTTTCACCGGGGACTGTAAACAGCGAGGCACACATCCAAAAGTGGAAGTCACATCACAGGTGCTCATTGTTGTCATATGATTATTTTGCATACAACCTTCCCACAGATTTCTGGCAATGGTGCAGGATAGTTTCTTGGCTTTGGAACATTCTCAGCGCATTTAAGGAACATGAAGAAAAATAATTATTTTCAGAATGTTTCCTAAAAGTTCAAACATGGTTTCATTTCATTTCAATTTTGGTAATATTTTAGGAACGTTCTCCAACTGGTTTGCCATTAGGAATGTTCTCAAATAGTTCAGAGAACATTAGAAAACAACATTCTTCTGTTGGAATTTCAGTACTTCAGCATAACATTTCCTACAGGTTTCCTCATGGTTCTATTTAAAGTCATGTTTTCAAATTGTTCCAAGATTGTTAAGAAAACTTTCCATAAAAAAGAGAGATCTTTAGCAACATTCAGAGAACATTCTTAGAATATTACTTCATATACATTCAATTCTCAGCATCAGCAAAACTCTCTATTGTTAAGTTTGTTCTGGTGTGTTTGCCGCACCCATTAATTTGCCACAGCTGAGCTTGTTTCCTTTGAAATGAGGTCTGTTTGAATTCGACCAAAATGGACAGCTTTGTCCATCATGGTGGCGCAATGGCCTAATTCCATAGACTAATTCCGCAGTGGACTAATTCATAGGTTCGATTCTCACCAACGCCTTGCCACAATAAAAAATAAAATGTGTTTGTTTGATTAACGCCTAAGCAGATACATTTCCATGTGTCTTATCTGTTCTTGGATTTAACCCAAATAAAGCTAGCAGTTTTACTAAGTCTTTATTGACAGTTAAGGAAGTTATTCAAAAACCTCCAAATAACCCTTACATTTCCTTTACATTTAGGGAATGTTTTCATTACTCTATTTAATTACCTTAATATAATTTATAATTTCCCTTCTCAAAATGTTAATAAAACCTCCCAGGAAAAAATGTTCTCAGAACCTTACTGCAACCTAAAAATTACCGTTCCCAGACCAGGCAAAATTTTCACTTCCATTCTCAGAACTTTTAAAAAACGTTCAGTTTTACCAGTCAGGACACTTATGGCTTCATTACCTGAACCAATGGGAAACCAAAAATGTGCATTCCCACAACTTCCAATGAACCAAATGTGCTAGCTGGGTTGTTAATATTGGCCTTATATATTTTTTGTTATATACTCAACTATATATTTGTTCGTTTATACTCATACTGTCCTTATATACAGTACCTGTCCTACACAAGTCTATATTCTAAACACAATAACTCCACACATTGTCCCTCCTGAGATAAGAGGTAAACCCATGGTAAAGATAAGAGGAAATAACTGTCAACAACTCTCGCAGCAGTATGTTTTGGAATCAAAGCTACAGGCAGTTCTTACTCCCAGTTCCAACGTCTCTCATTCACTTTGTAAGGTGTACTTTAAATGTAACTGAACAGGACATAAAAAAATTAAATACAAAGATTGCCACCGAGATATCTGCAAATCCTGAGGTATGATTGCACATGACAGTGAGCGATTAAGCCACATAGACTTGTCACCTTATCTCGAGGCAGACCATTTTGCATTGAAGACTCCAAGCTACTAGGTTAGCCACCTTTATCAGACAGCTTTGTATAGAGCAGTGTGAGAACAAAATCAAATCTAACTTTATTTGCCACATGCACCTTACTTACAAGCCCTTAACCAACAGTGCAGTTCAAGAAGAAGGAAATATTTACCAAGTAGGCTCAAACTAAATGTAATAATAAAAAGTAACACAATAAGAATAACAGTAACGAAGCTATATACAGGGAGCACCGGTACCGAGTCAGTGTGCAGGGGTACAGGCTAGTTGAGGTAACCGGTACATGTAGGTGGGGGCGAAGTGACTATGCATAGGTAACAAACAAACAGCGAGTAGCAGCAGTGTATAAGAGGGGGGATCAATGTAAATTATCTGGTGGCGATTTTTATGAATTGTTCAGCAGTCTAATGGGCAAATGAATGTATCCGGGAGGGGGACGAGTGGAAGACGGCATTTAGTTCCACCTCAGGGCACTATGAGTATCTCGTCATGCCATATGGGTTGATGAATGCTCCATCAGTCTGCCTTTTTTGACGAGATTTTCCGGGACCTGCACGGGCAGGGTGTAGTGGTGTATATTGATGACATTCAGATATACTCCGCTACACGCGCCGAGCATGTGTCCCTGGTGCGCAGGGTGCTTGGATGCTATTTTGTAAACGACATCGCCAAAGTCAAGGATCGGCAGGATAGTCAGTTTTACGAGGGTATGTTTGGCAACCTGAGTGTAGGATGCTTTGTTGCGAAATAGGAAGCCGATTCTAGATTTAATTTTGGATTGGAGATGCTTAATGTGAGTCTGGAAGGAGAGATTACCATCTAACCAGACACCTAGGTATTTGTAGTTGTCCACATATTCTAAGTCAGAACCATCCAGAGTGGTGATGCTGGACGGGCGGGCAGGCAGCGATTGGTTGAAGAGCTTGCATTTAGTTTTACTTGCATTTAAGAGCAGTTGGAGGCCACGGAAGGAGAGTTGTATGACATTGAAGCTCGTCTGGAGGTTGTTAACACAGTGTCCAAAGTAGGACCAGAAGTATACAGAATGGTGTCGTCTGCGTAGAGGTGGATCAGAGAATCACCAGTAGCAAGAGCGACATCATTGATGTATACAGAGAGAAGAGTCGGCCTGAGAATTGAACCTTGTGGCCCCCCCAAAGATAATTGAGGTAATATGTACATGTAGGTAGGGGTAAAAGAGCAAAGCAGAAGGCATAATTTTCTTGTTTATCAAATGTATGGACAGACAGGGGCACACTCCAACACTCAGACATTATTTACAAAAGATGTATTTGTGTTTAGTGAGTCCGCAAGAGGCAGTAGGGATGACCACATGTTCTCTTGTTAAGTGCTTGAATTTGACCGTTTTATTGTCCTGCTACGCATTCAAATGTGACGAGTACTATTGGTTGTCAGGGAAAATGTATGGAATAAAAAGTGCAATATTTTCTTTAGGAACGCAATGGAGTAAAAGTAAAAGTTGTCAAAAATATAAATAGTAAAAGTACAGATACCCCAAAAAACTACTTAAGTAGCACTTTAATCCACTGCTTTCTGCACAGTGCATTGTCTTGCTGAAACAGGAAAGGGCCTTCCCCAAACTGTTGCCACAATGTTGGAAGCACAGAATCATCTAGAATGTCATTGTATGCTGTAGCGTTAAGGTTTCCCTTCCCAGATTCGTCCGTCGGACTGGCAGATGGTGATTCATCATTCCAAAGAAAGGGTGTCCACTGTTCCGGAGTCCAATGGCAGCGAGCTTTACATCACTTCAGCCGACGCTTGCATTGCGCATGGTGATCTTAGGCTTGTGTGCGGCTGCTCGGCCATGGAAACCCATTTCATTAAGCTCCCGACAAACATTTATTGTGCTAAATTTGCTTCCAGAGGCAGTTTGGAAATAAGTAGTTGTCACGTTCTGACCAGTATGAGGGTTATTTTGTTAGTGTAGGCTGGTCAGGACGTGGCAGAGGGTATTTGGTTTATGTGGTTCGGGGTGTGTGTATTATGTAGAGGGTAGTTGATTTATGTATTCCGGGGTTTTTTGGTCACTGCTCTATGTTAGTCTATTTCTATGTTCTTTCTAGTTAGTCTGTTTCTATGTTAGTTAATTGGGGTGTGGACTCTCAATTGAAGGCAGGTGTTGTCTAGTTGCCTTTGATTGAGAGTCCTATATATTAGGGTGTGTTTGTGTTTGTAAATTGGTGGGAGTTTGTCTCTTGAATTGCTGTCGTTTGCCTTCAAGACTGTATTCGTCGTCCATCGTTTTGTTTTGTTTGTGTAAGTGTTTTCATTAAAGTTAATTATGAGCACTCAACCCGCTGCGCCTTGGTCCATTCCTGACGACCGTCGTTACAGAAACTCCCACCAAATCCGGACCAAGCAGCGGAGGAAGGAGCAACAGGTGGACTTTGAGGAGCAAAGGGAATTTGAGTTGGACCAACGGGAGAAATGGACATGGGAACAGAATATGGCCGGAGAGGGCCCATGGAGAAAATGGAGCGAAGACCGGGAACGCTACAGGGGAACACGACTGGCGTTTAAGCCGGAAAGGCAGCCCCAATAATTTTTTTTGGGGGGGCACACGGGTAGTTTGGCAGGGCCAGGATTGAGCCGCAAGCCAAATCCCTGTGCTTATTGGGGGCAGCCTATTATTAGTCAGGTCCCGTGCATTGGAGTGATGTGCACGGCGTCGAGGAATAGTATTCACAGGCCGGTGTGTGCAGTACCTGCACCCCGCATTTGTCAGGGGAAAGTGGCATCCAGCCAGGAAGGGTGGAGCCAGTACTGCGCTCGAGACCGCCAGTGCGCCTTCACGGTCCAATATATCCTGTTCCCGCTCCTCGCTCTAGCCGTGAGGTGTGTGTTTCCAGGCTGGCATATCCAGTACCAGCACCACGCACCAGGCTTCCAGTGCGTCAGCCCAGTCCAACCAGTCCTGTTCCCGCTCCACGCACTAGCCCTAAGGTGTGTGTTTCCAGTCTGGCATATCCAGTACCAGCACCATGCACCAGGATTCCAGTGCGTCAGCCCAGTCCGGCTCATCCTGTTCCCGCTCCCCGCACTAGCCCTGAGGTGCGTGTTCCCAGGCTGATACCTCCAGTACCAGCACCACGCATCAGGCTTCCAGTGCGTCAACCCAGTCCAACTCGGCCTGTTCCGGCTCCCCGCACTAGCCCTGATGTGCGTGTTCCCAGGCTGATACCTCCAGTACCAGCACCACGCATCAGGCTTCCAGTGCGTCAGCCCAGACCGACTCGGCCTGTTCCCGCTCCCCGCACTAGCCCTGAGGTGCGAGTCCCCAGACTGGCACATCCAGTACCAGTACCACGCATCAGGCTTCCAGTGCGTCAGCCCAGCCTCGAGAGTTCGGCAATAGTATGCAGTCCAGAGTATCCGGCAACAGTGTGCAGTCCAGAGTATCCGGCACCAGTGTCTAGTCCGGAACCGAGGGAGACTGCCTGCGATCCGGACCGAGGGAGTCTGCCTGCGATCCGGAACCGAGGGAGTCTGCCTGCGATCCGGAACCGAGGGAGTCTGCCTGCGACCCGGAACCGAGGGAGTCTGCCTGCGACCCGGAACCGAGGGAGACTGCCTGCGATCCGGAACCGAGGGAGTCTGCCTGCGATCCGGAACCGAGGGAGACTGCCTGCGATCCGGAACCGAGGGAGTCTGCCTGCGATCCGGAACCGAGGGAGTCTGCCTGCGATCCGGAACCGAGGGAGTCTGCCTGCGATCCGGAACCGAGGGAGTCTGCCTGCGATCCGGAACCGAGGGAGTCTGCCTGCGATCCGGAACCGAGGGAGTCTGCCTGCGATCCGGAACCGAGGGAGTCTGCCTGCGATCCGGAACCGAGGGAGTCTGCCTGCGACCCGGAACCGAGGGAGACTGCCTGCGATCCGGAACCGAGGGAGTCTGCCTGCGATCCGGAACCGAGGGAGTCTGCCTGAGACCCGGAACCGAGGGAGTCTGCCTGCGACCCGGAACCGAGGGAGTCTGCCTGCGACCCGGAACCGAGGGAGTCTGCCTGCGACCCGGAACCGAAGGGGTCTGCCTGCGACCCGGAACCGAAGGGGTCTGCCTGCGACCCGGAACCGAAGGGGTCTGAATGTGACCCAGAACCAAGGGAGTCTACCAGCAACAAGTCTGTCTGCATTCTGGAGAACAGTAGGCCGGAGCCAGAACCACCTCCTGTATAGGTGGGTTGGGGAGGGGGGGTGTAGCACAAGTGCCGTCGGTGACGGCAGCCACCCTCCCTTCAGTTTAGGGGGGGGTGTTGCAGGAGCACCGTCGGTGACGGTGGCCACCCTCACTTCCCTCCCATGTACTTTTGGGGATTTGTTAGTGTTTTGGGGGTTATTTGTTGTTGTTTTTTGTGTGGGAGGTGCATCCGGGGTCTGCACCTTTGGGGGGGGGGGTAATGTCACGTTCTGACCAGTATGAGGGTTATTTTGTTAGTGTACGCTGGTCAGGACGTGGCAGAGGGTAGTTGATTTATGTATTCCTGGGTTTTTTGGTCACTGCTCTATGTTAGTCTATTTCTATGTTCTTTCTAGTTAGTCTGTTTCTATGTTAGTTAATTGGGGTGTGGACTCTCAATTGAAGGCAGGTGTTGTCTAGTTGCCTTTGATTGAGAGTCCTATATATTAGGGTGTGTTTGTAAATTGTGGGAGGTTGTTTCTTGAATTGCTGTCTGTGCCTTCAAGTCTGTATTCGTTGTCCATCATTTTGTTTAGTGTTTTTCTCATTAAAGTTAATTATGAGCACTCAACCCGCTGCGCCTTGGTCCATTCCTGACGAATACCGTTACAGTAGTGACCGATGCAAGATGATTTTTACACGCTACGCAATTCAGCACTTGGTGGTCCCATTCTGTGAGCTTGTGTGGCCTACCACTTCACAGCTGAGCCGTTGTTGCTCCTAGACATTTCCACTTTACAATAACATTACTTAGAGTTGACCGGGGTAGCTCTAGCAGAGCAGAAATTTGACGAAATGACTTTTTGGAAAGGTGACATCCTATGACTGTGCCACATTGAAATTCACTGAACTCTTCAGTAAGGCCATTCTACTGCCAATGTTTGTCTATCGATATTGCATCGCTCTGTGCTCTTTTGGATACACGTGTCAGCAATGGGTGTGGCTGAAATAGCTGAATCCACTAATTTGAAGGGGTGTCGACATACTTTTGTATACAGTGCATTCAGAAAGTATTCAGACCCCTTGACTTTTTCCATATTTTTGTTACATTAGCCTTATTTTAAAATGTATTAAATTATTATCAATCTCCACACAATACACCATAATGACAGAGCTAAAACATGTTTTTAAACATTTTAGCAAATGTATTTATTATTTAAATACCTTACATAAGTATTCAGACCCTTTACTATGATACACAAAATTGAGATCAGGTGCATCCTGTTTCCATTGATCATCCTTGACCTTTCTACAACTTAATTGGATGTCCACCTGTGGTAAATTCAATTGATTGGGCATGATATGTAAAGGCACACCTGTGTATATAAGGTCCCACAGTTGACAGTGCGTGTCAGAACAAAAACAAAGCCATGAGGTCGAAGGAATTGCCCGTTGAGCTCCGAGACAGGATTGTGTCGAGGCACAGATCTGGGGAAGGGCACAAAAACATTTCTGCCGCATTGAAGGTCCAAGAAGGGGACGAAGGGCCTTGATCAGGGAGGTGACTGTATTTATGTGTATGTGAATAACTCACGTCGGAGAGTTTGGTAAAGTTCTATCATAATCCTTTACTCTGGTATAACATGGTCACAACACACTAATCAGACACTCATAATGCACCTGTTTATATATCCTAGATTGGTGCCCCGCTAGTGCCATCTCTGGGTTGGCATTATGCCCACTATCTTAACCGCTTCCTTTTCATTTATAATTAGCTCGAGCACTTCATACCATTTTAATACCACAGTGAAAATACCTATTTACATGATCAAAACCCCTTTTTTTATGAGATAAAAAAAATCATTGTCCATCTCTTTAGGTCTGATGTTAGGCCTTGTCCTAGTGTGTCGCACTGCTAGCATATGACGTTGGGCTCCTCTGGGATCCTCAGGTCCTCTCCTGGCACCCAGGGATATTGGGAGCCTCAGGGCTTCTCATTCCTCTTCCACAGCCTCCTGAAATTGTGGAGGCACTGTCAGCAGAGTTAACTGCCCTGGTGGGATCTTCCAAATCTCCTCATTATGTGTCCTGCCCACACCATCCAGAGGATATTCAGTCTTTCCATGACGCCCTCCTGTGACCTATGCTCTCCTGAACTGTGCGTATGTCCTTCCAGTTCCTTCAATACTTTCGGCCCTTTACTTCCACTTCATATGACCTTGCACTGAAGTGCCCTATGCATGTGCCAAGACTCCATGTGGCATCCCTGGTGTGAGGTGACAGGAGCACTCTGACAGCTTGGCCTTGTTTTATTACAGGCAGATTTTTTGCATTTGACTCTGGCGTGTGCTGATCCGTAGTACATGCACCCTTCTTTAGTATTTTTCCACCTTAGATCACTGTCCAATCGATGAATTACGCTTCCATTTTCTATCGACATGGTCTCTGTATTTGTTCTGAGTAGCATAATTGACAGATTCTGCCTGTTCAGGGACAGTGTTCATATTTTTTAATTGGATCTGTGTCTGTTTGCTTGTTCTGCATATATCTATAGTTTTAGTCAGCGTAAGTTGTGGTTCGTGCAGCTTACTTGCTCTAACTCTGTTATCTTTACAGCCAATCACAAGTCTGTCTCTGATCATTGTGTCTCTCTTTGACCCGAAATCACACGAATCCGACAATTGATGCAACCTCACAACATATTGACCAGACTTCTCTGCTTGAGTTTGTTCACGTGTAAAAAATTAGTCTTTCATAAATCACATTACGGGTGGGTTCAAAATGTCTTTGTAAAAGGTCAAGGATTTTCTTCGAATTTTTTTCTATCCTCTTCCCCAGATCTAAGGGACGCTGAAGCATATGGCAGTCTCTTCCAATAACACTGAGCAGTGTTGCCACTCTCACATGCAGGTCTTTTTTTATCTAAGCCCGTAGCGATTTCATAATTCTCCCACTGATCACGTAAAAATAACCAGTTTTGATACAAATCGCCTTTCATGTCCATGGCACTAGGCACCGGAATTTGACTGAGAGACATTACAGGCTCTTCGTCCTCGTTCATTTGTTCCACTTATTTGCATTTATCCGACAGTGATTACATTGTCCACATACCTTATCCTCTTTTCCACAATGCTTGACTTTGGGTTAATTTCTCTGACACTATATTTGTATGTGTATGTAAATAACTCACTTTGGAGGGTTGGCATTATGCCCTTTCTCTTAACAGTGACAAAGAACCCAATGGTCACTCTGACAGAGCTCCAGAGTTCCTCTGTGGAGATGTGAGAACCTTCCAGAAGGACAACCATCTCTGCAGCACTCCACCAAATCAGGCCTTTATGGTAGAGTGGCCAGACAGAAATCAATCCTCAGGAAAAGGCAAAAGGCACCTAAAAACTCTCAGACCATGAGAAACAAGATACTCTGGTCTGATGAAACCAAGATTGAACTTTTTGGCCTGAATGCCAAGCGTCACATCTGGAGGAAACCTGGCACCATCTCTACAAATAAGGATGGTGGTGGGAGCATCATGCTGTGGGGATGTTTTTCAGCGGCAGGGCCTGGGAAACTAATCAAGATTAAGTGATAGATTAACGGAGCAAACAACAGAGAGATCCTTGATGAAAACCTGCTCCAGAGCACTCAGGACATCAGACTGGGCCGAAGGTTCACCTTCCAACAGGACAACGACCCTAAGCACACAGCCAAAACAATGCAGGAGTGGCTTCAGGACAAGTCTCTGAATATCCTTGAGTGGCCCAGCCAGAGCCCGGACATGAACCCGAATGAAAATCTCTAGAGAGACCTGAAAATTGCTGAGGATCTGAAGAGAAGAATGGGAGAAAGTCCCCAAATACAGATATACCAAGCTTGTAGCGTCATACCCAAGAAGACTCGAGGCTGTAATCACTGCCAAAGGTGCTTCAACAAAGTACTGAGTAAAGGGTCTGAATACTTATGTCAATGTGATAGTTTTTAAAATATTTAATACATTTGCAAAAATGTCTAAACTATTATTGCTTCACCATTATGGGGTATTGTGTGTAGATTGAGGAAAACAATTTGTTCTATCCA
Organism: Salmo trutta; assembly: GCF_901001165.1. NCBI lineage: Eukaryota > Metazoa > Chordata > Actinopteri > Salmoniformes > Salmonidae > Salmo > Salmo trutta. The sequence goes on from NC_042969.1 coordinate 8,134,656, forward strand.
TTTTAGAATAAGGCTGTTGTCACGTTTGCTATCTTAAAACTCCCTGTCATATATCAGATAAGGCGCAGCGTGCCTGTAATTCCACATACTTTATTGGAGAAAACCGAACTGATCGTCGCTACAGGCTCCGCACCATGGATCTTCACTGGAGGCTCCGCACCATGGATCTTCACTGGAGGCTCTGCGCCATGGATTATCACTGGAGGCTTCGTGGCATGGATCATCCCTACAGGCTCCGGGCCATGGATCATCACTGGAGGCTTCGTGCCATGGATCATCCCTACAGGCTCCGGGCCATGGATCATAACTGGAGGCTTCGTGCCATGGATCATCACTGGAGGCTTCGTGCCATGGATCATTACTGGAGGTTTCGGACCATGGATCATCACTGGAGGCTTCTTACGTGGAGCCGGAACAGTTCTCACCAGACTGGGTAGACGCACTGGAGACCGGGTGTGAGGAGCTGGCACAGGATATTCTGGACTGTGGAGGCGCACTGGAGGTCTGGAGCGTAGGGCTGGCACAACCCGTCCTGGCTGGATGCTTACTTTACCCCGGCAAGCGCGGGGCGCTGGCACAGGACAAACTGGGCTGTGAAGGTGCACTGGCGACACAGTGCGTAGAGCTGGCGCAGGATATGTTGGGCCGTAGAGGCGCACTGGAGGTCTGGTGCACAGTGCTGGCACAACTCATCCTGGCTGGATCCCCCCCCGTAGCCCGGCAAGTGCGGGGAGCTGGAACAGGCCGCACTGGATTGTGCTGGCGAACTGGAGGTACCGTGCATAGAGCTGGCGCAGGATAACCTGTGCCAAAGAGACGCACCGGAGACCAGGAATGTTGAGCCGGCACAATCCTTCCTGGCTGAATGCCCACTCTAGCACGGCAACTGCGGGGAGCTTGCACTGAGTGCACCGGGCTGTGGCTGCGCACTGTAGACACCGTGCGCATCAACGCATAATGCGTTGCTTGACCAGTCAAATGCTCCCCACCGTAAGCATGGGGAGTTGGCTCAGGTCTGAACCCTGACTTAGCCAATCTCCCTGTGTGCCCCCTCCCCAACATTTTTTTTGGGGGGGCTGCCTCTCATGATTGCCTCGTTGTTGATTCTCCCCGGTCCAGCTCGTCTTCCCAGTAAGCGCATGCTGCTTGGCCATCTTGTGGTGGGTAATTCTGTCACGTTCGCTATCTTCAAACTCCCTGTCATATATCAGCCAAGGCGCAGCGTGCCGGTAATTCCACATACTTTATTGGAGAAAACCGAACCAAAACAATAAACAGGTAAACAGAAAGAAACGTGACGCAACTGTGGCGCACACAAAACACTCACAGAAATAATAATGACCCACAAACACAGGTGGGGAAAAGGCTGCCTAAGTATGATTCCCAATCAGAGACAACAATACCCGGCCAAAACAAAGAAATACGAAAACTAGATTGCCCACCCCACATCACACCCTGACCTAACCAAATAAAAAATGGCTCTCTAAGGTCAGGGCATGACAGCTGGAACGTAACAAAATGTAGAAAAAGTCAAGGGGTCCGAATACTTTCCGAATGCACTGTATAGATAGTGTATATAAACATTTTAGCAATGGTATAATTGCGTGATATGATAGCATTTTACAAACCTACTCCCCCTGTCGGCGCAAGATTAATGGTTTTGACCACAAAGATTCTGCTTCAAAACATGCCCCACTGCTTTGATTGTTGTAATGTTAGCCCATTAAATTTAAATGCAAAGAACTTATAGATAGATGTCATTTGCGGTGTGCATGATCATGAGCAAAGTCATTGTAGCTTTTCACTTCCCCTGTGAAAACCATGTTCACGGGCTGACTTGACTTTGCTGTACTGATTAACCTTAGCTAAGGTCATCATCAATCTATTGGCCCGAGGGGAAAGCTACTTATGACTCCACTGACCAGGCATGATGGAAGAGGCCTAACATGGAAGGAGAAATCATGCATTACAGCCCTGTCATAGTTGGCACCAGCTGGCGTCTACATCTTTCTCTAGTTACAGTTCAGCCAAATTCCATAGACGTGTTTCCTAAAGTGCAGTAAAGTTGCATCAAATCCACACAAGTGTCAAACTCATTCCAAGGAGGGCCGAATGTCTTCATGTTTTCGCTCCGCCTTATACTTGATTGATGAATTAAGGTCACTAATTAGTAAGGAACGCCCCTCACCTGATTGGCTAGGGCTTAATAGAACGGGAAAACCAAAAACCTGCAGACACTAGGCCCTCCATGGAATGAGTTTTACACCACTATCCTATGGGGACAGCCTCAGAACCCTTTTGGAACTATTTTTCTGAAAGTGTAGGTGTTGTGGTTGTGTCATTAAGTGAATGTGACATAATCCATGAGGCTGTGACTCATAACCTTCTAGCATTTGCATTTCCTTGTCATGATTTAACCCAAGGTGTTTAGCGTTGAGGTTGATAAAAGGATATATTTTTTCAGAAAATCAAACAATACTTCATTTTGCTGCCCTAATATACCAGCTTTTGTACCACTCTTTAAAATATCTCCATACATGTATACATGAAGAGCAGTCAATTCTAAGCCATGTCGCCCAAAAGCAACAAAAAAAACATTGGATTCAAAGCTGTTTAAAATAGGAGCACCATGACCAAGCATGATGGAGGAGCTACAGTCTGTGTGTTTCCCGCAGATGTCTTAGCGGGTAGGCGCAGTGCGACTGAGAAAAATGACCCTTTATGTTTCATTGTGTCTCAGAGGAAGTAGAGCAGACGGTTATCCAAACAGCTTTTCCATTTAAACCCTCAGCGTCAGTCAGTGGTACATGCAGGGAGTCCAGTTGACTCACAGAGCATTGACCTCAGTCAGCAGGGCAACTAGTGGAAAGGTTGTCTGAAAAAGGACACTCCTCACAATGTTTAGGATGTATCAGCATAACCCTCTTACCCTGCGTTCATAACCAAATGGGAAGGTGGTATTTACTACATACGACTGGGAAAAATCCACTTGAACGGCCTGCCAACCGGTAATTACTTGTGGGAAACTCGTCTATCAACCCGGATCTCTGACTTCTCCCACATGCTGATCGCTGGTTTAAGCTACTAAGGAATAACAGCTTTTTTTATCAGTCACATGTAACAAAACCATTTATAAAAAGCAATTCATTCATGTGGTTTTCGAACACTATCTTTTGTTTACAAGCATGATAGCTGTACTTTTAGTTTATGGTTCATGCAACTTGTTGGCCATTAGCCAATCACTGTTTCTCAACGAGTTCAAAGCACATGAATGCATCCAACTGGTATTTACAGCTTCACAATTTGTAATTACCACCTTCCCACTTGGATATGAACGCAGATTTAGCCCTACAGAGCTCGCTGTCATGTACAGTTAACAGTAAGTACAGTTATTTTAACAGTAACACTCCATCTTAGGGCATACCAGTGAGGAAGTGTTCGAGTTGAGTCATGCTGTTTTAGCAGTGTGTGTCAGATGTTGGAAGGTATATCCTTAATCGGTAGACGGTTCTGATTAGGAAGTCATTGTTTACTTCGCCGAGCAGTGCCCAAGAAATAATTATATCCAGTTGTTAGATGTTTCCGCCCTCCCCAGATCAAAATCAAACATGGATGTCAATGCTTGGTTGCACACGCTCCGTTCTACTTCCTGTCAGTGCATCACGGCCCCTGTAATGTAAGGCTGATTAGCTAAGACAAACAGATGTGAAACACAGACAGGTGTGCACAAAATGAGAATACACCATGGAATCCATGTTTGGTTTTGATTTGGATGGGTGGGAAATAATTAGATTTCATTATTTATTGGACAATGCTCGGCAATGCAAATGGCGCAATTCCCAATCAGCACGTTTACCAATCAGCACGTTTACCGATTACAGATATGCTTCAGACATGGTAAAAGTGTCGCCAAATGTCAAAAAATAACTTGCAGGGTGGGTATATTCAACTAGACTTGAGTTCCACTCGGTCTACAACCTGGCCTAACTTAGGACTAAGGTTTTAAGTATTTTTTTTGGTTCATTGGACTGTTTGCTCTTACAGGACTATCAAATTTGATAATGATTGAATCATTATTTTGTTGATCCCTTTTGTTAGTCCAATCAGTGCAGTATTGTTGCACAGGACCTTGTTTCCCAGAGCCTTCATTGCGTTAAGATCATCGTTAGAACCATCTTACGATGTATCTTTAGTAGCCAAGGTTTTCCTAGAGCCTTTGTTAGTAAAGTGGCTCTTAATAAAAACCTTCGCACATCTACTTGTAGATCAGCCAAAGTGTATCGTTAGGCTTATTTTCTGTCTTACCTCACAAGATACCATTTATCACAATCTATAAGTGTTTTGTGTGAATGGGCATAATCATACGATGATAAAATGTTTCATTTGGGTAATGTATAGGATCTAATGCAATATTTGAAATACGTATTTGTAATATTTTGTCAAGCTTAGTTTTATCCAAAACTGAATCTTATCCAGAACAAATTGGAAATACTTGGAACACTATAAACGCCAAGCCATTGTCGGAGGTCAGCAAAACTACAATAATACAGCAAGGCTACCGTTCAGCACAATCCAACATAACCGGCAACGGCGGCAGCACAGTCGATTGGTTTATATAATGCTTATATTCGAAACAACCTGAGGCTGTTGCAGACTCACAATGATGGAGCTATCCTTAAAAATACAGTGTCACGTGTGCTCCCTCTCCGGCCTCTAGATCACCAGGCTGCTGATTATTGCTCACACCTGTCACCATCGTCACGCGCATCAACGCCTCATGACACTCACCTGGACTCCATCACCTCCTTGATTACCTTGCCTATTTATGTCACTCCCTTTGGTTCCTTCCCCAGGCGTTATTGTTTCTGTTTCAGTTTCACGTCTGTGCGTTGTTTCGTGGTTTGTATTATGTTCCATTTATTTATTAAACATTCACTCCCTGAACTTGCTTCCCGACTCCCAGCGCACACGTTACATACAGGCTCCCACGAGAGGAGATACTCATTCTGCTCGGCCTTGTGTCTCCCTCAATCAGCCGACCAACCCGCTGCAACTTTGCGCTGCGTATTGAGGTGCATCATTTAACAGCCAGGCTCTTTTACACAGTGGGGAGTTTCCTCCAGATCCTTGGGGATGGACACTGCCACAGCAAGGCATCTGTATCCAGGTGTGCCCACGCAATGACTTTTGTTCTTCTGCGCCATGCCCCTCAATATTTTGGCCTACCTCAAACAATGGAGTCAATGTAGGATATGTACCCCAAAAATTGGGCTGTGGGGTTAAAATATATTTGTATTTTATATACATTATCAGAAAGCCAAAATATAGGAAGGATTTTTTATTTTTTTATGAAAAACCAACATGTGCCGTAGAGGGTTATTTGAATATTTGTGGGCTAAAAGGAAACAGACAGATACAGTATATTGTTATGCTGTGTGCTAAAGCACTCTGGAGGAAAGAATACAACCGGGGTTAAAATCGTGAAATCAATTAGCATTACATGATAAATGGTTGGTTTGTAGATTAGTGTTATTTTTATTCATAAAAACTAGTCTGCGAAATGTATAGGCCTAGCCTACATTTCACATGCTTATGACGCAAGCGGCATCAATTTCAGCACCAGGGAACTGGACAGCTCCCTCAACGGGATCATGTGGAAAACTGAACATGGCCCGAACGACGCTCTTAGCTGTCACACTTACAGGTTCACTTGTTTCGGAAAAAGTTGGCTCGTAAATAACTATGCATCTGGTATGGTCATCGAAGTGCTTAATAAGTTATATTGCAACTGGGAAACGAGACCCCGATCAGTTTGTGGTTTATGAAAGTTGGGAACAATATTAGGCAATGTGCCCTGATCACAGATGGTTGTTTAAAACTGCTCTAATTCTGAATGACTTCTGAGGTCCACTCAGTGATAGTGTGATATGTCAGAGCGGACGGTTTGGTAATAACGCACTCTTCACACCATCTCCCTCTTATCTCTTCATTGGGATGACATAAGACCCAAGGATGAGAGCTTTGAAATGGAACCCCTCAGGAAAGGGAAAGCAGCGCATTCTACATCCATAGAATCAACATGCATATAAACAAACATACATATAGAGCACTCCTTACACCTCCCTGTAAAAAGATGTAAAAGTCATGAGGGGAAAAAGCGAGGGGGAATAGTGAATTGTACAGTACTGAGTCAGTACTTTCCCGAACTGGGGTTACCATGCGTAGAGCTGGCGCAGGATAACCTGGGCCGAGAAGACGCACCGGAGACCAGGAACGCTGAGCAGGCATACTCCTTCCTGGCTGAATGCCAACTCTAGCACGGCACCTGTGAGGAGCTTTCACCGAGCGCACCGGGCTGTAGCTGCGCACTGGCGTCAGGTCTCCAACCAGACTCTGCCAATCTCCCCGTGTGCCACCCAACTTTTTTTTGGGGGGGGCTGTCTCTCGCACTTGCCTCTTGGTTGGTACAGCGCCTCATAACGGCGCTCCGCTTTTGCTGCCTCAATCTCCTCCCTCGGGCGGCAATACTCCCCAGCCTGCCTCCCGGGTCCTTTCCCGTCCAGAATGTCTTCCCAGGTCAATTTCTGTTGATCCTGGGCACGCTGCTTGGTCCTTTATGGTGGGTTCTTCTGTCACGGTTGTCGTAGAGAGGGGACCAAAGTGCAGTGTGGTTGTAGTTCCACATTTTATTTAATCCGTGAAACTTTGCAATACATAAATCACTAAATTAACAAAACAACAAACCGTGACGCAGAGAGAAACAAACACTACTCAAAATATAATAACCCACAAAAACAGGAAGAAAAAACCCCTACTTAAATATGATCTCCAATCAGAGGTAACGAGGACCAGCTGCCTCCAATTGGAGATCAACCCAAACAACCCCAACATAGAAATAGAAAAACTAGAACTTAAACATAGAAATAGAAAACATAGAAAAACACAAAACACCCCCTGTCACGCCCTGACCTACTCTACTATAGAAAATGACATCTTACTAGGGTCAGGATGTGACAAGTACGCGTATTTGCCTGTCTTCTTGACATTTTAATCCAAATATGTGCTGATCAACAGTGCCACACTAACAACTCTGCCACATGTTGGAAATTTGTCTGCCGTTCACAACTGTCTGAGGCAAGTCACACAATAAGGATTAGCCACAATAGTGCAATTTGCAGTTCTGCCTTAAAAATAAGTCCACCATTGAAAGGGATTAAAACTGATACAAATAGTGGAATCATGCCATATTTGGACTAGATAATGTTAAACAAGGTCGGGATGTTGTTATATAAATTCAACAAAAGACAATACAAATCAGTTGAAATCGCACTGTGGATGTCATTTACTTTATAATTGCATTGGGGACATACTTATGATGTACAATCTAACCTATGGGTTGTGCACCCATGAAATGGAGTATCAGCCTACTCAGTGACACTCACAGAACACAACTGTGTAGAGTTTACACAAATATTAGTGTCTTAACTCTTATTGTGCTCCTCCTCTTCCCTTCATTGAATGGGGCTCTGTTATTTCATTGCCTCCAACGCATTCAAAGGATCACGGTCGTTTGAGACGGAAAAGCCCTATACGTACTGACCAACTATGGTTTGCATGTCCTACTTAAGGACCCTATCATGCAGAATAGGTAGTTGGAGTTTGTTGTACCCAGTGGTGATGGGTATACCGGAAGCTAGACCATAGACTGCTGGTTATGTATCTTGTTATATATATTTGAAAAGTTGTATTCATAAATACAGGGCTTGATAAACTAGTAGGCTAATTCCACAGCCAAGCAGATACAACTAGTCATTTTGGTTGTGAAAAGCTTAGTAAAAAGCTTTGTCCTTTGTTTACAATAAAATGAAATTTACGACTTGGCTGTCTATTATATCACCCTGTCACAGGACTTCCCAGTCAACACCACCTTATAAGTTTTGAGAGATGTCCAGTTTGCAGCCGAACACAGAGCATAGAGAAGACCCACAAGGGGGCCTGTCATGCCAAATGGCCTAATAGTGTCCCCCTCTGCGTCACAATAGAATTCGATAAACTATTAGTGCCCGTTGCTATATCAACGGTGTGATGACCTAATGATCAGAATTTTGGAGATCGTTACAGCCTAAATGACATTATTTTCATCATCGCTATGCAAACAAGGCTGATTTCCATGACAATTTTGCTGTTTAAACAAGTCGTTTAGCTAATAAAATGAAAACATTAACTCAAACTATTTTTGGGTACCTTGTTAACATCACAACATGACATCCATTTCTTAAACATTGCTACATTTCGGAAAAGGCAATGAAAACGTGTAATCTGCTTGACACATTAAAGTTGCTTACCTCACAGATCACGTCAGCTAATTTCCACTCCATTCATATGCAAATTAGTTTGATTCATACACTGGCTGGTCTGGCTGTCATGTTTTTATTTTAACCTGCCCTTCCCTACACTGAAATAATATCATTTCAGTAGTCCTCTATTATGATAATAAAATATATATCTTGCATAGCTCATTAGTACACCCTTGTGGTTGAATATATATTGTAGCGGTTTCAGGGTTTTGGGGGGGATGGACGGTATGTGCCTGCGAGCTTTCTGTGTTTTCTAGATGCCAGGACCACAGACAGCAATGAAAAGTATTCAGCAGAGGCAGGACCATGGACAGCTCAGGGGAAAACTTCTAGATGGCAGCAGAACAGCCACACCTGTCTCCAGTTGTAATTAGAGCCAAACTGCAGACAGGTGAAATTAACCGCGCCCTGGGTTTTCTTTCTTGGTCTTTCCTTTGACCCCGGTAGGAGTAGGAGAGCATATGTTGGAGAAGGATGTTAACCAGAAGAAAGGAACTGATGATTTCAACAACTGATGATTTCAACAACGTTTGAACCCCAAAAGACCAAGATTGAAGGACCTTCCACTGGTGACGATGTATTTACTCTGTTTTGAGTTGTGTATATCGAGAACACTGGTGGTGTGTGTGGAAACCCTGCCTCACAAAGATCTTGGCGCCGAAACCGCCACAATATGTATTGATTTTAGGTCCTAGGATACAACAATGAATAATCTGGAACAAATAAATACCAGCAAAGGATACCTTACAACACCTTGTGAAACAGCTGTAAAAACCAAGATTTTAATACATAAACTTTGATAGTTTTTGGTACAGTTGTCATTTTCATTTATGACACCTGTCATGACAAATAGTGTCCCCCTCTGCATCACAATGGGATTCGATGAGTTCTAGCTTCTGTTGCTAGGGCTAGTGCTAGAACTTGCAACATTCTGACCGAATTACGTAATGAACCAAAGCGTCCGTTGCTATGCTGGTTGCTTTGTTCTATTTTTCCTTGTAGCGGTTGTGAAGGAAGGAGGATGCAGACAGTTCTATTTCACTGCATAAACACTTACCTCAGAATTGCCCTCCAAGGACGGTGTTTTTGACGGTGACAACCTTCTGACTACCTGCTGCTTCAGAGGACTGAAAAAACTGGAATGAACACTTTCTTTACCATGTGTTTGTCTTTATAGAAGTACATATTGTTAAATAGGAATAAATAATGTAAACTGTTTTTAGATTGACGTTGCTAGGTACTGTAATTATACCTCAGCCTGCCTAGTCAGCTAGCCAGCTACAGTAGCCAGTTAGCCAGACAGTTTTATTTAGCTAACGCTACCTATTCCACACACCAGGATTAGGTATTTTAGTCTGATTGCCATGTGAGTGCACAACAAATCTATGAAATTAAATGTATGACACAACTGTACCAAAAACCATCAGTTTATGTATTAAAATCTTAAATATTGGCAAGTTGGTTTTCACAGCTGTTTCACAAGGTGTTCATTATTGTAAGTTGTAAGGTATCCTTTGATGGTATTTATTTGTTTCACGTTATTCATTGTGCTATCCTAGGACCTACAATAGATACATACTGTTTATATTCAACCACAAGGGTGTACTAATAAACTATGCAAGATGGAAAAAAATGTGTCTTACAGGACGACTGAAATTATATTATTTCAGTGTAGATAAGGGAAGGGCAGGTTAAAATAAAAACATGACGGCCAGACAAGCCAGTGTATGAATCAAAAGGATTTGCATATGAATGGAGTGGAAATTAGCTGACTTCCTGATCTGTAAGGTAAGTGACTTTAATGTGTAAAGCAGATTACATGGATTTAATGTGTCAAGCAGACATGGATTTAATGTAATGTTAACAAGGTAACCAAAATTAGTTTGAACTCATGTTTCCATTTTATTAGCTAAACAAAACTTGTTTAATAAACAGTGAAATTGTTGTGGAAATCAGCCTTGTTTGCAAAGCGATGATGAAAAGAATGTAATTTAGGCTTTAATGATCTCCAAAATTCGAATCATTAGGTCATCACACAGTTGATATAGCAACGGATGCTAATAGTTTATTGAGTCCCATTGTGACGTAGAGGGAGACACTATTAGGCCGGGGGACATTATTTGGCATGACAGGCCCTCATCAGTGATGAGGGGCCAGGAGCTGATCTATGCTGCTATGCTCATCAATGGGGCTCTGGCAAAGACCTCACCTCCAGCCTCACCACTTGCCTGATCTCCAACAGTCATCAATGGGAAGAACAGAAGTAGCTAGGTTTAGTCTGACCTGTTCAAACGTCAACATAGTATATGTTTGTGTGTCAGATATCACCTATCCCTAACTGCCATTGGTAATTGCACAGTGACTATATGTGTTCACAGATGCATGAGGAGCACCCCCCTATCCACATCGAAGGGACAGTAGTGGAGAAGGTGGAAAGTTTCAAGTTCCTCGGCGTACACATCCACAATGAGATGATTACTAATAATACAGTACAGCACACAAGTCCAGTAGTAGCAAACCCCCTTTTCATTCCATGTGTCACTGCTGAACTCTGCCTCAACTATGTGTATTTCCACAGATGGGCCGGAGATGCTTTTACCAAACAGCAGCCCCAGTCTGAAATGAAGACCATAATTGGGTAGGTTTTATCTGACCTGTTCAAACGTCAACACAGTACCTGTCTGTGTATCAGATATTACCTATCCTAACTACCATTGGTAATAGAACTGTGACTGTGCATGTGTTCACAGAAACATGTATGGAGCCAGCACACAGTTCTGGAAAACCTTGGTAAAGCATGCGTAGAAAAGGCATTGTGATGCTCATGTGAATTGTATTTATTTTTCGGCTTCAGACAAAAGCCTACTTCACTTAAAATGTAGTTTGTTTTTAATAGATAGCATGGATTGATAAGAAAAGGGGAACTCAGAACACATGGCTGGTATAGTGCACTAATATTAACAAACACCAAACACAAAAAAGTCGATCTTTCAAGCAAAGTATGTGCTGTTACATGCTAATGTAACAACCACAGGTACTAGCATAGGAAAGGGTCAAGAGACCTGAACTGGGTAACAGAATGGAAAGCACACAACACAGGGATGTCAAAAATCTAGTTTTATTACAAAGATCTGGTTAAAATGGGCTGTACTGGCTGGGCTTGGAAGTGGACCAAAAAGACAAATTACAGTGCATCTCAGTCTTCAGTGTAATAATTTAGTGGTTACATGCAATGTTCCAGGAAAATGGTTGTATCTTAAAATAATGTCTGTGAGTATAACAGAATTGATATGGCAGGCAAAAACCTGAGAAGATTCCTTACAGGAAGTGGCCTGTCTGACCAGTTCTTGCCCTCCTTCATGATCTCTATCCAAAACAGGGGATCTCTGCTGTTACGTGACACTTCCTACGGCTCCCATAGGCTCTCAGAACCCGGGAAAAAGCTGAATGATGTAATTCCAGGCGCTGGCTGAAACACATTAGCGCTTCTGGCAAGTGCTCTATCAGAGGGCCATCAGACTGAGGCTCGTGCATGAGGGGATCCCATGCTTTTACTTTCGCTCTCTTTGAATTAAAAAACGATTTCCCGGTCAGAATATTATCGCTTTTTTACGAGAAAAATGGCATAAAAATGGATTTTAAACAGCGGTTGACATGCTTCGAAGTACGGTAATGGAATATTTAGATTTTTTTTGTCACGAAATGCGTCGTGCGCGTCACCCTTATTTACCCTTTCGGATAGTGTCTTGAACGCACGAACAAAACGCCGCTATTTGGATATAACAATGGATTATTTGGGACCAAACCAACATTTGATATTGAAGTAGAAGTCATGGGAGTGCATTCTGACGAAGAACAGCAAAGGTAATAACATTTTTCTTATAGTAAATCTGACTTTGGTGAGTGCTAAACTTCCTGGGTGTCTAAATAGCTAGCCCTGTGATGCCGGGCTATCTACTTAGAATATTGCAAAATGTGCTTTCACCGAAAAGCTATTTTAAAATACATATCGAGTGCATATAGGAGTTCTGTATCTATAATTCTTTAAATAATTGTTATGTTTTTTGTGAACGTTTATCGTGAGTAATTTAGGAAGTGTTCGGTGGGAATGCTAGTCACCTGCTAATGTAAAAAGCTGTTTTTTGATATAAATATGAACTTGATTGAACAGACATGCATGTATTGTATAACATAATGTCCTAAGATTGTCATCTGATGAAGATCATCAAAGCGTCCCACCTAGCCCAGAGAGGTTAACTGACTTGCCTAGTTAAATAATGGTTTTAGAAACTTCTGTGTTTTCTATCAAATTCTACCAATCATATGCATCTTCTGAGTAACAGGCAGTTTACTTTGGGCATGACAGTCAGGCGTAAATTCAGGATACTGCCCCTAGCTGTAAGAAGTTTTAACTAGGTCTTTCTTTGCAGCACCTGACCATATGACTGGACAATAATCAAGATAAAATTAAACTAGAGCCTGCAGTACTTTCTTTGTTGAGTGTGGTGTCAAAAAAAGCAGAACATCTCTTTATTACAGACAGTTACTCATCTTTACAACCATTGAATCAATATGTTTTGACCATGACAGTTTACAATCTAAGGAAACACCAAGCAATTTAGTCTCCTCAGCCACATCATTAAGTAGCAGATTCAGCTGAGGTCTAGAACTTAACGAATGATTTGTACCAAATACAATACTCTTAGTGTTAGATGTACAGGACCAGTTTATTACTGGCCATCCATTCCAAAACAGACTACAACTCTTTGTTAACCTCTCTAGGGTAGGTGGCACCAAATCGTCCCACCTACGTAACAGCCAGTGGAATCCTGTGGCACGTTATTCAAATACCTTAGAAATGCTATTACTTCAATTTCTCAAACATATGACTATTTTACACCATTTTAAAGACAAGACTCTCGTTAATCTAACCACACTGTCCGATTTCAAAAAGGCTTTACAACGAAAGCAAAACATTAGATTATGTCAGCAGAGTACCGAGCCAGAAATAATCAGACACCCATTTTTCAAGCTAGCATATAATGTCACATAAACCCAAAATCACAGCTAAATGCAGCACTAACCTTTGATGATCTTCATCAGATGACACACCTAGGACATTATGTTATACAATACATGCATGTTTTGTTCAATCAAGTTCATATTTATATCAAAAAAGAGCTTTTTACATTAGCATGTGACGTTCAGAACTAGCATACCCCCCGCAAACTTCCAGCGAATTTACTAACAATTTACTAAATTACTCACGATAAACGTTCACAAAAAGCATAACAATTATTTTAAGAATTATAGATACAGAACTCCTCTATGCACTCTATGTCCGATTTTAAAATAGCTTTTTGGTGAAAGCACATTTTGCAATATTCTAAGTAGATAGCCCGGCATCACAGGGCTAGCTATTTAGACACCCAGCAAGTTTAGCCCGGCATCACAGGGCTAGCTATTTAGACACCCAGCAAGTTTAGCACTCACCAAAGGTGACATTCTCTGCTGTCAGGTAACAGTCATATAATCATTAGCATGAACTGTGTGGCTAATTGCCCATTGACTCTTTGTACTCTCAACTAGGGGTCAAGGAGGACCTGATAATTACTCCCTCTTTTGTATCTATTCTTTTAGAGTCGAGCACAAAAAACACCCATAATTTAAGGTACTTTTTTTATTCCTAATGCATCTCACAATGGATCGCAAATTCTTCTTTTTTGACTCAACCTGAATTATAGGTATCTGAAGAATTAAGACCCAAGGCTAGATTGATGTTGTAATTTCAATGGTGCAAAGTTTGCAAAGCCAAGAACATGAAACACTTTTTAATTACACTGAATTGTAAGATTGTCTTACATTCATTTACCTCAGGCCCGTGCACAGACCTGCTTAACTAAGTCCCTTTCATCTTTGGTTCTAGCTTGCTTAGCCCACAATGTGTGATGAGTGTGTGTTCTGTAGAAGAAAATGAAGGCCTATGTTAAAACAAATAATGGAGAATTTGTCTACAGAAGCAGAAGTATGAATGGAATTATTCTTGCAGCATGCTGCAAGAGCTCTGATAGGTTGGAGGACATCCTCTGGAAGATGTCGTTATACTGTGTAAGTCTATGGAAGGGGGTAAGAACCATGCGATTCCTAGGTTTTGCATTGAAGTCAATGTACCCAGAGAAGGACGGAAACTAGCTGTCCTCCGACTATACCTACATAGTGCTGCTGAGGCTACTGTAGACCTTCATTGCAAAACAGGGTGTTTAAATCGATTATTTGGTGACGTGAACATATTTAGTATAGTTTTATCTAAAAAGGATAGCCTTTTAAATGTTTCACAAATTACATTTTTATGATATGCACTTTGGAGGATGGTCCTCCCCTTCATCCTATGTGAAGCCTCCACTGATACATTCTCTGGGTTAATGTATTAGCTGTAAGTATCCTGACTACAATTGTGTTTGGCTGTGTGGCCTTGAAGACAAAGAGGTAATTCTTGTTTTGTGTCTATTGTCTATTGCTACATTTAAGCTGGCCCAGAACATAGCGGCACGTCTTGCACTTCATTACTATGCATGCCAGTCTTTCTTGGCTAAGTTGAGGAAAGAATGACTGCGTTACTTGTTGTTTTTATAACAAACATGAATGTGTTGGAAATTCAATATTGTTTGCATAGTGAACTTACACACAGCACTGGCACACACAATATCCCAACCAGACATGCCACCAGGGGTCTTTTCATAGTCCCCAGGTCCAGAACAAATTCAAGGAAATGTACAGTATTATACAGAGCCATGAGTGCATGGAACTCCCTTCCATCTCATATAGTGCAAGTGAACAGCAAACCTGGTTTCAAAAAACAAATAAAGCAACACCTAATGGCACTGCCTTTCCCTCATGTGACCTACTGGTGTGTATGTACTGACATGTATGCGTAACTGATAGATGCGTAACTGATAGATACACACACACACACGACATGTTAATGTTTTTAAATGTACAGTTGAAGTCGGAAGTTTACATACACTTAGGTTGGAATCATTAAAACACGTTTTTCAACCACTCCACAAATTTCTTGTTAACAAACTACAGTTTTGGCAAGTCGGTTAGGATATCTACTTTGTGCATGACACAAGTACTTTTTCCAACAATTGTTCACAGACAGATTTTTTCACTTATAATTCACTGTATCACAATTCCAGTGGGTCAGATGTTTACATACACTAAGTTGACTGTGCCTTTGAACAGATTGGAAAATTCCAGAAAATTGTTATGGCTTTAGAAGCTTCTGATAGGCTAATTGACATCATTTGAGTCAATTGGAGGTGTACCTGTGGATGTATTCAAGGCCTACCTTCAAACTCAGTGCCTCTTTGCTTGACATCATGGGAAAATCAAAAGAAATCAGCAAAGACCTCAGAAAAAAATTGTAGACCTCCACAAGTCTGGTTCATCCTTGGGAGCAATTTCCAAATGCCTGAAGGTACCACGTTCATCTGTACAAACAATAGTACGCAAGTATAAACACCATGGGACCACGCAGCCGTCATACCGCTCAGGAAGGAGACGCGTTCTGTCTCCTAGAGATGAACTTACTTGGTGCGAAAAGTGCAAATCAATCCCAGAACAACAGCAAAGGACCTTGTGAAGATGCTGGAGGAAACAGGTACAAAAGCATCTATATCCACAGTAAAACTAGTCCTATATCGACATAACCTGAAAGGCCGCTCTGCAAGGAAGAAGCCACTGCTCCAGAACCGCCATAAAAAATCCAGACTACGGTTTGCAACTGCACATGGGGACAAAGATCGTACTTTTTGGAGAAATGTCCTCTGGTCTGATGAAACAAAAATAGAACTGTCTTGCCATAATGACCATCGTTATGTTTGGAGGAAAAATGGGATGCTTGCAAGCTGAAGAACACCATCCCAACCGTGAAGCATGGGGGTGGCAGCATCATGTTGTGGGGGTACTTTGCTGCAGGAGGGGCTGGTGCACTTCACAAAATAGATGGCATCATGAGGAAAGAAAACTACATGGATATATTGAAGCAACATCTCAAAACATCAGTCAGGAAGTTAAAGCTTGGTCGCAAATGGGTCTTCCAAATGGACAATGACCCCAAGCATACTTCCAAAGTTGTGGCAAAATGGCTGAAGGACAACCAAGTCAAGGTATTGGAGTGGCCATCACAAATCCCTGACCTCAATCCCTTAGAAAATGTGTTGGCTGAACTGAAAAGGCATGTGCGAGCAAGGAGGCCTACAAACCTGACTCAGATACACCAGCTCTGTCAGGAGGAATGGGCCAAAATTCACCCAACTTATTGTGGGAAGCTTGTGGAATGCTACCTGAAACGTTTGACCCAAGTTAAACAATTTAAAGGCTACCAAATACAATTGGAGTGTATGTAATTTTCTGATCCACTGGGAATGTGATGAAAGAAATAAAAGCTGAAATAAATCATTCTCTCTAATTTTATTGACATTTCACATTCTTAAAATAAAGTGGCGATCCTAGCTGACTGTAACGGCCGTCGTCACAATGAGACCAAGGTGCAGCGGAGGATGTGTTCATCTTACAAGATTTTAATAACCGAATGAACACTATACAAAAATAACCAAAAAACAACCAGCAACAGTTCTGTCAGGAACAAACTAAACAGAAAACATTCACCCACAAACCCCAAAGGAAAAACAGGCTGCCTATGTATGACTCTCAATCAGCAACAACGATCTACACCTGTTCCTGATTGAGAGCCATACACGGGCGAAACAAAGAAAACCACCAACATAGAAAAAGAAACCTAGAACGCCCACGCATGTCACACCCTGGCCTAACCAAAAATAGAGAACAAAAAACCCTCTCTATGGCCAGGGCGTTACACTGACCTAAGATAGAGAATTTTTACAAGGATTAAATGTCAGGAGTTGTGAAAAACTGAGTTTAAATGCATTTGGCTGAGGTGTATGTAAACATCCGACTTCAACTGTATGTATGTAAATGGTAGCCTTTTGTCTGTAATGTCTTTTTTTTGTTATGTATCGGACCCCAGTAAGACTAACAGTCGCCAATGTTGTTGGCTAATGGGATTCCTAATAAATAAAATAAAATCACAACTCCAATCCCTGGTTATTATGATCACATTCCTATAGGCCTGAATGCTGCTGTTTAACCCCAGATTTAGTGAACATCTGCACTCTGGCATTATCTTCCATTACAACCGTGAGAACTGGAACACTTCCAATGTAATGTGTGACCAGTGCTTGTCCCCAAACATAATTGGTAGTTCTTTCCTATGGTGAATATTTAAGGATTTATATAAGGGATAGAATATGCTGTATGCCTTGATGAACACTTTCTCTCCTGGCTCACTCTTGACCTCAATTTTAGTGTGTAGTGCAAATTTCCTCTTTCTATACACATTTTTTGTAAGTACATAAGAGGAAATCAAAAGGTCACTTGAGAGAAATTATTTTATATACACTGCACAAAAAAATAAAGGGAACACTTAAACAACACAATGTAACTCCAAGTCAATCACACTTCTGTGAAATCAAACTGTCCACTTAGGAAGCAACACTGATTGACAATAAATTTCACATGCTGTTGTGCAAATGGAATAGACAACAGGTGGAAATTATAGGCAATTAGCAAGACACCCCCAATAAAGGAGTGGTTCTGCAGGTGGGGACTACAGACCACTTCTAAGTTCCTATGCTTCCTGGCTGATGTTTTGGTCACTTTTGAATGCTGGTGGGGCTTTCACTCTAGTGGTAGCATGAGACGGAGTCTACAACCCACACAAGTGGCTCAGGTAGTGCAGCTCATCCAGGATGGCACATGCGAGCTGTGGCAAGAAGGTTTGCTGTGTCTGTCAGCATAGTGTCCAGAGCATGGAGGCGCTACCAGGAGACAGGCCAGTACATCAGGAGACGTGGAGGAGGCCATAGGAGGGCAACAACCCAGCAGCAGGACCGCTACCTCCGCCTTTGTGCAAGGAGGAGCAGGAGAAGCACTGCCAGAGCCCTGCAATATGACCTCCAGCAGGCCACAAATGTGCATGTGTCTGCTCAAACGGTCAGAAACAGACTCCATGAGGGTGGTATGAGGGCCCGACGTCCACAGGTGGGGGTTGTGCTTACAGCCCAACACCGTGCAGAACGTTTGGCATTTGCCAGAGAACACCAAGATTGGCAAATTCGCCACTGGCGCCCTGTGCTCTTCACAGATGAAAGCAGGTTCACACTGAGCACGTGACAGACGTGACAGAGTCTGGAGACGCCGTGGAGAATGTTCTGCTGCCTGCAACATCCTCCAGCATGACCGGTTTGGCGGTGGGTCAGTCATGGTGTGGGGTGGCATTTCTTTGGGGGGCCGCACAGCCCTCCATGTGCTCGCCAGAGGTAGCCTGACTGCCATTAGGTACCGAGATGAGATCCTCAGACCCCTTGTGAGACCATATGCTGGTGCGGTTGGCCCTGGGTTCCTCCTAATGCAAGACAATGCTAGACCTCATGTGGCTGGAGTGTGTCAGCAGTTCCTGCAAGAGGAAGGCATTGATGCTATGGACTGGCCCGCCCGTTCCCCAGACCTGAATCCAATTGAGCACATCTGGGACATCATGTCTCGCTCCATCCACCAACGCCACGTTGCACCACAGACTGTCCAGGAGTTGGCGGAAGCTTTAGTCCAGGTCTGGGAGGAGATCCCTCAGGAGACCATCCGCCACCTCATCAGGAGCATGCCCAGGCGTTGTAGGGAGGTCATACAGGCACGTGGAGGCCACACACACTACTGAGCCTCATTTTTACTTGTTTTAAGGACATTACATCAAAGTTGGATCAGCCTGTAGTGTGGTTTTCCACTTTCATTTTGAGTGACTCCAAATCCAGACCTCCATGGGTTGATAAATTGGATTTCAATTGATTATTTTTGTGTGATTTTGTTGTCAGCACATTCAACTATGTAAAGAAAAAAGTATTTAATAAGATTTTTTCATTCATTCAGATCTAGGATGTGTAGTTTAAGTGTTCCCTTTTTTTGAGCAGTATATGTTGCACAAACACAGGCATATATTTGGACACTTGATGGAATAGATAACATAAAAGTGTTTGTTGTATTGCATGATTTTTTTTCTGTCATGGAGACAGTCTTCCCGGAGAATTCTGTTGGCTTGGAGGGATGCCTTGATGGCCAATTTATTGGCTGGTTTGGATAGAGGATGGGAAGCAAAGTGTATTCTGAACGTGTTGGCCCCTGAGGGGACGATGCCTCCCCAGTGAACAAGTCGCTCCATATAAATAATAATAACCGCAGGAACGTGACAACAATTCTCTTTCTGCAGTGTACTATTTTGTGTCTAAGTGCAATAATTGACTTCATAAAGCATTTTAACGTTATACATTTGTTACTATTTGTGATCACAATATTAGTATTTTCAATCGAGCATTGTGTCATTTTCAAAACCCCTATGTAACACCAAGATAAGAAGTTGTTCTGCCATAATGTTGCCATGAGGTTATGAACCCTAGAAGGAGCGCTCCAGACTTGCTCTAAATACATATTCTCACTCTTTAATTAAGCAGAGTAGAGATATCAAATAATTACTTAGGATCCTATACTTGGAATTTTGAAATCGTTATACAAATGTTATGCGGCCCGGTTTGCTGTGTGGAGCTAAAACAAAACTAGTGTCTGTAATTATTTTTAGGACTTGATTAATCTGTGGTGGTGCACTTTGTACAATGCATTAATTCATGCAAAATAAGCAAGACTTATTGAATTCATGAATAATAATCACAATATAGGAAATGGTAGCTAGTTTCCCTAACAATATATTCCTCCTATTCAATCAAATCCTGTAACATGTTTTTCAGGGTAAGTTAATAACTGTATTCTGCTTCCACTGTATTTTGGGTTTATCTTATTCCAGAAACATTGTTATATGTTTTAATTGAACAGGTTTTTCCTAAATGGGTAAAGAACAATCATTTCCATAATGTATTCCTTATTAGCCAATGTAAATAAAAGTCAAGACATAGTGGCCATGTCCGAATACCCATACTAGCATACTACATATTTAAACTGCATACTATTTTACTCATCAATGCATACTATTTAGCGTGTACAGTTTAGTAAAAAAGTATACAATATGCAACGACCTCAACAAAGTAGTGGCTCCTGATTGGCTGAGTAGGTGGGGCACGGCTGAGTAGGTGGGGCACGGCTGAGTGAAGGTGGATTTTTCCAAATTCAACAGATATGCATTGCATTAACCAGACGGATAATAGCTAATTTCCAATGTTATACATTTCTATAAACTCTGAATGAAATAGGAATGGAGTTATAGGCAGACTATCACATCCAACCTATACCGTAGTAGACCATATAGCCCATCTATCCTATTTAAAAAGCACTGAAGACAGAAATAGATCATTTGGTTCCATTTCAACATATTTATTAGTGAAACCAAAGTGCTGTAAAATATATAAATTAAATCAAATAGCCTAGTACACACACCAAAACACTTAAAATGTTCAAATCAAAAGGCTATTGCACAGAAAAATGTGGAATGTCGGGTGCATTGCAAATTCAGAACCACTGGACAGCAACATAATAAACTGAAGCACTGATCATTGGGAACAAGATCAGAATGACTGCTAAGGCTTGATCCATTACTTAAATAATTAAACAGGTAGCCTAGCCCAGGGTTTCCCAAACGTTTTCACTAAGGCTACTTGAAGAGAACTAAGGCCTATAAGTCGCTGCCGATTTCTTTCTGAGTAAGCGTAGCAGGGAACTGCCTCGAGTCGAGCGGCAAGATAAGTCAACGCCGTACAGAGTCAGTAAAACTCTGTTTTCCAGCCATACAGTCTGTGTGGAAGTGTTGCAGTGCACTGTGCAGAGGGATAGCCTCTCTGATGAACACAATAGGGATTATCCTCACTAGTCTGGGCTTGATCCCTGGACTGGCCTGAGGGATGAGAGAGAAACTGAAGATGCTGCACCAAGACCAAGCTTGGGCTGGTGTGTGGTCTGGGGTTGACATGGGGAGCATTTTGCTGATGGACAGACCCTTCAGGAGCTTCAAAGATGACAGAGAGGATGAGAGAATGGTAGTCAATGTGAGGATTGAAGATTGTTAGAAATGAACACACACTGATAACGAGAGAGAGAGAGAGAGAGAGAGAGACTACTCATCGCATATCCCACTGACATGCAGACTTTTAGCCCTACATAAATGGCTAAGAGACTATTGCTGCTCTGTGGGTGTAACATTTATTGATCGTTTTGATGCCTTCTGGAAACAAAGCTTGTATTATAAGGAGGATAGGATCCACCCAAATCATTTGGGTTCCTAGATCCTTTCACAGCATTATAAGGCTGCGTTGAGACAATGACTTATCAGTGACCTAAGTCCAGCTCATTTAATCCCTACCATTGTGTCGCTGAGTTGTCATAATGCTTCAGAAAATGTACATTATCCCAAGGGCGCTGGAAGACACAATGTTAGTAACCTAATTCATGTCCCTCTTACTGCCCTAAATGCCTCTGCTGATCCTACAGCTATTGTATGCCGTAATAATTTGCCTATGAACCAGAGTTATACTGTTTGCACTGAGGTGGTGTGCCATAGCAGGAAGTCCACTGTGTGCAGCGCTCCCTGCACTAACATAAATAACCTGAGGATGTCTACCTCTGCTAAGCTTCCCAGAAAAGCAATAAAAACAATCAAGCATCCCAGAAAAGTGCTAAAAATAGCCCACATTAACATATGATTTCATGAAACAAGCTTCATGATATCAATAACTTGCTAGTAGTAGATGACATATTCTCACAATCTCTGAAACTCACTTAGATATTACCTTTGATGATACAATGGTAGCAATACATGGTTTTAAGATCTACAAAAAATACAGAAATGCTAAAGGTGGAGGTGTGGCCGTTTTGTATTCAGAACCAGTTATTGATTTAAATATTGACTGGCTTTCATCAGGCTGCACACTCAAGAGAAAGCTTCAAACTGTAATTAGTCCCTGCAACCTAGTTAAGGTTATCAGTCAACCTACCAGGGTAGTTACAAACAGCACAGGAATGAAATCATCATCATGTATTGATCACATCTTTACTAATACTGCAGAAATTAGCTTGAAAGTAGCCATATCTAGGAAAACCAAAGTTCCAAAGGCTGGGCCTAATATTGTAAATAAGAGGTCAATCAATAAGTTTTGTAGTGATTCTTATGTTGTTGATGTGGTGTGTAATGAGAAGCAACCAGTCGCTTCACTTGCACATTTATGAAATTGCTTATCCCAGTTACTAATAAGCATGCACCCATTAAGAAAATCAGTGTAAAAACTGTTAAATCCCCATGACGAAATTGCATGGTTGAGAGGGATGAGTCTAAATAAATGGCAAATAAGTCTGGCTGCACAACTGATTGGCAAATGTACTGCAAATTAAGAAATCATATGACTAAACTGAATAAAAATAAGAAACAACACTATGAAAAATTGTTTGACCAGATACAATGCTATTTTACAGTAAACAAATTCAGACATTCAGACATACAGACATTCAGCATGCTTATAAGGAAGGACAAGCACAGCACTTACACAAATGACTGATGATTGGCTGAGAGAAATGTATGATTTGTATTTATTATGGATCCCAGCAGCTACTCTTCCTGAGGTCCAGCAAAATTAAGGCAGTTTATACAATTTAAAAACATTACAATATATTCACAGATTGCACAACACACTGTGCGCCCTCAGGCCCCTACTCCACAACTACCACATATCTACAGTACAAAATCATTGTGTACGCGTGTGTATAGTGCGTATGTTATTGTGTGTGTGTATGCATGTGTCTGTGTCTATGTTTGTGTTGCTTCACAGTCCCCGCTGTTCCATAAGGTGTTTTTTATCTATATTTTAAATCAAACTTTACTGCTTGCATGAGTTACTGATAAAGATATTGTGGGGGATGTTTTGTGAGACTACAGTGAAACTTTAGATATTATCAATCATAGTCTGCTTCTGGAAAAGCGTATGTGTTATGGCTTTACACCCCCTGCTATATTGTGGATAAAGAGTTACCTGTCTAACATAACTCAGAGGGTGTTCTTTAATGGAAACCTATCCAACATAATCCATGTGGAATCAGGAATTCCCCAGGGCAGCTCTCTAGGCCCCTTGCTTTTTTTCAATCTTTGCTGACAACATGCCACTGGCTTTGAGTAAAGCCAGAGTTTCTATGTATGCGGCTGAGTCAACACTATACACGTCAGCTACTACAGTGACTGAAATGACTGCAATGCTTAACAAAAAGCAGCAGTTAGTTTCAGAATGGGTGGCAAGGAATACATTTGTCCTAAATATTTCAAAACAAAAAGCATTGTATTTGGGACAAATAATTCACTATCCCTAAACCTCAACTACATCTTGTAATGAATAATGTGGAAATGGAGCACGTTGAGGTGACTAAACTGCTTGGAGTAACCCTGAATTGTAAACTGTCATGGTCCAAACATATTGATACAACAGTAGCTAAGATTGGGAGAAGTATGTCCATAATAAAGTGTTGCTCTGCTTTCTTAACAACACTATCAACAAGGCAGATCCTACATGCCCTAGTTTTGACACACCTGGATTACTGTTGAGTTGTGTGGTCAGGTGCCACAAAGAGGGACTTGCAAATTGGCTCAGAACAGGGCAGCACGGCTGGCCCTTGGATGTCAATCTCTCCTGGCTCAAAGTGGAAGACAGATTGACTTCATCACTACTTGTATTTGTCAGAGTATTGACATGTTGAGCTGTCTGTTTGAACTACAGGCACATAGCTCAGACACCCATTTATACCCCACAAGACACGCCACCAGAGGTCCCTTCGCAGTGTCATGCCCTGACCATAGAGAGCCCTTGGTTTTCTATGGTGTAGTAGGTCAGGGCGTGACTAGGGGGTGTTCTAGTTCAATATTTCTATGTTGGTGTTTTGTATGGTTCCCAATTAGAGGCAGCTGGTAATCGTTGCCTCTAATTGGGGATCATATTTAGGTAGCCATTTTTCCCACCTGTGTTTGTGGGATATTGTTTGTATTGGTGCTTGTGTCACCACGTAGTCACGTTGTGTTGCTTGTTTATTGTTTTGGTAACAGAAGTTTCACTTTAAATAAATATGTGGAACTCAACAAACGCAGCGCCTTGGTCCGTCTCTTACAACAATCATGATACGCAGTCACCAAGTCCAGAACAGACTATGGGAGACGCACAGTACTATGTAGTGCCATGACTACATGGACCTTTATTCCCCATCAAGTAACTCATGCAAGCAGTAAATTAGATTTAAAAAACAGATATATATACACCTTATGGAACAGCGAGAGCTGTGAAGCAACTCAAACATAGGCACAGATGCATGCATACAAGCTAACGAGAACATACGCACTTTACACACACGTACACATGGATTTATTGTTGTAGATATGTGGTAGTAGAGTAGGGGCCTGAGGGCACACACTTAATGTGTTGTGAAATCTGTTGTGAATGTATTGTAATGTTTTTAAAATTGTCTAACTGCCTTAATTTTGCTGAACACCAGGAAGAATAGCTGCTGCCTTGGCAGTGATTTCCATTGTTATTAAGATGTCTTAAGCTATATGTCCACCAGATGCATCAAACTCTTTGCGTTCCGGCGTAATTCATTAATTGTCAATGGAGCAGTCTGCAACGCTACATTTGGCATGCTACGCTAGGCTGCAGTGCATTCTGTGTACCGCATGCGTTCAATATTTTCAACTTGTGTGAGGCATTACCATGTGGTGGTACATATGGAAGTTCGTAAAAGTTTCCATAGCGAGGGTGGCACCATATAGAGGCCAAATTATGATGACTATTGTGTAGTTAGAGAGTAGAGGATACCGGCTTAACGACTGCAAATTTGTCTCAGGAAAGAAATGACACTGAGAAAATTCAGCATTACTATGCTTGGGTAGTGCGCCCTGTTGGATAGTTTTCATGAAACCAGCCAACAGAACAGTTCTGTGCATATTAATTCTGCACGCAATTCTGTGTGTAATTTAACATGCCATCATGCAGGGCAAGCTAGTGATTTGAAATCAGTACTCTGTATGGGAACAACCAGTTCAATTTATTGATGTTGCTAGAGATGAGTGACAGAAGAATAGAAACACACAAGATTAATTGTTGTAATGCACCCTTGTGCGCCAGTCTGTTGGAAGCTCTGCCAGCCTTTGAAACAAGTAGGTCGATAGGAGAATAACTTTAATCTGTTGTAATTATTAGCTTTGGTTGAACAGTCCGAAAATGATCTTCTCCATGCTTCAAACCTTGCGAAGCACAGTTGCATCAAGTACGTATAGCAAAATGCATATGCATCTGCTGGACATATGGCATTAGTCAATCACATCCCATCGCTAATGCACATTGTGACTAGAGGCTCAAAAATATAGTACATGTAAAAGGGAAGCTATTGTCAAGGAATCATATCTTCTCAATGTTTATGTCAGCGAACAATGTAAAATGCCAAAGAAGTAGGGATGTCATGATTTATTTTAAATGGGCTCATGCTGCAAATGTGTCAGATGGAACTCGAAACTTGAAAGAGAAGGGATAAACTGGACGTACCAAACCGCACCATGAGTCAAGTCTTCCAAGTATCTCGCCATGTGAGTCACCGCCTTGATTAATATTTTATTGCATGATTAAAATGTTGTTCAACTGCATTGAAGATTTCCTAAGAAACAAGACTTCCCAAAGCAATACAAGAGGCTTCTTCTTAGAGTGGCACACTCTACCTACACTCTTAGAAAAAAGGGTTACGAAAAGGTTCTTTGGCCGTCCCCATAGGAAAACACGTTTTGGTCCCAGGTAGAACCCTTTCGTGTTCCATGTAGAACCCTCTGGAAGTGTTCTAAATGGAACCCAAAAGGGTTCTATCTGGAACCAAAAAGGGTTCTTCAAAGGGTTATCCTATGGGGACAGCCAAAGAACGCTTTTAGGCTCTAGATAGCAACTTTTTTTCTAAGAGTGTAGCCTGGTCCCATATCTGTTTGTACAGTCTAAGAACATATTTGGCATGACAACGACCACAGGAATTGATTATAGAGCACAACCTACATCTAAATCGGAATAATTAAAAATCCCAAACTATGTAGCCTACAATCAAATCTAGGTTATGATATACTTTTGTTCAATGTACCATATGATTTCTCCTCTGACAGGTTTCTCTCGGTAGCAATGGATGAGAAACAGATTGCCTTATGATTGCATAATTACCTTATACATCTCTTACAGAACTGCCTTTTAAAGATGTGAAAAACGGATAAAGGGGAGATGCATTTACCATATACTTTTCAAGTGGATTTAAAGAGCTGTCTTTTTGCCTCAGATGAATCTAAAGGTTTAACACTAACCCAGTGTTTCCCAAACTGAGTCCTGGGGACCTCAAGGGGTGCTCCTCTTGGTTTTTGCCCTAGCACTAATGATAGGTTATTTGAATCCCTTCGGTGTCCCCAGGACCGAGTTTGGGAAATGCTGCACTAACTTTTTTACTCAGAGATAGCCAACCCTGACAAGAAGCACGCTTTCATTGGCCTTACCTGTTTCTTTTTGTAACCTATTCACAGAAGGATGATGCTGCCGGATTATAAGTGAATGGCTCTTTTGTGTGCAATTCTAAAAAGTCCAGGGACATGGAGCATTGTCAACCCCAGTTCTGGGTCTACTTGTCCTTTTCATCTGTTTGTGGTAGGAGAGAAACACAGATGCTGCCACCATAGCTCCATGGGAGCCATGGGATCTCTGGTTCTCCGTTGGATCCAGCTGCACACTGACAGACAGCTCCCTGGTAAGTATGTGAGCAAAGCATACAGTGAAACCTTTGACCAAGTCTGTCCACACACACTGCTTTGCCAGCATCTTTCAATTAAGCCTCTCAAAAGACACTTCATAACTTATCTCCCTCATTGCCTACATGGGAAAAGATGCAAGAAATGCAAGAGTGTCCTCACCTGGTCTTCGGAGGTACTACACATGTTTTCTCTCATTTTTGGCTCATGGAAGGCTGGATATGGGAGCGAGTGTCAGAACATGCTTGAGGTGGTTTTCGAGGATTAGCAGACAGCTGGCGTGTGGGCAACCTTTGTTGCAGGGTCTGCACAACGCTAAAGTTGCTAACAAGGTGTTCTGGGCTCTGAAAGAATTGAATCTGCCCCACAGGTAAGAGGTGAATGCTGACAGTGCAAAATTCAGATACTTTTAATTCCAGTAGGATATAGTATCGGAATGGACTCAGATGAGCACTTTCGCAGCATCTGCATGTCCATTGGGTGGGTTAGGCTTACATAAAGTAAGAAATTATATGAACATTGTGTTTTGAAATATTAATATATGGGTGATGTTATATATAGTAAATTACATAATTTTAATTGGACAGTGCTGTTCTCTGTTGCTGTGGATGACATTTGAAACATGAGCAAGCAATGTAATGCCCCATTTGTCATTTTGTTCAAACTGCATGAGTCAGGCATGTTTTTCCATCGCCTAAAAGCTGCCACAACAGGATGTGACAACATGTAGAAAAATATTTTGCTACAGAAAACGATAATGAGTGTTTCTTATTGGAAGAGTTCAGATAGGACCTCCCTCCTCACTCCGCTTCAGAATGTTTCCTTTCATGCCTACTGATTGCAACTCTGAATGGTTCCTTCCCAGCCAACACATGATCCCAGCAATCAGCACATGTCGACATGATGCCATATGTGTCCACAGATCTGTCATTCTCTCATGACCGATTCTCTGATGTCACCTTGCAAGGTTTCACCCAGAATCTTGGCTGACAGCATTTCGAAAGTGTTGATCACTGAGATTGAGACCAGCTGATATCGCAACCCGAAACTCCCTTGTGATTAGTCAGGTCTTGTCACTCATGGTTCTCACTCTCCATGCCACCCAAATAACTTCCCTCACCTCTCTCTATCCCTCTTCATATTCTGTCTGTCTCTGCTAAGCCGTTTGATACGGAGCTCTCTGCTCCCTTCTGCTCCCTTTGATGATCCAACACTGTCTACCTCGCCTCCAGTTTCCCTCCAGCATCATGTGGCTCGCTTGCCATGCATCGAGAGAGAGAGCGCTGTCATGGCTCCAGCCGGGAACGCTCTCAACTCCCAGAAACCTTTGATTTTTTTGTGTTTTGTTTTATATTGTTCGCTATTACTGCGCTGTTGGATCTATAAGCATAAGCATTTCGATGGACCTGCAATAACATCTGCAAAATATGTGTACGCAACCAATACAACTTGATTTGACAGTGGCGTTGCAAATAAGTGCACTTGAGAAGGCATAGGTTTTTCTACTCTATATCTAGGATGGATGGATAATCAATTGATCGACACCTACCTACTAAACTGTGAGAGCCCTTTTTTAAGAGAGTTTATCAAGAAGGATTATCTATTTACCATCGCATTCAATGCTCAAGCCATGAATGAACACTACCCAGCCTGCCGGCATAGTCCATCTTATGAACTATTTGTTGCATATATTATTTTGTTGATGCTTAAAGTGTCACGCGTGTGTGTAGGAACGGACCAAGGCGCAGCGAGAATATCTTTATTATGTTGTGAAACTTAACCAAACAAACAACAAACCGTGACGACAGACAACATGCACTAACTCAAAATAATCTCCCACAAACACAGGTGGGAAAAACAACTACTTAAATATGATCCCCAATTAGAGACAACGATGACCAGCTGCCTCTAATTGGAATCATACAAAAACCCCAACATAGAAAAAATAAACTAAAAAAAGAAAAAAGAAACAACATAGAAAAAAATAAACTAAAATAAACATAATCTAGAATGCCCATCCAAATCACACCATGAACTGAACTGCCGACCGCCGCCGGAGGCTCTGGACTGCCGACCGCCGCCGGAGGCACTGGACTGCCGACCGCCGCCGGAGGCACTGGACTGCCGACCGCCGCCGGAGGCTCTGGACTGCCGACCGCCGCCGGAGGCTCTGGACTGCCGACCGCCGCCGGAGGCTCTGGACTGCCGACCGCCGCCGGAGGCTCCGGGCCATGGATCGTCACCGGAGGCTTCGTGCCATGGATCATCACCGGAGGCTTCATACGTGGAGCCGGAACAGGCCTCACCGGACTGGGGAGACGCACTGGAGGCCGGGTGCGTGGAGCAGGCACAGGGTGTACCAGGCTGGAGAGATGCACTGGCGGTCTGGGGCGTAGGGCTGGCCCAACCCGTCTTGGCTGGATGCTCACTTTAGCCCGGCAAGTGCGGGGCGCTGGTACAGGACGAACTGGGCTGTGAAGGCACACTGGTGACACAGTGCGTATAGCTGGCGCAGGATATCCTAGGCCGAAGAGATGCACCGGAGACCAGGAGCGCTGAGCCGGCACAATCCATCCTGGCTGAATGCCCACTCTAGCACGGCAAATGCGGGACGCAGGCACAGAGCGCACTGGGCTATGAATGCGCACTGGAGATACAGTGTAAATCACCACATAACCCGGTGCCTGATTGGTCACACGCTCCCCACGGTAAGCACGGGGAGTTGGCTCAGGTCTAAACCCTGACTCTGCAAATTTCCCCGTGTGCCCCCCCCCCCCATTTTGGGGGGGGGGAGCTGCCTCTCGAGCTTCCGTCGTTGCCGTGTTAATTCATCGTATCATCGCCGTTCCTCTCTCGCTGTCTCCGCCTGCTTCCATGGCAGAGTCTTGTCCCCTGCCATTACCTCCTCCCAGGTCCAGGATGTCCTCCACTCCCTTTTCTCCCGGGCCCAGGATCCCTGCTCCTCCTGGGCACGCTGCTTGGTCCTTTGGAGGTGGGAGATTCTGTCACGCGTGTGTGTAGGAACGGACCAAGGCGCAGCGTGAATATCGTTCCACGTCTTCATTATGTTGTGAAACTTAGCCAAACAAACAATAAACTATAAACAAACAACAAACCGTGACGACATAGGTGCAACATGCACTAACTCAAAATAATCTCCCACGAACACAGGTGGGAAAAACAACTACTTAAATATGATCCCCAATTAGAGACAACGATGACCAGCTGCCTCTAATTGGGAATCATACAAAACGCCCAACATAGAAAAAGAAACTAGATTAACATAATCTAGAATGCCCACCCAAATCACACCCTGACCTACCCAAATAGAGAAATAAAAAGGCTCTCTACGGTCAGGGCGTGACATAAAGTGCTTTGAGAACATATTGAAAATCACTATAAAAATATATAAAAAATTATAATTATAATTAAATTAAGGCTGGGTACTGTCATAACTGTCAAAAGCTCTGAACGCAGCCCTCTCATCTCACAGCTTCACTACATGACCACTCATATTACCAATTTAGGGATCAACTGAATTCATAGTTTATTTTAAAGTGGATTTCTTATGAGTGTCAGCATATTACACTGATAAGCAACGTAATTGTCACATATAGTTGTCAATTAATATGACATGATACC
Organism: Salmo trutta; assembly: GCF_901001165.1. Lineage (NCBI taxonomy): Eukaryota > Metazoa > Chordata > Actinopteri > Salmoniformes > Salmonidae > Salmo > Salmo trutta. The sequence continues at coordinate 8,165,523 of NC_042969.1, forward strand.
TACAGGTGTTTATTCACATATTTCAGAAAATTGTTTCCTTTCAGTTTGAAGGTGCACATATTGCTGATCCATAATCCTTGGAATTCCCTATGTCAGTGCATAATATACATTTATCCTCACACATTTTTTGTAAAGCATTATCTGCCTTGTCATTTGAATGTGAATCGTCAGAAATCAATAACAGGTTGCCTTCTCAAATCTACCCCATTCATAGACGCTAACTGCTTTAGTGCCTATTGACAAGTGGAGGCTCTCCAGAGGAGGAAGGGGAGGACCATCCTCTTCAGTGAATTTCATAAAATAAAAAATTGTGAAAGATTTAAAAAGATATCCTTTTTAGGTAAAACTACAACATATATTCACGTCACCAAATAATTGATTAAAACACACCGTTTTGCAATGAATGTCTACAGTAGCCTCAACAGCACTCTGTAGGGTAGCACCATTGTGTAGCCTGAGGACAGCTAGCTTCCGTCCTCCTCTGGGGACATTGACTTCAATACAAAACCTAGAACGCTCATGGTTCTTACCCCCTTCCATAGACACACAGTAATTATGACAACTTCTGGAGGACCTATCAGAGCTCTTGCAGCATGAACTGACATGTTGTCCACCCACTCAAAGGATCAGAGAATGAATCTAGTACTGAAAGCATAAACTACAGCTAGATAGCGCTGCAGTGCATATCATTTAGTGAGTTCTTGACTCAAAGAGAGAGAGAAAGAAAATAATTGAACAGTTTTAAACAAATTAATTTCTTAAGAGAGTTAGCTATATTTAGTATTTTTTTCACTTACATAGCTTGAAAAGGCAGCTAGCTAGTTTAGCCTACTCAAACACCCGGCTCAAACAGAGGGATGCTATGTTAACTAGGTGGCTATCCAACACTGGAACAATTTCAAGTCAAGGTAAACTTTTGTTTTGACTAATTTATTGCCACCGGGGCCTGCCGTTGTAACTGATTAATACACTGTACTGCATGATTGTAGTGGGTTTATTAGCACATTAGTTCTATTAGCTATGTTGACTATGACGTTACTTTAGCTAATATGGTGACAACGATGTAAGCTGTGTGTAGCGGTTATGATATGAAGGTTTGGCTTGGAAAGGTTTTTTCTCCTGGTCACATACATACAGCTGATGTGTTATGCATTGAAGGCCACAAGCGAAGGGAAAGGTGAGAGGAGGAGAGCGCGTAGATGCGAGAAGGAATACAACGAGCTGTTTCTATGTGGCTATGAAAGTTAACTGTTTATGTGTGATCAGGGGTGTATTCATTCAGCCGATTCTATCGAAAAACATTTCTTAAACGGAAACAAACGGAACGAAATGGGGATAAACATACCTGAATGTGTCCAATAGAAACTCTAATGTTAACTGTTGGACTAATGAATACAACAACGATCAGTTAGATGCTGGGAAGAGTGTGCATGGCGGTATTGAATGTGTCACTCTCTGTCCATGTGTCACTGTCTGTCACCACATATCTTTCTCTCGCCCTCTGTCCACCTATATTGTAAACTTTAATTCATAGGCTAGGTTGTAGCAACCTTATAATGGGAATAGGGAAAATGTCAGTATCATGGCATAGTAGCCGAAACCTATCGATGTCACATTGAACTGGGTGAATGGAATATGAATGACAGTGATCCAATGTGCTGTTATAGAACTTAAATGGCACCAACCGCCACTGCTATTGACCTTAGTATCTTCTGACAGAGGACATTTTGTTAAGAGCCCCGACATTAGTCTAAACAGTAACAAGCATTTCGCTACACCCACAATAGCATCTACTAAATATGTGTATGTGACCAATACGATTTGATTTGAAGTACATTGAAGTATATCAACAAAGGGTAAATTACTACACACCTTTATAGGGTTAGTGTTCCCACACGGCCATATCTCCACATTACATCGCTTGTTTAGGAAAGACAGTGCTATCTAGTGTGCTCCGAAGACCTGTGTGTAAGCGTAACTAGGAAAGAAGTGTAGTTCATCAGCCGGAGGCACACACAGCTTGTGGATCTGTGTAAAACTGCTACAGTAAGTGTATCTTTTTTATTTTAAAGATGATTTCTCTCTGATATGAAAGGTGACCAAAAACCAGTTAGAAAAATATGAATATTGACATTTCTAAACATTAAAACACAACCTCGGAATTGTAGTTCACATGGAGGCAATGGTGAGCGAATGTAACAGTTGAAAACCCTGCATAGGGAGAAGAAGTATTTTCGAGAGCCATCTCAAACCGACAGGATTTGTAAATATCAGAAAGAATGCATTCATCAATGAAAGCATCCATGAGCAGGGGTTGGAACCAAAATTATTTCTCAATAATTCTGAACAGAACCACCATTTATTTTGTTGTTTCTTTCCACTGTTCCGACCAGCAAAATAAAGTTCTGAACTGGTTCGAACCCTAAAAAAGTACTGGTTAATATTGTTCCTTTTTCAATAACCTGTGAAATGAACAGCTTTTTACATTACGCTCATTGAATTACTTCACCAATCAGTGTGGTTAGTGCAGGCAAGCTAGTTGATTACATACGTGATGGGCAGACAAATGTAACCGACAGAGATTTTGGGAGAGAGCTAGAGAGGTTTGATGAGGAGGCTTGAAGTGCTGGGCATCTTGTTATGACATGCATTATCTGAATTCGTTCCACAGAATTATACCTAAAAGGAGCGGCATCTATGGAGGAGCTTTGAATGTCCTTAGAGCTAGTTAGCTAACAAGCTTGAACTTGAGCGGCACCCGAATTAAAAACACATCTTATGTTTTTGTCCAACGTGAAACGTGATAACTAGGCCTATAGTATCCTTAACTAGCATTGTCTCTCTCACTATCTTCTGAATCAAGCTTGTAACAGCACAGTAGCCTGTGCTTCAGAGGGGGGAGGGGCAGGTAGCCTAAACACGCACAGGCAAAGATTTTCAGCTTGCATGCAGACACTGGAATACGTTTCTTAGTGACAGAGTGAGGTCTTTGTGTAGGGGCATTGTTGTGGGACAAAAGAAAATGCCTGAAACGTAAAATAACATTATTAAAACTTCTTCGGGCTAGTGTCCTTTTTTCTCAATTTCTGTCTGAATGACGTGCCCAAAGTTAACTAACTGTTGCTCAGGCCCTGAAGCCAGGATATGCATATAATTGGTACCATTGGAAAGAAAACACTTAGACGTTTGTAGAAATGTTAAAATAATGTAGGAGACTATAACACAATAGATATGGTAGGAGAAAATCCAACCAGATTTTATTTTTGAGAGCCCACGCTCTTACAATGAAAAGTATAGGGAAATAATGAAATCTAGCTCCCAGGATGCAGTTCCTATGGCTTCCACAGGGTGTCAGCAGTCTATGTTCAAGGTTTCAGACTTGTTTCTTCCAAAACGAGTAAGAAATATAAGTTTTAGTACTGGGACACGCTCTTGGAAATTCGTGTTTGGGCGCGCCATGAAGACAAGACGCACCTGCTAATATCAGTTTCCTATTGAACATAATTCTTTCCGTATGAAATATTATAGTTTGATTACATTTTAGGGTATCTGAGGAGTCAATAGAAACGTATTTTGCCTTTTTCATCACAAACTTTTAGAGGTAGATTTTCGAATTCCTTTCTCTGCATGTTGAACGAGTGGATTACTCAAATTACTAAACTGACTTTTTGGGATATAAAGAAGTATTTTATCTAACAAAAACGACACTACATGTTATAGCTGGGACCCTATGGATGACAAATCAGAGGAAGATTTTCAAAAAGTAAATGAATATTTAATCGCTATTTGTGAATTTATGAAACCTGTTCCAGTGGAAAAATATTTTGATGTGGGGCGCCATCCTCAAACAATCTCATGCATGCTTTCGCTGTAATGGCTAATGTAAATCGGACAGTGCAGTTAGATTAACAAGAATTTCAGCTTTCAACCGATATAAGACACTTGTATGTACCTACATGTTTAATATCCATCATTTGTATTGTTATTTATTTGAATTGCGCCCTCCAGTTTCACCAGAAGTTGTCCCGCTAGCGGAAGTTCCCATGCTTTTTAAAAGAAAGGTTTTGTTCCAGGTTCCGGTTCTGTTCCTTGAAAATGTCATTTTCCGGTTCTTGTCCCTGAATCGATTCCAACCCCTGTGCATGAGTGAATGGGCAAAATATACAACTGGAAATTATACAAACAGTTAGGCCCTTTTGTGAAATGTGAACTGTAAGTGCACCCAACATTTTTTAGTTACATGATTCATCCTACTGCACAATATATATTATATAAATGTATTACAGCAGTTGAAATTACACAGCCACTAATGGGTTTGACTAATTTTGTCCATAAATGCAAATGACGCATATTGTATGAGCAGTGGCGGTTCTAGCTAGTATCGCTCTCTGGGCGAACCTCCCCCAACAACAAAAAACAGCAACATTCTGCACTGTAACTTTTATTCAGGTATTTGGAACAACACAAATAAATAATCAAAACATTTAAAACTATACACAAAAATAATACTCATAAATATCAAAAAGTAGTAACAAAAATGAATAAAAACAAATTGTAGTATATAAATACAAATAAAAAAGATTCTAATTATTACACTATTACCCAGTTGCTAACAAAAAACACACAAATAAAACTAAATTGCACAAATCCTACAGTATATCACACATATAGAATAACACACTTATAGAGAAGAGAACCTGATTATTACACTATTGCACTTCAAACAAGAAACACACAAACTAAATTGCACACAAATAAAACTAAATTGCACAAATCCTACAGTATATCACACATATAGAATAACACACTTATAGAGAAGAAGAGAACCTGATTATTACACTATTGCACTTCAAACAAGAAACACACAAACTAAATTGCACACATACCATCTAAACCCTGACCTTTCTTGCCTTCCTTGATGCAAAGTCATAAGAAATCTGCCCAGCATGGTTAATACTGATGACAGCAAGGCCACTAAGGCATTCCTGTGACATGGTGGACCTCAGGTAAGATTTGATGAGTTTCAGCTTTGAAAAGCTCCTTTCTGCTTCAGCTACGGTCACTGGAAGAGTAAGACAAATTCTGAGAGCAGTCCACAAATATGGATACATTTGGACTGGTTTTATATTATTCTTAACGATTTCGCAAAAACCAGAAAAAAAATGTAACTATGTCAGTGAAACTACATATTCACAGTATCATGAATGAATTGTGGTTTATTTGGTAGCATTTCGTAGTGTGACTGATTTTACTAATTGCATTAGTACTGTACAAAGTAAGAGGTGCACTATTTGATAGATTCCCCCACTCGCTTCCATTGGGGAGACCTGAGGTCAACCTACTCCCGTCCCCTCCCCATCTCGTTCTTCTGAGTGGGAGAACTTCCCAGGCAATAGCCTGCTAAGCTCACAAACTAGAATCAGGGCGCCCACTCCGACAAGGTTAATTGACCCCCAGTCCCACATGGTGACATGATATCATTGACATGATGTGCAAATGAGCGATAGAAAACCGATCGCGCAAATGTCACCATTCCAATTTTTTTTGTGTGGGCGCCCTGTGCCGCCCCCTGCAAGATGTCACCCTGGGAGGCTGCCCAGGGAGGCTAGGAGGCTGCCCATGTCGCCTATACCTAAATCCGCTACCGTGTATGACCCTGAGGTTAAGTTGAGTCATTAAAGCTTCTCAATTATCAAGCTTACGTGCACATCCATACATGCAACAGCCCCAGGTCAATCCAACAACCCCCTCGCCGATCCAGATGTCCAGCTAAACCTAAAATATTTATATCATTCCAAAAGACAATTGGTCATGTAGACTGCACCTTTCGATCAAACAGGGACAAATAAATTGGGTGGCCAGGGTATATGAGGAATCATCTTGCAGCCCAATTGGAGCTTATCGGCCGTTGAAAAAAGCTTGAAAAATGCCCTTGTGCTCCAGCCAGGTAATGGTTCACCAGCTTCCCTCTGCTGTGATATTAGATGTCATTTAGGGTGATGGGGGAGCAGCAACTACCCTTGTGCTTATGTCTAGGCTACTCTAGCCAGCTCTAATACTGCACCTCCCACTAGCCACTGTGTTTACAATGGGGACCTCATCACACACACACACACACATCCTCTAGATTATATCACAGCTCCTGACCTCTCTCACCCCCCCCCCCCCCCCCAAACAATTCAGCCAAAGGCTAATAGCAGCAGCTGGCTAGGGGTCTGGGTGACCTGGCTGTCAGACACACACGCTCATACTCAAAAATGTATGCACAGTTCATACACAGTCTAACGGACATAAATGTGTGTGTGTGTGTGTGTGTGTGTGTGTGTGTGTGTGTGTGTGTGTGTGTGTGTGTGTGTGTGTGTGTGTGTGTGTGCGTATAGTACATTCAAAATGATAGATGCACACATGACAGGTGCTTAGGATCTGGGTTGAGCAGGTAGCATGAAGTAGAGGTAGACAACAGTGAACCAGTTCAAAAATGTATTTAACCCATTACAGTCTCAGCCGGGGAGACGGGGATGTGGAGGGAGTTCTACTAAGCTATATGGAATTGTTTTAAGAAGGTCATACTAAGGATCATTTTGCTATTTGATTTGGAATTTTAAGACCCCTTGAAATTTAAGTCGCCCATTTTTATTTGGCCTTACTGCTATTAGCCCATACAAATACATTGAATAACAGATTCACTACATGGAACAACAAATAGTCCCCACTCAAATTTTTTCAAAAGGAAGTTTGTTCTGAAGTCTCTGTTCTATATCTAAGCAATATAAGATCAAGATTTTTTTAACCTCTGATTTTTGGCACTAAGTCTCCATATATACTTCCATACATTTTTTCAGCTGGTACCGGGGGACCTTCAGACGAGTCTTGTGAGGCCTGTGGGCAAACCGTTTGGATGCTGCAGTCAATTTTCTGAGAAGACCGATTTGCAGGATGTCTCATTGCCTGACAAACACTGCTCTAGCTCTGTCACCTTAGACTACAGATGTGGAAGTTCAACATCCACGGATGCGGTAGAGACGCACCCCCCGCCCCTCAAAAAACATATCTGTAACTTAAACTGACAGATTTTAATGTGGATTTTTTTATTATGCTAATTTGATTTCTGCGGTGGTGCGGACATCAACTCTAGGGGGTTAAGGGAGTTTTTTTTTTCTATAACTGAACTCAAGTATCAGACCATTATCCATTCACATCTTCCTTTAGTTATTTTACATTGTATCAAATAAGTTTGTTTGTAACGGTTGTCGTCGGATTGAGACCAAAACGCAGCGGGTATATGTGTACTCATCGCACCAAAAGAACACAACGACAAATAAACAGTCCTGTAAGGCCATAAGCTATACATGGGACAATCTCCCACAAACACTAAACCAAACACATACCCATATATAGGACTCTCAATCAGAGGCAATGAGAAAACACCTGCCTCCAATTGAGAGTCCAACCCCAATAAACTAGACATAGAAATACAAAAGACTAGAGACCACATAGAAATACAAACACAGAACATAAACCCGGAAATAATAAATCAAACACCCTACTAAATAAAACACCACCCCGAACAACATAAAACCAATACCCTCTGCCACGTCCTGACCAAACTACAATAACAAATAACCCTTATACTGGTCAGGACGTGACAGTTTAAAAACCATGCAAAATTAAAAACATACCATTACGAAGGAAATTTAAAAAAAGCACAGGAAGCGGTGCAGCCCAGGAGGCAGGTGTCCATTTTCTTTAAGTTAAAGGCGCTGCATGGTCAATCCGACGTCTGCATTGGCCATACAGCAATGCAGACGCGGCCTCCGCAGATGTCAGATCAAACATACTCTTTGCGCTTTGCGGAGCAGTGTAGATGTCAAGGAAGTGAGTTTGTGTTCATACAGTACCTCCCAACCTCACCTGCCATCAACCAATCATGTCAATGTGGAGCTATACGGAGCCCTCCACATTGTTACAACATTTTGGAGGCGCACAGCGATGCGGTATGGAGCTCAATTTGGCCTGTGTGCCCGCAGAGGCTCCGCAATTGCGTCACACCCTCCATACGGATTCTCCAACCACATTTTAGGATCAAGCAATCTTCAGTAGCCATGTGCTCTCACCAAAATGCTGCATAAGGACTGCATTCCATTCCTGTAGGTTGCAACACTTCAACAGACAAAACTGGGATTAACGCCACGTTCACGTCATGTCAGAAACTCGGGACATCAGAGTTGAAATGAATGTAAGTTATTTGCGTAGCGCTTGCTATTAGTTGATTCTGGTACCTCCCAAGTGGGGAAACTCGGGGTCCGACTAGGATAACAAGTCAAAAATGTCAGAGTTTCCGACATTAATACATGCAGGTGTAAAATCAATCAATCCAATATACAATCAAATTGCTTTGTTTAGTCAATGAGGCAGTTAGTCACACTTGTGAGGCTGTGACACACACACACATGCTGCAGTAAATAATCAATTAACTACATAGGAGAAAAACGACACAAGCAGAACTCCATCATTTGCCCCATATGCAGCTCAAAATAGTTTCCAAACAATGGACAGAACAATGACTGTTACCCAATAGACAGAATCAATTCAATTCCTAGGGTTAGTAAGAAACAGACAGAAAGACATCTTAGTAAGAGGTTTTTCCTCCTGCCTGTACCCCTGTTAGTGTATTTCACTCACATCCCATGTAGCTGTCAGTCAACCTTCCTAAACCCTCTACTCCCTGCCCCGGGTCTGTTTCAGGGGAAAGATTGAGACCCCAGTTTTCAACAGCCTCTGTACGATGATTGGCGGATGTCAGGGTGTCACCATAGCAACCACTCCCTATATAGTCTACTACATTTAACCAGGGCCCATAGAGAATAGGGTACCATTTGGGACACACACACACCAAATCAGTTCTTGTGCAGTGTGGGAGTCAAGAAGCCCATACGGCTTTGTGTAGAGGGAAATCCAGTCTGGCATGAGGGATTACTCCATAACAGGGGGTCTAGTTCATCCGCCTCCCTCAGGCACCGTCAACTGACTCCACTCTATGGTTATTGAGTTGCAGGTTGCTATCATGCTATTATGGTCACCCCTAAGTCGTGGGAAGCTAAGATAACGAATGGCTTCCCATTTAAACTGACCCCATTACTGAAAGCCCCTGGATTGCGATGCAATTTATCTACCATGAGATAGAGGGAGCAGTGGTGTGTTGTGCGTTGTGATTTGATTATGTGACAGAAGACCTAGAATGTAAATTCTTACTCTACAGTAGCAGATAGATTAGAGTCGGCGGTAAAATGCAAAGCTGTGCAGAGAAATGCAAGGTAATATACATGTAAGTCAATTCCTGTGATATTAGCTATTGATTAAACAGGAAGTATTTAAAAAACTGTTGATGGTAACTCTTTACAAGTAGCTTTCATTGCAATAAAACAGTTTACACAATAACCCAGTTAACTTGAATGTGATATGGTTGACAGGAGCCATGATAAGAGCGTTGCTAACTACATTTTTTTGACAGATAATCATGGGCTTTTATATTTACATTGATAAAACAAGTCCTACAGGGCCTAGTTTTATGACACCTGGACTACTGCCCAGTTATATGGTCAAGTGCCACAAAGGACATAGGCAATTTACAGATGGCCCAGAACTGGGCTAATATCAATAACATGCATGTCAATCTCTCCTGCCTCTAAGTATATGAGAGATTGACTGCATCACGAATTGTCTTTGTGAGAGGTAATGATGTGTTGTATGATAGGAGAGACCAAGTGAGGTTATGACGGAGCCAAGTGCCTACAACCGAGCCCTGGGGGATACCAGTAGTGAGTGCACGTGGTGCAGCCACAGATCCTCTCCAAGTGACCTGGTATGAGCGACCAGCCAGGTAGGATGCAGTCTAGGAGTGTGCAGAGCCTGAAATGCCCTGCCCTGGGTGGGTGGTGAGGAGTATCTGATGGTTCACATTGTCGAAGGCAGCAGATAGATCTAGGAGGATGACAACAGAGGAGAGAGAGTCAGCTTTGGCAGAGAAGAGCCTCCATGACAGAGGAAAGCAGTCTCAGTTGAGTGAGCCATCTTGAAGTCTGACTGGTTAGGGTCAAGAAGATTGTTCTGAGAGATAACGAAAGAGTTGGTCAAAGAGAGCACGCTCGAGTGTTTTGGAAAGAAAAGGGATACTGGTCTTCCGTTTGACGTCAGAGGGGTCGAGTGTTGGTTTTTTGAGGAGGGGAGTGACTCTGGCCATCTTGAAGTCAGAGGAGACGCGACCAGTGTTCAGAGATGAGTTGATGAGGGAAGTGAGGAATGGGATAAGTTCTCCAGAGATAGCCTGAAGAAGGCAGGAAAAGATGGGGTCAAGTTGTCAGGTGGCTGGATGTCACTAGTTGCAGGATTTCATCTGGAGAGAGAGGGGAGAAAAAGATCAAGACATAGGGTAGGTCTGTGTGAGTGGGACCAGTGGACTCAGTAGGTTGACTGAATGAAGAGCGGATGTTGTCAACCTTTTTTCAAAGTGGTTGACAAAGTCGTCCACAGAGAGGGAGGTGGAGGATTAAGGAGGGAGAAGGTGGAAAAGAGTGTCCCAGGGTTGGAGGCAGAGGCTTCTAATTTAGAGTGATAGAAAGTGGCTTTAGCAGTGGATACAGATGAAAATGAGGTAGAGAGGAGGGAGTGAAGGATGATAGGTCCTCCGGAAGTTAAGTTTCTCTATTTTCACTCAGCTGCCCGCAGCCCTGTTCTGTGAGCATGCAGTGAGTCACTCGGCCACGAAGCGGGAGGGGAGGGTCGAGTCGGGAGGAAAGGGACAATGAGTCGAAGGATGCGGAAAGGGGAGAGGCAGAGTCAGGAGACAGGAGGGAGAAGGATTTAGCAGAAGGGAGAAGGATTTAGCAGAAGGGAGAGATTATAGGATAGAAGAGGAGAGAGATGGTAAGGATCTGCAATATCTTCCACCAGCCCTTATATTTTCTCAAAACTTACATTTCAGCTAAAGCTCTATCCCAATAAATCCATACCAACTCAATCAATTACTTTCTCTACATTCAACAGTCATCACATACCCTAAAATCCATAACTGACTCTGCATGCATTCTAAAATGGTCTATCAACCGATACGCTTCCTAAAATATCGCTGCTTCTTCCGGTTATATACATCTTTGAAGGACAAACCATAGGTGGCATTTCAGCTAATCCATGTCAAACATTAGCATACATACATAATGCATGGGAAAATGGCATCCCAGGAGAGAGTCCAATGAGAGGAATCTATTTTTAGCATGCACCTAGAGACCGCCCATCTTGATATCCTCGAGGCAATTAAGAACCCGGTGCGAAATACTGCCCTACCAAGCAAAAAGGCAGTAACTGCTCATAGCGTGAAACTGAGAAAAAGGGCTTTTATTTAGCTTGGTTTCACAGTAACTTTATGCAGTTACTGCTAACATGACCCCCATTTTCTCCAAAACACAATTAGAGGCAGGATACTTGTCCACATGATTAAGCATGTATTTAATATAGCAAAAATGATATTAACTAATTTTCAACCAAATGAGCAGTTACTGCCTTTTTGCTTGGTAAGGCAGTATAGCTGACGAAGAGGTGAATGGTGAGATATGTTTTGACTCTTAACTAGACTACTAATAAGGCCAAGTTTACACAGACATCCTCATTCGGATATTTTGCCACTAATTTGTTTTTTGGACCAATCAGATCAGATTTTTTGTAAATAGGGCAAAATATCAAAATGGTGATGCCTGTGTACACGCAACCTATGGCTTTAGTATAGGGTTGAATGGGTTCCTTACTATATATATATATTAAATGGCTGCATTTACACAGGAAGTACAATTCTGATGTTTATTCCACTAATTTGTCTTTTGACCAATCACATCAGCTCTTTTTCCGAATTTTACTTTTTATCCATGCCAAACATGGTGCAAAACCACATCCACGAGAAACCTAGCAACATTCAAAGCAGCGCTGATTGGTTAGAGTTTGGTTGTTCCCTCTGACAAAGGGCACACGAGAGAAGGAAGAATGCTAGAGACGGAATCCCTACCAAAACAAAAACATTACCATCCAAAACTTGCATTTTCCGAATTTGGATATGTAGTTGCATTAAAGTATGTAATGTAGCTTTTTAGTGAGTGATTGCAGCCAGCCTGACTGACCAGATGGATAGCGTAGACATAATGGATAATTACATTGTTTTTGGAGGTTGGTAAGCTGTGAATTATATCAAGTGTTATCGTCTAGTAGTGTGCGTTGTCTAGCATTAGCTTAGTGGGGTTAGTGAGGTGTTTAAGAAAGATCTGATACTTAGCTACTATAAGGGCACAAGGTGAGGCCCAGATGCAGACACGGGAGGCAGATGGTAGAGTCCAAGATGTTTATTAACAATCCAAAAAGGGTAGGCAAGACAATGGTCGTGGACAGGCAAAAGTTCAAAACCAGTTCAGAGTTGCAGAGGTACCAAATGGGCAGGTAGGCTCGAGGTCAGGCAGGCGGGAATGGAGTCCAGAAAAAGAGGCAAAGGTCAAAACTGGGAGGAGTAGAAAAGCAGGAGCACAGGAAAACACACGCTGGTTGACTTGAACATACAAGACGAACTGGCACAAAGGGGGATTAAAATTGACTTAATTTTTTGTTTTTACAAATATTTACACAAAATACTGTCATGTCAAAGTGGAAGAAATAGAATCACATTTGGCAGCGATTACAGCTGACTCTTTCTAGGTATGTCTCTAAGAGCTTTCCACATCTGAATTGTTCAACATTTCCCCATTATTATTTTCTTTAAGCTCTGTCAAATTGGTTGCTGATCAATGCTAGATATCCATTTTCAGGGCTTGCCATATTTTCAAGGATTTAAGTCAAAACTGTAACTCTGCCGCTCAGGAACATTCACTGTCTTCTTGGTAAGCAACTCCAGTGTAGATTTGGCCAAGGGTTTTAGGTTATTGTCCTGCTGAAAGGTGAATTCATTTCCCAGTGTCTTAACCACTCTAGGACTTTGCCTGTGCTTACCTCCATTCCAAATATTTTTTATCCTAAAAAACTCCCCAGTTCTGAACGATTACAAGCATACCCATAACATGATGCAGCCACCACTATGCTTGAAAGTATGGACAGTGGTACACAGTAATGTGTTGTATTGGAGTTGCCCCAAACATAACACTTCGTATTCAGGACAAAAAGTGAATTGATTTGCCACATTCTTTGCAGTATTACTTTATGCCTTGTTGCAAACAGGATGCACGTTTTGGAATATTTTTTATTCTGTATAGGCTTCCTTCTTTTCACTCTGTCAATTAGGTTAGTATTGAGGAGTAACTACAATGTTGTTTATCCATCCTGTTTTCTTCTATCACAGCCATTAAACTATAACTGTTTTCAAGTCACCATTGGCCTCATTGTGAAATCCCTGAGTGGTTTCCTTCTATCTGGCAACTGAGTTGGGGAGGACGCCTGTATCTTTGTAGTGACTAGGTGTATTGATACACCATCTAAAGTGTAATGAATAACTTCACCATGCTCAAAGGGATATTCAATGTCTGCTTTTTTATTTTTACCCTTCTTTGCACAGCATTGGAAAACTTCCCTGGTCTTTGTGGTTGAATCTGGGTTTGAAATTCACTGCTTGACTGAGGGACCTTACAGATAATTGTGTGGGGTCCAAAAAAAAATATTATTATTATTGCACACAGAGTGTGTCCATGCAACGTATTGTGTGAGTTGTTAAGCACATTTTTACTCCTGAACTTATTCAGGCTTGCCATAACAAAGGGGTTGAATACTTATTGACTCAAGACAGTTCAGCTTTTAATTTTTTGTTAATTTGTAAAATAAAAACATAATTCCTCCTAATGGGGTATTGTGTGTAGGCCAGTGACAAAAAAAAGTACATTTATTCAATTTTAAATTTGGGCTGTAACACAACAAAATGTGGAAAAAGCCAAGGGGTGTGAATACTTTCTGAAGGCACTGTAACTACAGTAGTAGGTTAAAATGGTGTGCTGGAAAATCTTGGTAGAGCATGGGTGACGTACGCATTGTGGTAGTCGTGAATTTCCATTCTTTTTTAGCTTCAGACTAATGCCTACTTATCACTTAAAACAGTTTTTATTAGTATATGTCATATATAGTGTAGAAGATGCTGTGATTGTTCATCATTGTTTTGTGTTGGATCTCAGAATGGCATATCAAAATGTCTCTTCTGATTAAATTAGTACAATTCAATTGAAACGGAATGACATTGTTTATCGTTCAAATTCTGCTGCCAAAAATAACATTTGCCTACAAAAAACAATTTTCAGAATTCTTACTTTACTGTATGGCGTTTATACAGGACAGGTAGCAAGTGTAGGTCATATTGAACACTTTCAGGGCAGTTTTAGGGCCGTCAAACTAGACCAACTAAAAAGGATAGCTACTTTAAGTTATCATAAACCAGAACAAGTCCTCTAACTGCAGTTTAGTACTGAATTCAGGTGTACCCTATTCTAACCAGCGCGCCGACACCGGCCTCGAGGGCGACCCGGAGGGCGAGGCGCAGGGTGATCCGGGCAGAGGCGATGGAAATCCTTCAACATGGATGGGTCCAAGACATCCTCCGCCGGCACCCAGCACCTCTCCTCCGGACCGTACCCCTCCCAGTCCATGAGGTACTGCAGGAAGCCTTAGAAAGTGTCACGTAACAGCACAGATGCTGTAATTTTGATAGAGATGCAACAGAAGGACTACAAATTGTCAGACAGGCCACTTCCTGCATGGAATCTTCTCAGGTTTTGCCTGCCATATGAGTTTTGTTATACTCACAGACACCATTCAAACAGTTTTAGAAACTTTAGAGTGTTTTCTATCCAAATCTACTAATAATATGCATATTCTCATTTCTGGGCAAGAGATGTAACCAGTTTAAATTGGGTATGTTTTTTATCCGGCCGTGAAAATACTGCCCCCTAGCCCAGACAGGTTAAGGTTTGTCCCTTTTAGGATCTACATTTATATTGTTTTCTGATGACACCTATCTTTTCATGTTTGTGCAAATCTTTCTAAAACAGAAAATGGACACAATTCAATGGATATCAATCACAAAGAGGTAAGAATATGTACTGTAGGCTATGAGAAAATGTTGAAGGCTAGCTGTATTGGGATGCAGATGACTGAACTGCTTTTGTGTCTGTGTCTGCAGGTATACAGACGAGGTATACAGACCAATACCAATTGGTATTGGTATGTTTTGCAGATCAGATTTACCATCCTCCTCCCTTACCTCTTCAATGAATATCCCATAGGCCTCTACATTATGGACAAGGTGTGCATGTTTTGTTGATCATCTGTATAACTACTATTTTTGGGATTTACAGACTTCACCCTCCCTACACCTCTGATGAATATAACACTGCATGGGAAGTTATAAAAAAAAGTTATTATTTGAACTGGCTAGCCAGCTAACTTAATGTTAGCTAGCAAGCTAACAAGCTAGAAACTTACTAAAACATTGTTTAGAACGTTGCTTTTAGTTGCCTAGTTTGCTAGATTGACATGTACTAAATTCATTGCTAAACAGATGGGTTTATTGAAAAGAACATTCAAGGGACATTTTCTCAAAAGTGGGGTTACAAGTTTATCAACTTTCAAAGCAGAATTACTTTCCCATTGTTCCTCAACTGTAGTGTATGATACACCATTTTCTAGCTCTGACTCTCTACTTTTATCCAAAATTAAAAAACACCATTTCAAATGTTGCTACGTAAGAGCCAGTCGTCACATTTTAGAGTGGCCTTTTATTGCAGCGGAATCGGAAGCTCTGACCTATGCGGAGAAGAGGATCAGCATCTACCCAGATCTGAGTGCTAAACTGCTAAAACGGATATCAACCTACAATGACGTGAGATCACGGCTGCACAAGCTAAACCTAAGATATGGCTTCATCCACCCAGAAAAACTCATCTTGACCTTCCAGAATACAACACACACATTTTCCACTGCCAAGGAGGCTCAAGACTTTTTTGATAAGCACATCAAGTCAACACACAAAGGGACGAGCCGACAGATCTAGGCTAACCCCAATTTGGTTGGTTCAATTGTTCACAGGGAGGTCTTCTGGGTGGGAAACGACCAATGGCTGGTTTCCCTGTGTGTCCTGCTTTTTGTTTCACACCCATGGGCTTATTAACACCAAAGACAAGAATTACATCATTAATGCTACATTCTTTTTTTTTTTTAACGATGGCAACGCTAGCTGTTCGCTCTTGGAATTTGAAAGGCCTAAACTCGCCTCTTAAACGTTCCAGCTGTCTTGATATCCTAGGAAGAAACCATATTGATATAGCAATGTTCCAAGAAACACACCTCCTCCAAAAGGACTCACATAAACTAGAGAACTATTTGTACAAACAAAACTAAAGTTATAATGATACATAAGAAACTCAAAATTGCCATCTTGGCTAAAGGCGAGGACCAAGAAGGCAGAATCACTTTCCCTAAATGTATTCATAATGGAAAGAAAATGTTATTAGAAAAACATCTGAATGGTAGATAACATAGTTGCAGGTACTCTTACGCTATGCTTGAAACAACTTTGGAACCAATTATCCACAGTTGCTAATAGTTATGGGTAGCTACCTAACAAGCTAGCTAGCTTTATTGGTCCAAGGAGCAGGTAAGCTAGCCTCTAGATTCACTGGTAAAACTCCAGTATTGCTGCTAAACCCTATATTCATCCTTGATCATTTAACGCCGTTGCAGAAGAAGGAGCAGGAGAGTGGATGGTCCTCTACCTTGTCGTAGCTAGCTGTGCTGTGCTCCGTTGCGATTAGCAAAGCTACCCTGAGTGACTGTCATCGAAGTGCCCATGTCCGGCTTTTGGTTTGTTTGCAATCGATGACTGCGTATGCTAATTGACCTGTTTGGTGGGAAATTAGAAGGGTTCAGTGTTCTGACATCGCTAAATAACAATGCTGTGTATTAAACTACTGTACTTGGTTAGTTAACAGTATATGAGCATGGCAAAACAGAGGCCATGGAGAATGCTCCTAAGCAGGGCTGAGGTCAATTCGAATTGAAGGCAGTCAATTCAGTAAGTGATTTTAATTAAACATTTTAAAATGGACGTTTATTGAGAAGTAATTGAAAATAGATGCAGTTTACATTTTTTTTATTTAAGTTTACTTCCTGAATAACGCTAACTTCCCAACTCCCTATATGTAACCAAAAATCCCTCTTTGTTAGAGAAATGGAGAAGAACTCAAATTCCAGGAAGGGTTGGAATGTCTGGTCACGCTGAGGCCTCCGCTCCCTTGTTTTGATCATGCTGAGGCCTCCGCTCCCTTGTTGTGAGGAGAACTGTTCGCACGCAATTAGTCTAAGTTGATAGCACAGCAATTGATAGCGCAGCAAAACAACCGTCCCCATTTAATTCTTGGATAATGACATTGCAGAGGTGTAGTGCAGGAAAAATCTAATTAACTTTTTTTTTTGTATTTCACAAGCATCCCGCTCTTATCTGCTGAATGATTAAACATGCACTGAGGGAAATTTTGTACACATGTACCACACACAAAATCTCAGCGGGACAACTCCTGAGATATGCAAATCATTCAATTTTACAGTGACATGAGTGAAAGGATGAAGAAAAAAACATTGTGGAGTTTCACCAGACCTGGGTTCAAATACTATTCTTAACAAAAACATCCAGCGTTTACTTTAGCCTGCTTGGAGTGCCAGATGAGCAGGTTTGCAACTATACTATTGGTTCTATTGCGCCTGACAAGATCAATTCTTGCTAAAGTATTTACAATTATTTCAAATAGTATTTAAACCCAGGTCTGCGTTTCATGTTAGATTTTGGCCTGGAAGAATGCTAGTGATCAAATTCCAGACCAAAATGGCTACCGTGAGTACAAGGGAAGAACGCTTATCAAAATTGGTCTGCTTGTTGTATTTCTGTTCCCTACCCTGGTCAATAATTCATCCATGACATGAATGATTTATGCTTGGTGTGGTCTGAAAATGTTTGTTTCAGCATGGGCCAGGTATTGATTCAGGGAATTGACTGGGGACAGCGGTGTCAGGTTCAATTGGGGAAACTCTGGGGGTACCCGTATCAATGTATATTGAATAAGAATATAAACGCAACATGCAACAATTTCTACGATTTTACTGAGTTATAGTTCATATAAGAAATCAGTCAATTGACATGAATTAATTAGGCCGTCATCTATGGATTTCACATCTGTTGGTCACCGATACATAAAAAAAGGTAGGGGTGTGGATCAGAAAACCAGTCAGTATTTGATGTGACCACCATATGCTTCAAGCAGAGCGACACATCTCCTTCGCATAGAATTAATCAGGCTGTTGATTGTGGCCTGTGAAATGTTGTCCCACTCCTCTTCAGTTGCTGGATATTGGCGGGCCTGGAACACATTGTCATACACGTAAATCCAGAGCATCCCAAACATGCTCAATGGGTGATATGTCTGAGTATGCTGGCCATGTAAAAACTGGGACATTTTCAGCTTCCAGGAATTGTGTACAGATCCTTGCGACATGGGGCCGTGCATTATCATGGTGGAACATGAGGTGATGGCGGCGGATGAATGGTAAGACAATGGGCCTCAGGATCTCGTCACAGTATCTCTGTGCATTGAAATTGCCATCGATAAAATGCAATCGTGTTCATTGTCCATAGCTTACGCCTGCCCATACATACCATATCCCCACAGCCACCATGGGGCACTTTATTCACAACAAATTAGCAAACCGCTCACCCACACGAAGCCATACACGTTGTCTGCCATCTGCCCGCTACAGTTGAAACTGGGATTCATCCATGAAGCGTACACTTCTCCAGCATTCCAGTAGCCATCGAAGGTGAGCATTTGCCCACTGAAGTCGGTTACGATGCAGAGCAGCAGTCAGGTCAAGACCTTGGTGAAGACCATGAGCATGCAGATGAGCTTCCCTTAGACGGTTTCTGACAGTTTGTGAATAACTTATTCGGGTTGTGCAAACCCACAGTTTCATCAGCTGTCCGGCTGTCTTGTCTCAGACCATCCCGTAGGTGAAGAAGCCAGATGTGGATGTCCTGGGCTGGCTCGGTTGCACTTGGTCTGCAATTGTGAGGCCTGTTGGACGTACTGCCAAATTTTCGAGTACAACGTTGGACAGAAATGACCATTCAATTATCTGGCAACAGCTCTGGTGGACATTCCTGCAGTCAGCAAAACTTGAGAAATCTGCGGCATTGTGTTGTGTGCCATTTTTTTGTCCCCAGCACAAGGTGCACATGTGTAATTATCATGCTGTTTAATCAGCTTTTTGATATTCCACACCTGCCAGGTGAATGGATTATCTTGGTAAAGGAGAAATGCTCACTAACAGGGATGTAAACAAATGTGTGCACAAAATTTGAGAAAACTAAGCATTTTTTGCACATGGAACTTTTCTGGGACCTTTTATTTCAGCTCATGAAACATAGGACCAACACTTTACATGTTGCGTTCATATTTTTGTTCAGTATAGTTTGGGTTTTAAGTTAAATCCCTTATGCATATGATTCCATTGTTTTCTAACATGTAGGTAATAGCATATTAAGTAAACAGTACATGTATAGTTGCTGGGACGTTGATGGCATTGGTTATCATGCGTACTGTGTACATATTAGGAAAGCTACACGTTGGCGGTGGATGAAGTGTCATCTACTTAAGACGGGAAGTACTTTGAGACTCAATGAAAAGCGCTTCTAGACAAGTGCAATTCATTGTCATTATGTTTTCTCTAGAGCAACACAAGTGAGAGTTGCTGACACATGGATCAACAGCTCAAAATATGAGTCACCATGTGTTGCACAACTCAAGTATCGGCAACATTAACTACTGTAAGCAAATCTTTTTAAGTACGCCAAATTGATTTAATGTGAGATGCTGGTTGAAATGCATTTGTCTTTTCTCTTCTACTTGATTATGCTGCAGTGTGCTTTGCTTCGCAGGATAAGTAATTGCCAAGGGTTTATTGCAGCTATAAATAAGTAAAGGGATGTCTGGTGCTGATATTTTTGTTTTTTATTTCCAGGGTGTGGAAGTGAAAGAATCTGATCCTTGTCTTCATCGACTTGGATCGGCTATTCTCAGAAGAGATTCTTATCTGGTAGCCCTGGGGCACCAGTGTTTATCCCAGGGAAAAGATGATATCAGACAGAAGCAGAACGAAGGATTATGGGGCCTTGTAGGATGTGCTGCTCAGCTGCCACTCAAGGCGGCTGGGTTCGGAAGGTTGGGGAGACTCTTCGGATGAGTCGCAAGGTGAAATCGAACATAATGCCAGAAATCCATAGTGCAGTGGGCTTAGTGGCTTACCCATGAATTAACCATTGTGAGTATATTCTCCCCTATTGCCAAAGCACAAGGCAGCCAACCCAGCAGCACCTCCAGAGAACCGTGACAACATGAAAGGTTTCACATCCATTTCAATCGGCCATACCGGAACAAGTAAAACATTTTTTACAGTCCCTACTGACAGTGTCTATAATTAAAAGTAATGTACACTTTCTTGATGCAATGTACAGAAAAATAGAGTTTCTAGTATGTTGTCACTACCCCCTACAGTACGTCCTCTTGCACCAAATACACCATTACTCAATCTTTAACAAAAGCGCTGTGGGGCGCAAACGCATCCCTCAAAATCTGAATTAAAATTCCCCCCATGAAACTGATTTAACTGGCAGGGACACACATGTTGTTAAATGTTTGTCCCTTTGTTTTATTTTAATTACAAATGAATGGGTCCACGCTGGTTGCTTTTTGTCACAGAGAGAGCAGGCAGTAGGTAAGGAAGTCTCCTAAGGAGAACTTCTCAAGAGATTTTTCTTTACTTTGTGTTTATTGATGTAATTCTGCTATATAAGTCAACTAACAGTAGGGCTTTGGCCAGTCTTTTTTATCAAGTCTCAGGTGCAATTCCACATCAACAGAATGATGCTGAGACTTTCCACTGAGCATCCTACAAAAACACATTTAGTTGAAGAGCAGTGCAGATGCAAAATTTGCAGAATGACAGGTTGTGGTGTTAGTGCTGTCATTCTGTTACCAAACGTTGCATCTGCACTGCTCTTCAAGTCAATTTGTTTTTGTAAAATTTTCAGTGGAAATTGTTAAAAGTCGTCCTTGTGCATGGAGTTGTATGGTTTGTTTAACTTTGCAATCATTGGTTTTTTTCGGTATACTTTTAAAGTGAAAAATCTGAGTCTCAGTATCACTCTGTTACTGTGGAATTGTTCCTCAAAAATATTGATAATTCCACATTTCATTTGTTCGACATCTTTCTGAGCACACAATGTCACCATACAGTGAGATTTTGTGTCACTGGCATACACACAATACCCCATAATGTCAACGTGGAATTATGTTTTTAGACATTGTTACAAATGATTTACAAATTAAAAGCTGAAATGTATTCAGCCCCTTTGTTATGGCAAGCCTAAATATGTTCAGGAGTAAGAATGTTCTTAACAAGTCACAAAAGTTGCATGGACTCACTCTGAGTACAATTACAGTGTTTACCATGCTTTTTGAAGGACTACCTCATCTCTGTACCCCACACATACAGTTATTTGTAAGGTCCATTCAATCAAGCAGTGAATTTTAAACACATATATAACCACAAAGACCAGGGAGGTTTTCCAATGCCTCACAAAGAAGCGCACCTATTGGTAGAAAGGTCAAATAAAAAAAAGCAGACATTGATTATCCCTTTGAGCATTGTGACGTTATTAATTACAGTTTGGATGGTGTATCAATACAACAGTCACTACAAAGATACAGGCGTCCTTCCTAACTCAGTTGCCGGAGAGGAAGGAAACCGTTCAGGGATTTCATCACAAGGCCAAGTTTAATGACTGTGATAAGAGAAAACTGAAGATGGATAAACAACATTGTAGTTACTCCACAATACTAATCTAAATGACGAGTGAAAATAAAAATGTCCCAAAACATGCATCCTGATTGCAATAAGGCACTAAAGTGAAATTAACTTTATTTGTATTCATTATGGATCCACATTAGCTGCTGCCAAAGCAGTGCCACATATCTACAGTACAAAATCCATGTGTACGTGTGTGTATAGTGCGCATGTTATTGTGCGTGTGTGTATGCATGTGTCTGTGCCTATGTTTGTGTTGCTTCACAGTCCCCGCTGTTCCATAAAGTGTATTTTTATGTTTTTTAAATCTAATTTTACTGCTTGCATCAGTTACTTGATGTGGAGTTTCATGTAGTCATAGCTCTATGTAGTACTGTGTGCCTCCCGTAGTCTGTTCAGGACTGTGAAGAGACCTCTTGTGACATGTCTTGTGGGGTATGCATGGGTGTCCGAGCTGTGCGCCAGCAGTTCAAACAGACAGCTCGGTGCATTCAACCTCTCATAAAAACAGGTAGTGATTAAGTCATTCTATCCTCCACTTTTTAAATGTTTTATTTTATTTGTTTACAGGTCACTGGGAGAGTTATGTTTTTATTTATTTTTATTTGTAATTATATATTTTTTTACCCCTTTTCTCCCCAATTTCGCGGTATCCAATTGGTAGTTACAGTCTTGTCTCATCGCTGCAACTCCCGTACGGACTCGGGAGAGGCGAAGGTCGATTGCCATGCGTCCTCCAAAACAAAACCCAACCAAGCCACACTGCTACTTGACACAATGCCCACTTAACCCTGGGAGCCAGCCGCACCAATGTGTTGGAAGAAACACCATGCACCTGGTGACCGTGTCAGCGTGCACTTTGCCTGGCCCGCCACATGAGTCGCTAGTGCACAATGAGACAAGGACATCCCTGCTGGCCAAACCCTCCCCTAGCCCAGACGTCGCTGGGCCAATTGTGCGCAGCCCCATGGGTCTCTCAGTCTCGGCTGCCTTCAACTGAGCCTGGACTCGAACCCAGAATCTCTAGTGCCACAGCTAGCACTGCAATGCAGTCCCTTAGACCACTGCGCAACTCGGGAGGCCCAATCTCTCCTCCACTTTGAGCCAGGAGAGATTGACATGCATATTATTAATATTAGCTCTCTGTTTATATCCGAAGGCCAGCCGTGCTGCCCTGTTCTGAGCCAATTGCACTTTTCCTAAGTCCTTTTCTGTAGTCCAGGTGCAACAAAATCAGGGCCTGTATGACCTGCCTTATTGATAGTGCTGTTAAGATAGAGCAGCGCTTTATTATTGATTTACTTCTCCCCATCTTAGCTACTGTTTTGACCATGACAGTTTACAATCCAGGGTTACTCCATGCAGTTTAGTCACCTCAACTTGCTCAATTTCCACATTATTTATTACAAGATTTAGTTGAGGTTTAGCGTTTAATGAATGATTTGTCCCAAATACAATGCTTTTAGTTTTAGAAATATTTAGGACTAACTTATTCCTTGCTACCCACTCTGAAACTAACTGCAAATCTTTGTTAAGTGTTTCAGTAATTTCAGTCACTGTACTGTAGTAGCTGACATGTATAGAGTTGAGTCATCCACATACATAGAAACTCTGGCTTTACTCAAAGCCAGTGGCATGTCATTAGTAAAGATTGAAAAAAAGTTATGGGCCTAGACAGCTACCCTGGGGAATTTCTGATTCTACCTGGATTATGTTGGAAAGGCTTCCATTAAAGAACACCATCTGTGTTCTGTTAGACAGGTAACTAATTTTCCACAAATTAGCAGGGGGTGTAAAGCCGTAACACATACATTTTTCCAGCAGCAGACTATGATCAATAATGTCATAGCCGCACTGAAGTCTAACAAAACAGCCCCCACAATCTTTTTATCATCAATTTCTCTAAGCCAATAATCAGTCATTTGTGTAAGTGCTGTGCTTGTTGAATGTCATTCCCTATAAGCATGCTGGAAGTTTGTTGTCAATTTGTTTACTGTAAAATAGCATTGTATCTGGTCAAACACAATTTTTTACAAACGTTTACTAAGGGTTGGTAACAGGTTGATTGGTCGGCTATTTGAGCCAGTAAAGGGAGCTTTACTATTCTTGGGTAGCGGATTGACTTTTGCTTCCCTCCAAGCCTGGGGTCACACACATTCTAGTAGGCTTAAATTGAAAATATGGAAAATAGGAGTGGTAATATTGTCCGCTATTATCCTCAGTAATTTTCCATCCAAGTTGTCAGACCTCGGTGGCTTGTCATTGTTGATAGACACCAATACTTTTCTCACCTCTTCTACACTCACTTTCCAGAATGCAAAATTACAATGCTTGTCTGTCATAATTTTGTCAGATATACTTGAATGTGTAGTTTCAGCATTTGTTGCTGGCATGCCATCCCTAAATTTGCTAATCTTGCCAATGAAACAATCATTAAAGTAGTTGGCAATATCAGTTGGTTTTGTGATGAATGAGCCATCTGATTCAATGAATGATGGAGCTGAGTTTGCCTTTTTTCCCAACATTTCAACCTTTTTACTATCATTATGTAATTTATCTTTGTTTCATAGTGTAGTTTCTTATTCTTTTTAGACACATGATATCTCAATTTGCAATACGTTTTCCAATCGCTTGTGCAGCCAGACTTATTTGCCATTCATTTTGCCTCATCCCTCTCAACCATACACTTTTCCAGATCCTCATCAATCCAAGGGGATTTATCAGTTTTTACAGTCATTTTCTTAATGGGTGCATGCTTATTAGTAACGGGAATAAGCAATTTCATAAATGTGTCCAGTGCAGTGTCTGTTTGCTCCTCTTTACACACCACGGACCTACAAATATTCTTTACATCAACGACATAGGAATCACTACAGAACTTATTGTATGACCTCTTATACACAATATTTAGGCTTTGGTTTTCCTAGATATGGCTACTATATTGTGATCTCTACATCCGAAGGGTTTGGACACTGCTTTCAAACAAATCTCTGCAGCATTAGTAAAGGTATAATCAATACATGTTGATGATTTCATTCCTGTACTGTTTGTAACTACTCTGGTAGGTTGATTGATAACCTGAACCAGGTTGCAGGCACTAGTTACAGTTTGAAGCTTTCTCTTGAGTGGGCAGCCTGATGAAAGCCAGTCAATATTTATATCACCCAGAAAGTATTTCTGTCCTGAATACAAAGTGTTATGTTTGTGGCAAATCAAATACAACACATCACAGAGTACCACTCTTTATATCTTCAAGCATGGTGGTGGCTGCATCATGTTATGGGTATACTTGTCATCAGCAAGGACTAGGATGTTTTTTTAGGATACATTTTTTTAAATAGAGCTAAGCACATGCAAAATCCTAGAGGAAAATCTGTTTCAGTCTGCTTTCCAACAGACACTGGGAGAAAAATGCACCTTTCAGCAGGACAATAACCTAAAACACAAGGCCAAATATACACTGAGACGACATTGAATGTTCCTGATTGGCCTAGTTACAGTTGTGACTGAAATCGTTAAATAATCAAAAGTTTAAAATGTTTCTTCCGCTTTGACCTTAGAGTATTTTGTATTAATCGTTGACAAAATAATGACAATTAAATCAATTTTAATCCCACTTTGTAATACAACAAAATGTGGATTACGTCAAGGGGCGTGAATACTTTCTGAAGGCACTGTATGTCAAGTACAGTAAATAATAAGAGATGAGGTGAAAGGTGCAGCAGACATATACAAGAATAGGACAACACATCGTGACACATTATACATTGTAATTCAAACTCTTCACAATACTTTTATGTCTGATTGAACTGAGTATTAACAATCCACAATTGTATGTACACAATAGGTCCTATTATGTACCAATGTACACAATACGTCTCCTTGTCCTCTTATGTTTCTCCTGCAATGATTAACAAGAAAAAGTTACTGTTACCAAAGCAACATTGATTGTGAAAATAATCAGAGTAGGTGCACTTCACATCCAATAAGCATTGAGTTAGAATTATTAAAGTGGGCTTTACTGTAACACGTGCTTAAATTATTACGTTTTAGGTCATGTATGCAGTCAAAGTAAACACAGGGGTCCCCACATGAAAAAATACTATAGGATACTATGGTATGAATTCTATTTTATTCACTGTAGTGTTTTTGTGCAATTTACTGTAGTATACACTGTAGTATTTTTGCGAACAGTAATTTGCAAAAACACTACAAAGAATACTATGGTGAATACTGTATTATTTAGTGCAGCATTTTTAGTTAACTATAGTATAAATACTGTAGTAAAATAACTGTAGTGTATATACTATAGTAATTAATGTAGTGTTTTTGTAGATTGTAGTATGCTATAGTATTTACTGTCGTGTTTTTGCTGACTGAGTATACTGTAGTATTTACTGTCGTGTTTTTGCGGACTGTAGTATTTACTGTAGGGTTTTTACAGACATTACTGTAGTATTTACTATAGTGTTTTTGTTGCATTATCTTTGACACAGAAGTGGAGGCTTTCTCCTTCAGGAAACCTATTGCGGGAATACTAAAAGAGTTCATGTTTGGTAGGACTGCTCTTTTCTATAACCTGTGGGGAACACAATATGGTCTATACTTGGCATGTATTTCTCTCACTTATGGGTGGCACAAATTGTGATATGGGGGAGGGGAATGGGCAAGGTATATGTAAATTAAATATTGTAGTATTTACTATAGTTAAAAAAGTGTTGTGTTTTTTGCGGACTGTAGAGTTTTTGCGGAAATTACTGTTGTATTGACTTCAGTGTTATTTTGTGGATAATGCTGTAGTATTTACTATAGTATTCTACAGTATACTACAACATTCTATAGTAAGTAGTACACATGATAGAGGGATACTACAGTGTGTAGTATAGTATTCTACAGTATACTACACTTTACTATAGAATTCTATAGTAAGTACTGTAACATTTTATTGTGAACTGTAGTATTTTTTCATGTGGGTCTGAAAAATAGATTATTTCCAGCGTGGTATCATTACATAAGGAAAGTCGAATTGTAACCATTTCCTCTTCCACTTAATGATGATTCAGGTATGCAGCTGGCTGGTTTGGCTGGCTGGGTTGACTGCTGCCAAAAAATGTCTTTGTTCAGTGCTGGTTGCCACCACATCACTTTCATATAAGAAGTCCTTTTTTATTAAAAAAGTGGGAAAATTGTATTGTTTTTTATTGTTTGTATTGGTTTTGATGTGATTCAATAAAAAAATAATTCACAAAAAGAAAGGAAGGGCGAATTGGGCACGTTGTCCTCGCAACCTACTTTACACTCTCTTACAGGAATGGAGCTCATCCAAACCTGTGTACTTCTGCATGAGTGAACCAAAGAAAGATGTGTCTGTGTGTGTGTTCCCACGTGCATGTGTGTGATTGCACTGTCACCTTTAATCACTTCCTCCACCTTTCAACATAGGGAGGGCAGCCAAAAGCACCCTGCCAGGCCTCGTCACAGAGCTGCGCCATGGGGCCAGCCAAGCCTCATCAAGGAGCTGCGCCATGGGGCCAGTCAGTCATCCGAGACACAGCGTGGATCCAAATTGATTTCAAAAGCCAAGGGACTCACACGTTTACCTCGTCAAGAGAGGGCAAAGAGCATGACAAAATGAAGGGGAAAGCAAAACAAAGGAGAGGAAAGAATTATGTGGGGTTGTGTGGGGACCCACGATAATGACACTCTCTCCCTCCCAGCTGCACCTTGCCAGTTTTCATATCCCCCTTATCCAAGATGGGCAGGGACCGTAAAGGGGCCACAGACAGATACAATTCCTGGCACACCGTTTAGTCCATGCTTCTTGCCTCACAATTATCTTCCCGGCCAATCATTCCTCCCTCTAGCGGCAGATGTGAGTTGCCTTAATAAGAGGCTTCTCTCTCCCCCCCTTTAGATTGGGCTCCCAAGGCTCCCTGGTGGCCCTTGTAGCCCTGCTCTGTTAAAAATCAGCACCTGGCTTTACTTGCATTATCTGGGTGGTTGATGCAATCTCTTTCTTTAAGATTTTCCCGTAATGGCTGCAGGTATGACTTCAGGGACCTCGCGGCGACCCCAGATGACTCTAAATTTCCAGATTTTAATGAGAATTGCAAGAAGGTAAGAAGAAAAAACTTGTAAGACTTGTGTCTAAGATTAAATAATTCGAAAAATTGCTGCAGGCTTGGGAAATAATAGATGGCGTGTGTGTATCTGTTCAGGTGTGTAGAGTAGTCCTTTTTACATTGCCCTTTTAAATGTAAGAACTAATCAACCATTCACCTTGGCGTATTGGATAAAGTTGTTCTACTCTTGCATCATGAGGAAGTTTAAAAGTGATTGCAAAGTAGTCTACAAAAATGGGTATGAGGGAGGTTGTGTGGCTTGTTCTTGTCAAACGAGACCTCAGCAAGACAAACTACATACTGCAATTTCCAACCAAATCGTTCTTATTTTGGATACTCAACATTAAGGTTCACAAATACTGTATATTAAATATGATAATCCATTACTACTATAACGAATAACATTTATGAAAGAGGTCAACATATGCTGAGTGAGAATTTATATCAAAAACACCAAACAGATATGTAAATAGACAATGTTCTAATAGCTAGTTTTGTTGCTGTTTTGATGTCCTTGAGGAAATGTAATGGGCTCCAGACAGTGCAAAAAACTTCCTTGAAATCCATCATGTTCCGTCTTCGATGTTAATCTGACATAAGCACCCATTGACGCACAACAAAGGCAGAGCTGGCTATCACTTTCCTTCTATCACATGTAAAGAAAAAATAATGCTACACACCATTATCTAGGCCGTGCAGACATTAGGACAGCTTGATGTGTTGTATTATCCTCACTAAGACCTCTGTTCAAAATGTCTTTCCAAATGAGGATCGAGCCACTCGTATTAAAGCCACACAAGATTAACTTGCTCATTTTAAAAAGAATACCAGACATTGTGGTCGTGCTTTGTCTGCGCAGCCTATGCAACTTCGTCGGCCTGTAGTATTTATTTCCGTTACCGTTGGCTGTGGTAGGGCCTGTTTCTGTATTATCAGGGTTCATTCAGTGCAGCGCTTACTCACATGACAGTTCATTTTCTGCATGACCTCACAAAAGCCGATACCATCTTGTTGAGACAAATACTAGATATTGCGGGCTAACTGATGCAGTTGGGGGAAGACCATTAATCATGTGTTTCTTGGAGGGGTGGGAGGATGTGAGGCCCACCCAGCTAGTCTTCGTGCATTAATAAAAGCCTGATATGATCTATGAATGGGTTCACAGCAGGTGGTGCCTTCATTAACCATAGATCTGGCCTGGCCCTGTGGAAACAAGACATTCTGTCTATCTAATTTGCTGGACTGGATCATTTTTTGTTGTTTACCAGCACTTTATTTGAGCATGATGTAGTTTCCATGTGTTTTACACGACAGCAACCTTCAATTACTTGAGCATATTGTGTATAACTTAAGTGCCACATCTGTACAATGTTGTGCATTCCATGTGATACATTTTTGTTAACTCCTGGCTGCACAATCATTTTTTTCTAAATTGAATTGGCATTCCTTAGAATTATAGTGAATTAGAGGCAGGGTAAATATATAATCTGCCATTAAAAGCAGCCATCCCTTGCCTAGCAGGCAACTGAGAAGTGGTAGAAATGCAAAAGACAACCATTAGTTTAGTAAATCGACCGATTAGAGAAAAACAACATCCAACAAACTTCCTAATAGGGTAGACGTTTTAAGTTTGAATATTTTAGTGGGTCGCAACAGTTATTTCCTTGTGAAGTTAAGTGTGCTAAGCACAGATTGAAAGCTTGAGTGTGTCTGTTATTTTATTTTTACCTGACTTTGTTAAAAGATCCCGAGCTAAGTGAATGGTGTCAGTATTAGCTTCAGACTCAGACACCGCCGTACAAGTGGCATACAGCAACATGTTGGCAGGGAAGACAAGGTGATAAGGATGTAGATTTATCGCCAAACAGTTCTGGTTTAATCGATTTGTTTAACTTATGCACAGTACACTGTCAACAACATGAATGTTTGATCATCCACTCATAAAACAACAGTTCTAATGCTACAGTAGCCACCGACGCCTCATTGTCTTGATAGTTGTGTGTTTTGATCAAAAATGAGACCTTTCATAGTTCCGTATCAGCCCTCAAATCTAAAATGTATATTCTATCGGACTGCTCTAATGTGTGGGAGGTACACTACATGACCAAAAGTATGTGGACAGCTGCTCGTCGAACATCTCATTCCAAAATCATGGGCATTAAAATGAAGTTGGTCCTCCCTTTGCTGTTATAACAGCCTCCACTATTCTGGAAAGGCTTTCCACTAAATGTTGGAACATTGCTGCGTGGACTTTTTTCCCATTCAGCCACCAGAGCATTAGTGAGGTCGGGGACTGATGTTGGGCAATTAGCCTTGTCCTGCAGTCAGTGTTTCAATTCATCCCCTAAGGTGTTCGATGGGGTTGAGGTCAGGGCTCTGTACTGGCCAGTCAAATTCTTCCACACTGATCTCGACAAATAATTTATGTACGTACCTCTATTTGTGCATGGGGGCATTGTCATGCTGAAACAGGAAAGGGCCTTCCCCAAACTGTTGCCACAAAGTTGGAAACACAGAATTGTCTAGAATGTAATTGTATGCTGTAGCGTTAACATTTCTCTTCACTGGAACTAAGGAGCCTGAACTTTGAAAAACAGCCCCAGACCATTATTCCTCCTCCACCAAACTTTACAGTTGACACTATGCATTCGGGCAGGTAGCATTCTCCTGGCATCCGCCTAACCACCCTTCCTCCATTGTACTGCCAGATGGTGAAGCGTGATTCATCACTCCAAAGAATGCATTTCCACTGCTCCAGAGTCCAATGGCAGCGAGCTTTACACCACTCCAGCCGATACTTGGCATTACGCATGGTGATCTTAGGCTTGTGTGCGACTGCTCGGCAATGGAAACCCATTTCATGAAGCTCCCGACGAACAGTTCTTGTGCTGACGTTGCTTTCAGAGGCAGTTTGGAACTCAGTAGTGAGTGTTGCAACCGAGGACAGACGATTTTCACGCGCTACGCACTTCAGCACTCGGCAGTCCCGTTCTGTGAGCTTGTGTGGCCTACCACTTTGCAGCTGAGCCGTTGTTGCTTCTAGACGTTTCCACTTCACAATAAGAGCACTTACGTGTTGTCCATATACTTTTGTGTATATATATATATATATAGAGAGAGAGAGTGTATAATATGAGTATTCTGACCTTGTACCCAGTGTCTCTACATCCCTGCACTGAAGCCAAGTTGTTAACATGAGATTATTCTTAGGGAAGTGCCACTGGTCACGTTATCGAGATGTCTGTGAGAAATGCCGTCTGTAAAGGTAAAGTCCCTCTACTGGCATGCTGTCTAAAAGTTGTTTATGCATCACATGGGGGATATTACGGGGAAGTCATGACTTATTAAACAATAGCTTCAGTCATTTATCATGGGCAGGTGTCTGAAATAACTGCCTGTATAGGAAAAGCCAGATCAATTCTACTTTCTAAGTGGATTGTAACAACACTAAAGAAAAATAGGTCATGGGTTGAGATCACAGGCATAGAGGAAACCCGCATCCCAAGTAAGACGGGGCTCTGGGGGCCCATGCGCCCATCAACTCACATTTTATAAACATTTTAAATAAATCATTTTGACAGTAACCCTCTTTTTTAAATTTCCAAATGCAGCAAGCGAAGTGTTCGTGTTGTCCTATCTACATGGGTGAGTCAGACAGGCAATATAGTTGTCATGCATCTAATTAGCTTATTTCTCAGCGGCGACGGCAGCAGCCCGCCTTGGCCTCCTCAACTAATTGGCTATAAGTTCAAAAAAGTTAGGTGAATCAGCTCGGACTCGGATGGAGAATGAGTGTGTTGTTCAAGATGGATAAACAAATTACTGACGATAACCACATCAGCAAAGCTACGACCTCGTCCTCGACTGACAAAACACCATCACAGGTGGATGCTAGTACACCTACTTATGCAGTAGCTAGCACTAGCAGCCTCCCAGTCCCGACAGAGACTCACTGCCCTGGCCTGGCAGTGGCCTTGCTCCTCCTCTTCCTCCCCTCGACAACAGTCCCTCTAGGGAGAGTGTGGGCCCACCTACTCCTCATCCGACCACCTCTCCCAAAAAACCAAGCTGATGACTGCCAGAGACCCAGCGGCGCTCATGAGAGCGACCCTCCCTTATGTGAACACTGTTAAAGCCTACGAGTGACGAAAGAGATAGCCACAACAGCGTGGAGTCTGAGTTCCAATGTGTATGTAAATAGGCTACCAAGCTAAATACTGTATATAGCTATAGATAGGCTAGTAGGCTAGACTGCATTGTCTGCATAATGAAACAATCCCTAGTAAGCTATTGTTTTGACGGTGGACTGATTGTATTATTTGGCTTTAATAGACTGGTTTTACGCACCAAACCTTCTATCCGAGTTGGGAGCGAGCGTGAGGACGCTAAAGGTAGGCTATAGGCCTACAGAACAGATGTATATTAAACAAAAAAATCTATTGGTTACTGATTAGTTTGCTGTTGCATCCAAAAATGTACAGGAGAGCGAGGTAAGTTGTCACATGGGTAAGTTGTCAAATTGTTCATACCTACCACAACAGAGGCTCTATCTCAAAATCAAATAGCTACTTTGTGTGACTACATGTTTTATGGTCAACTTCCTGTTCACATGTGGTCAAGGTCACTAATCTGAGGTGAGCACACATTTCTTATTTTTCCCCTTCAAAAGTAAAAAATTGGCACTTTACATTTTATGCAATAAAACTTAGGTATGAATGTTCAAAATTATAATTTTGCACTGAGTAGAGAAGACAATAACATGTCTTTTGATACTTTAGCTGCAGTCCTATGATGAGCTAACCTTGAGATTTAGCCAACATTAGCACACATGTCAGTTTGGGACATGTTGTCTCAATGACCTTGGGGCAAGTCTTCATATGTGACAACTTGCCCCAGTATACATTGAACATGCTCAAAAAACATTGTGATATTGTGTAATCAGCTCTGATAATAGTATTACATTTTACTGTAAATGGACTATTATATATACGTATAGTTTAGAGCAGCATACATATCCCTGGACTACACAAGACAGGCTCTGGCGTGTGTGTGTGTGTCTACTAACACACTACATGCCTACTGTATGAGACAGTATATCCACACACACACACAACTTCATACAGTGTCATGAATTGAGTGTGGTGTTATGAATTGCATTGTGGCAACAAAGATAGTAGACAGGGCGGTGGGCGTTATAAGCCTGCAATGAATATGTATTTGCAATGAGGAAATGTGTTTTTGAAGGAAGGAAGGAAGGAAGGAAGGAAGGAAGGAAGGAAGGAAGGAAGGAAGGAAGGAAAGAAAGAAAGATGGTTAGAAATTCTAAAAGAAAGACAGAGAATGGCAGCACACCACCTGGCATAATGTTAAAGGCAGTGAGGCAGGTGAAGCTGCAGAACAAATCAATAGGGAGTACAGTGAAGGATTTTGACATAAATTACTGTACTCTGACTCGGTATTGTCAAAAGGTTACCAGAGAAGAAGTTGAAAGCCAGACAGCAATGCCAACAACAGTGGTTGGTATACAAAGCCACAGCAGGTTTTTTCACCTGATTTTGAGATGCAGCTTGTTCAGTATATTCCATTTACATTTTAGTCATTTAGCAGACGCTCTTATCCAGAGCAACTTACAGTAGTGAATGCATACATTTCATAAATATATATATATATATATATATTTTGTACTGGCCCCCCGTAGAAATCGAACCCACAACCCTGGCGTTGCACACACCATGCTGGCGTTGCAAACAACATGCTCTACCAACTGAGCCACAGGGACAGCTGACATTTATTTTGGTCTGTCGCCAAGTGATGTCAGAAAACTTGCCTACCAGTTTGCTGTGGCACACCAGCTGAAGTTCGCGCCAATGTGGGCAGAAAAAGAAAATGCCAGCTCAGAGTGGTTTACAGGCTTCTTAAAGTGGCACCCAACGCTGTTGCTGAGAAAGCCAGAGGCAACTAGCTTTGCCAGGGCAAGTAGATTCAACAGAGAAAATGTTAATGCTTTCTTCGACAATGTAGCAGACGCGCTGCAGTTTGGACCAGGAGACATATGGAATGTCGATGAAACTGGGGTGACCACTGTACATAAACCTGAGAAAGTGGTTGGCAGACGTGGATTCAAAGTAGGGTCACTGACCTCCGCTGAAAGGGGAACCCTCATCACACTGGCCTGTGCTGTCTCAGCCACAGGAAATAGTATACCTCCATATTTGATATTCCCCCGTGTCAACTTCCATGGTAATTTCCTGATCAACAGGCCACCTGGCATTAGAGTGGTGAAATCCCTCTGGGTGGATGAAAGATGTGCACTTTGTTGACTTCCTGAAACATTTTGTTGAGCATACGAAGTGCTCAAAGGAGAAGCCCTGTTTACCCCTTTTAGACAAAGAAAATGGCATAATTATGCTGTCATTCCCACCCCATTGCATTCATCAGCTTCATCCCTTAGACAGGTCTGTCTACGGGCCGCTAAAGAGGCACATCAACACCACATGTAATGCCTGGATGAGGAACAATCCCGGGAGGACAACGTCAACTTATGACATTGCTGGGATTGTGGCAATCGTCTATCCTCTGGCTGCAACCCCCTTGAACATTCAGGCTGGCTTTAGGGTGGCTGGGGTACAACCTTACAGCAGGGATGTATTTCTGGAAACCGAGTTTGCGCCATCCTACGTTACAGATTGCCCCATTCAGAACCCAACCCTACCAAGCCCCAGCACCAACCCTGCCCTGCCAGGCCCCAGCAACATTCCAGTCCTGCCAGGCCCCAGCACCAACCTGGCAGGCCCCAGCGCTATTCCAGCCCTGCCAGGCCCCAGCACCAACCTGCCAGGACCCAGCACCATTCCAGCCCTGCCAGGCCCCAGCACCAACCTGGCAGGCCCCAGCGCTATTCCAGCCCTGCCAGGCCCCAGCACCAACCTGCCAGGACCCAGCACCATTCCAGCCCTGCCTAGCACAAGCTCAGACACAGACCTGCCCAGTTCTTATGGTAGCACCAGCTCACCCTTGCCCAACAATGCCATTGCTGACAGCGGACTACTAACTCCAGAGGACATCCGGCCATATCCAAAAGCTGGCCCCCGAAAGCCAGCTTACAAAGGAAGAAAACGGCGCAAAACAGCTATTCTAACTGACACACCAGTGAAGCAGGCACGAGAAATGGAAAAGAATAAGGCAAAATCTAGCAAAAGACTGTTTCCAAAGAAAGGGAAGCAAGGGGGGGAGTCAAAATCTGGATCTGCAAAGAACAAGAAAAATCGTAGAAGAGTCATCAGATGAAGAGGAGTGCTCCTGCCTTGTCTTTGTGGAGCCATTTTCAAACAGCTTTTCAAAGGATACTTGGGTGAAGTGTGTGAGATGCAACAAATGGGCCCATGATGCTTGCACCTCAGGCCAGGCAATTTATATGTGCCAAAACTGTGACGCTGAAGATGAGTCTGATTAGTCAGATACGGATGTACTCGTATAGGCTGTTACAAAACTGTGCATTAAGTGCATTAGTGTGTTTAAATACCAAGTCTGTTTTGTTTAGACTTTAAACATTTAAGCAAGTTATCTGCAGCATTACATTCCATTCCGATTCCAACAATTCACGTGGATCTATGTGCACGCCAGAGAACGTTCGATTTCAAAGTTCATAGTAAAGTGGTTGTGCCACTTAATTAATGTGTGCTCTGCCAGCATTATTGTTTTGTTTGAAAGGCATGATTTGCCAGATTCTCCAGGCACGATTGTTTTTATTTTGAGGTTGAATTTGGTTTTGAATTTGAAATTAAAATCAATATTCACATTTAATTAGTTGTGTTCTTATTTGTTGATAATCCAATGTGACAATTTACCTGAGGTAGTGTGACAATTGACCCACTGATGCGAAAATTTGTCAGAAGTGCACACTCTCTATTTAACGGTCTACAACTCCGTTCTGAAATAAGATATGAAGATATAATGAATAAAGAATATGTGCCCAAGACTTCCTTCTTTAATTTGGTATGACATTTATACAATTGTGATGTATTGTGCCCAGTCAATTTTACAATTTGCAATGATTGAATTTCCCATTTTAATTACTGAAGGAGCAAATACATTGCAGCCAGCCAGCATTTTAAATAGCAACATTGCGACACCATAGGCCTATAGCTTGGTGAAACATTAACGTTAGGCTTGACATGAGACAATTACGACCCCAAAAAATAAACATGTATCCATTAAAGTAAAGCTATTGGCTACTAGAAGCACCACATAATCTGATAGCCTACTGACAGGGAGGCGCATAGACATCGCAATTTCAGAACCATGGAGAGCGATCGTTTGTGAGTTGCTGACGCAAGGGAGGGTTGGTCCAAACTCTGACTTTGCAGGGGTGTCCAGAGAAACTGCGCTGCGGCAGGGGTTGAGATGCAACTGTATGATAGATCTTGACCATATCCTGCAGCGCCGTATGTGGGGGAAAGTTAGGACGATTCTAAGGGCCTGTGACTGACAGGAGCCCTAAAAAATTATTAGAACATTAGGTAAAAATGTTTCAATATGAAATGATTAACCTATCATCATTTAATAGAACTTTATTTACAATGTACTAATAAAACAAACATCCAGAGTAAACATCCAGAGAGCCTTTCACAAAGGAAGGTGGGTGTAGTCCATGAGCGGTGGAAATTAACTTGTTAGCTTAGTTCATAGTGAAATAGGCTACTTTTGCTCCCCTAACATTAGTTACGTAAAAACGTATTCAGGATCGGTGGGTCCCCCACGGGACATTTGAGCTAACCTAGGCTAATGCGATTAGCATGTGATTGTAAGTAACAAGAACATTTCCCAGGACATAGACATATTGCCAGAAAGCTTAAATTCTTGTTAATCTAACTGCACTGTCCAATTTACAGTAGATATTACAGTGAAAGAATACCATGCTATTGTTTGAGGAGAGTGAACAGTTATGAACTTCAAAAGTTATTAATAAACCAATTAGGCACATTTGGGCAGTCTTGATACAACATTTTGAACAGAAATACAATGGTGCATTGGATCAGTCTAAAACTTTGCACACACCTGGGCTGGAATAATACATTATGGCCTTTCTCTAGCATTTCAAAGATAACGGTACAAAAAAAATACAAAAAAACGGTTGGTTTTTCTTTGTATTTTTTTTTACCAGATCTAATGTGTTATATTCTCCTACATTAATTTCACATTTCCACAAACTTCAAAGTGTTTCCTTTCAAATGATATCAAGAATATGCATATCCTTGTGTGTTTACATTTCACTCCTCTTTTAGCTGACATTTAATCAATGCAGGCAAACTTTTAGCAAGCTATTCATACAAAAATGTTTGTCCCTGCCCCTGCCCCTGCCTGGTGCCAGGCCCAACAGATGCAGCTTCAGGCTCAGCAGCCCTGTCTCCCCATCCCCATACCCCTGAGTCATCCCAACTGAAGGATGTGAGCAGCATTGTCAGTTGGCATAATTGCAGGGGGTCCGTGGGAATTTATTTTTGTATTATTATGAAAAAAAGGGTATCAGTCTTGTATCAAAAAGTGAATCCCACTGTATGGAGAATGATGAAAGCATGTCTACACAGTGTTATATTCTCACAGCTCACTGTCAGTAAATATTGTACAGTAATTATTGGACTACAAGAGAGTTTGCAAGCCTGCGAAGGTAGAGTTATTTAAAGCTTTGAATGGGTCACTTGGGTTCTGGAGGTGTGTGGTTACAGCAATTGTGCAGGGTTGGTGTGGCCTGTGGTGATGGGGCCCAATGTGATATCTTTTCATGGGGCCCAAAATCCCTGGCGGCGCCCCTGCCTGCAGCATTTACCTCTCCCCACTTACAGATGTTGGATCTTAACTTGATCTCTCTTATGTCGCAGAGAGTTATCCTGCTGCATCAGAAAATTAAAATGAGTCTTGTGAGTCCCTGAAAAAGAACAGTTAACTTTCTTTTCATGCGGGGGCAGTTGATTCATTTGGGATCAGACTTGCTACTATCAAAATAATTTAATCTCTCACTCGCTCAAAGGCTAGGCCCAGGTCCTATTACTGCAACATTCAAATGTACAAAAATGCATCTGAAATGCAGCCCTACACATCAACAACCATTGTTTTCGATAACTTAATAACACAAGATAGATATTGGTCTCCACTAGGCTACGAAATAAAAGTGTCAACTGTATGCTAAGGTCAAAATTTAGTTCAATCATGTCCTGGGGTGGTCTAGCGATTAGGTCTGCGGCCTACCGTGTTGGCGTGGGAGTCAATTCTGGCCCACTGCATTCTGTCACAAATAACTCAAACCCCAAATTGACTTGATTAATTTACACAATAAAACTATGGACAGTCCAGAGATATTTTACCCACGATCATGATAAGAAATTACCATGCCAGACACTTTTGGATAACATAAATAGGAAACAAATAAAATAACAATAGGCGACACCAACATTAGTTTCCATTCATTCAAACTGGTGGGTAAATTGCCTATGTAGATTTGCCTTGGTAAGGGATTATTATTTCTATTGTACGGAATGCTAGATAAATTACAATACCAACCAGAGGGTGAACATATCTCGAAAGACTGGTTGCAAGCCGGACTAAGGGTAACACCAACGTCATCTTTTAGGGAGCGGTAATGGGGTGACCAATAATGGTTGCAACTGAGATCAGCTGTGCGGGTGAATTTATCATGTATTGATGGTTTAACAAGACATCAGCTGGCGATAATCTATTGCCATCGATGTTTGCAATAGGCCCCTTGTTATTTGATTATTATATATGTTCTATATCTGTATAGTAGACGCAGTAGCCATCTGACATAAAGAAATGCATGTCAGTGTCGTACCATGCCACCGGCATATCTGTATCTCTCCAGGTTTAGGCCTAACCTTATCTCTCTTTTTATAAACGGTGTGGGTCTAACCCTGAATGCTGATTGGCTGACAGCAGTGGTATATCAGACCGTATACCACGAGGATGACAAATCATTTATTTTTACTGCTCTAATTATGTTAGTAACCAGTTTATAATAACAATAAGCCACCTCGGGGGTTTGAGATATATGGCCAATATACCACTGCTAATGGCTGTGTCTAGGCACTCCGTGTTTTGTTGTGCTAAGAACAGCCCTTAGCCGTGGTATATTGGCCATATACCACACCTCCTCGGGTCTTATTGCTTAAATAAGAGATTGGTCAAGTGTGTTCTACTCAACATTCGACCTGAAGAGCCTGTCAGCAGTCTGGTGAAGTCTGTGCCGGTTTCACGCATCTGGCCTCCAGTGCGCCTCCCCATTCTGGTACGTCCTGTGCCAGCTCCCCGCACTCGCCCTGAAGTGCGTGTCACCAGTCCGGTGCCACCTGTGCTGGCTCCACGCATGAGGCCTCCAGTGCGCCTCCCCAGTCCGGTACGTCCTGTGCCAGCTGAAGAATCTAAAATATAAAAATATATTTTGATTTGTTTAACACTTTTTGGGTTACTACATGATTCCATATTTGTTATTTCATAGTTTTGATGTCTTCACTAATATACTACTGTCACAAATAATGTCGTTGTGTTGAAGGGAGGACCAATACGCAGCGGGAATGTAGATACTCATCTTTTTAATAAAACACGAGCAAAGCATCCACAGGAAAAAACAATAAACAATACTCACAACAAGAACAGTGTGGCAGGCTAAACAAAAGCAGTGCTCACAAACAACTACCCACAACCACAAAGAAAAACACACACCTGTTTATAGGACTCCCAATCAGAGGCAACTAGAAACACCTGCCTCCAATTGAGAGTCCAGCACCCAACCTACACAAAACCTACCTAGAACCTACACACAACACAAACCCTCTGCCACGTCCTGACCAAAACTAATACAATTACTCCCTCTGCTGGTCAGGACGTGACAACTACAACGTATAAAATAATAAAAAATAAAGAAAAACCCTTGAATGAGTAGGTGTGTTCAAACTTTTGACTGGTACTGTATTTAGAAACTGAACAAAAATATAAACGCAACATGTAAACTGTTGGTGCCATGTTTCATAGCTAAAAAAAAAGATCCCTGACATTTTCCATACAAACAAAAAACGTATTTCTAATTTTTGTACAAATGTGTTTATATCGCTGTTAGTGAGCATTTCTCCTTTGCCAAGATAATCCAGCCACTTGACAGGTGTGGCATATCAAGAAGCTGATTAAAAAGCATGATCATTACACAAGTGCACCTTGTGCTAGGGCCAATAAAAGGCCACTCTAAAATGTGCAGTTTTGTCATACAACACAATGCCACAGTTATCTTAAGTTTTGAGGGAGCGTGCAATTGGCATGCTAACTGCAGAAATGTCCACCAGAGCTGTTGCCAGAGAATTGAATCTTAATTTATTTTCCATAAGCCAACTCCAAGTTAGTTTTAGAGAATTTGGCAGTACATCCGACCTACCTAACAACTGCAGACCACGTGTAACCATGCCAGCCCAAGACCTCCACATCTGGCTTCTTCACCTGCGGGATCGTCTGAGATCTGCCCCACTGACAGCTGATGAAACGGTGGGTTTGCACAACCAAATAAGTTTTTGAATGTATCTTAGGGAAACGCATCTGCATGCTCGTTATCCTCACTAGGGTCTTGACCTGATTACAGTAACCGACTTCAGTGAGCAAATGCTCACCTTCGATGGTCACTGGCACACTAGAGAAGTGTGCTCTTCACTGATGAATCCCGGTTTCAACTGTACTGGGCAGATGGCAGAAATTGTGAACAGATTGTCCTATGGTGGCATTGGGGTTATAGTATGGGCAGGCGTAAACTACGGAAAATGAACACAATTGCATTTTATCGATGGCAATTTGAATGCACAGAAATACCTTGACAAGATCTTGAAGCCCATTGTTGTGCAATTCATCCGCCGCCGTCACCTCATGATTCAGCATGATAATGCACGGCCCCACGTTGCAAGGATCTGTACACAATTCCTGGAAGCTGAAAATGTCCCAGTTCTTCCAAAGCCTGCATACTCACCAGACATGTCACCCATTGAGCATTTTTGGGATTATCTGGATCGACGTGTACTACAGTTTGTTCCAGTTACCGCCAATATCCAGTAACTTCGCACGGCGATTTAAGAGGATTGGGACAGCGTTCCACAAGCCACAATCAACAGCCTGATCAATTCTATCCGAAGGAGATGTGTCGAGCTGCATGAAGCAAATGGTGGTCTCACCAGATACTGACTGGTTTTTTGATCCATGCCCCTATCTTTTCTTGTAAGTTATCTGTGACAAACAGATGCATATCTGTATTCTCAGTCATGTGAAAATCCATAGATTAGGGCCTAATTAATTCATTTAAATTGACTGATTTCCTTATATGATCTGTAATTCAGAAAAATCTTTGAAATTATTGCATGTTGCATTTGTATTTTTGTTCACTGTATATATATTTATTAAAAGCCTATAGGCCTTTCCATGCAATGCCCTGATACATTTAGTTCTCAAATCTCTGACAGCTGAACCATGAGGTGTATAATTATTGTTTTAGGAAAGAAGACAAAATAAAAAAAGTAAAATAGGCTGTAAAGTTTTTCATATGCATCGAAACACAAGTAATAGTGTTTTTGTAACTTGTTATAGGCAGATTTTAAGGATGTAAATGTGGCTCATTATGCCATAATCCCTCATTTATTGATGGCGCTGGCTGTGCAGGTTCGATCTGAATGTATGGATCTGAATGTATGTCCATTACATTTCTCAGAAGTCCCGTAAATGTAAATCTTCCCTGTCATGTTGTTTGGCGCAACATTTTTGTAAAGGGAATTCTGAAATGGCATATTGTTTTTATGATGATTATAGAATATTCAAGTAAAAATAGGTCAAAAAAAGTTCAGTTTCACTTTGATTATGCCTGCATTTCATGGTTCACCAGCAGCCCCAAACATCTATAGAATAACCTACCAGCCAAACAAATTGTAAGAATTGTACTTAAACTCCCTCCTCATACTCATCTGGAGCTTGAGCATTTTTTCTCTCTGTCTCTGTAATGTGTCTGTATCTATGTAATTGTACATGTATTTATGTAAATAATAGGGACCACAATGGAATTAAGTCCCCGACTTTATTGTGGAATCCCGGTCACTTAAAAAATGGTTTGTGTACAGTATATACAGTTCCGTCGGAAAGTATTCAGACCCCTTGTCTTTTTCCACATTTTGTTATGTTACAGCCTTATTCTAAAATTGATTAAATTCAACATTTTCCTCATCAATATACACACAATACCCCATAATGACAAAGCGAAAACAGGTTTTTTGAAAGTTTTACAAATGTATTAAAATAAAAAAACAGAAATACCTTATTTACATAAGTATTCAGACCCTTGGCTACAAGACTCGAAATTGAGCTCAGGTGCATCCTGTTTCATCCTTGAGATGTTTCTACAACTTGATTGGACTCCATCTGTGGTAAATTCAAGTGATTGGACATGATTTGGAAAGGCACACACACCTGTCTATATAAGGTCCCACAGTTGACAGTGAATGTCAGAGCAAAAGCCAAGCCATGAGGTCG
Organism: Salmo trutta; assembly: GCF_901001165.1. Lineage (NCBI taxonomy): Eukaryota > Metazoa > Chordata > Actinopteri > Salmoniformes > Salmonidae > Salmo > Salmo trutta. Next base: position 8,208,122 of record NC_042969.1, read on the forward strand.
AAGGAATTTTCCATAGCGCTCTGAGACAGGATTGTGTTGAGGCACATTTCTGCAGCATTGAAGGTCCCCAAGAACACAGTGGCCTCTATCATTCTTAAATGGAAGTAGTTTGGAACCACCAAGACTTCTTAAAGCTGGATGCCCGGCCAAACCGAGCAATCGGGAGAGAAGGGCCTTGGTCAGGGAGATGACCAAAAACACGATGGTCACTCTGACAGAGCTCCAGAGTTCCTCTGTGGAGATAGTTGAACTTTCCAGAAGGACAACCATCTCTGCAGCACTCCACCAATCAGGCCTTTATGGTAGAGTGGCCAGACGGACGCCACTCCTCAGTAAAAGGCACATGACAGACAGCTTGGAGTTTGCCAAAAGAAACCTAAAGGACCCTCAGACCATGAGAAACAAGATTCTCTGGTCTGATGAAACCAAAGTTGAACTTTTTGGCCTGAATGCGAAGCGTCACGTCTGGAGGAATCCTAGCACCATCCCTACGGTGAAGCATGGTTATGGCTACATCATGCTGTGGGGATGTTTTTCAGTGGCAGGGACTGGAAGACTAGTCAGGCTCAAGAGAAAGATGAACGGAGGAAAGTACAGAGAGATCCTTGATGAAAACCTACTCCAGAGTGCTCAGGACCTCAGACTGGGGCGAAGGTTCACTTTCCAACAGGACAACGACCCTAAGCACACTGCCAAGACAATACAGGAGTGGCTTCGAGACAAGTCTGAATGTCCTAGAGTGGCCCAGCCAGAGCACGGACTTGAACCCGATTGAACATCTCTGGAGAGAACTGAAAATAGCTGTGCAGCGACACTCCCCATCCAACCTGACAGAGCTTGAGAGGATCCGCAGATGTGCCAAGCTTGTAGCGTCATACCCAAGAAGACTCAAGGCTGTAATCGCTGCCAAAGGTGCTTCAACAAAGTACTGAGTAAAGGGTCTGAACATTATTTTGAGTTCATTCTATGAAGGGAGAGGGTGTTCAATTTATTTTACAGTAAAAGGGGAGGACGGTGAAAATATTTAGAACTTTGTGGAGGGGGTGCATTTTTCTTCTATGACACCTTGAGTTGGACTAGCCCCTTCCCCCCCAGTAAATTTTGATCTGTCCCTAATGTGCACATAGATTTTTACTATTTTGTTTTAAGCCTTCCCTAAACCATAACCCTAACCTTAACCACTCGGAATTAATGCCTAAAATGTTAACCTTTTGAATTGTTTCTGTTTTAACACTGTAACCACACATAATTAACTCTGTAACCACGCGGAATTAATGCGTAAAAAAATCAACCTTCTTCCATGACTCAAAAGGCAGTGGGCCAGATTCAAACCGATGCCGAGTCGTGCATACGTGTGCTGGGATCAGTGGCTGTAACCACTGGATCACACATGCACTGATGAAACCATTAATTTATTTTGCCTACTGCTTGACTTAATAAAAACAAAACTGATTTTCCCTAACGAACAATGCATCTACCCCCTACGAAAATGTACATTTATTATAATTCACAAAAGAATTCACACGAGACATGCTGTAGCCCGCACTTAGCCGATTCTAAATACACTGCTCAAAAAAATAAAGGGAACACTTAAACAACACAATGTAACTCCAAGTCAATCACACTTCTGTGAAATCAAACTGTCCACTTAGGAAGCAACACTGATTGACAATAAATTTCACATGCTGTTGTGCAAATGGAATCGACAACAGGTGGAAATTATAGGCAATTAGCAAGACACCCCCAATAAAGGAGTGGTTCTGCAGGTGGTGACTTCTCAGTTCCTATGCTTCCTGGCTGATGTTTTGGTCACTTTTGAATGCTGGTGGTGCTTTCACTCTAGTGGTAGCATGAGACGGAGTCTACAACCCACACAAGTGGCTCAGGTAGTGCAGCTCATCCAGGATGGCACATCAATGCGAGCTGTGGCAAGAAGGTTTGCTGTGTCTGTCAGCGTAGTGTCCAGAGCATGGAGGCGCTACCAGGAGACAGGCCAGTACATCAGGAGACGTAGAGGAGGCCGTAGGAGGGCAACAGGACCGCTACCTCCGCCTTTGTGCAAGGAGGAGCAGGAGGAGCACTGCCAGAGCCCTGCAAAATGACCTCCAGCAGGCCACAAATGTGCATGTGTCTGCTCAAATGGTCAGAAACAGACTCCATGAGGGTGGTATGAGGGCCCGACGTCCACAGGTGGGGGTTGTGCTTACAGCCCAACACCGTGCAGGACGTTTGGCATTTGCCAGAGAACACCAAGATTGGCAAGTTTGCCACTGGCGCCCTGTGCTCTTCACAGATTTAAGCAGGTTCACACTGAGCACATATGACAGAGTCTGGAGACGCTGTGGAGAACGTTCTGCTGCCTGCAACATCCTCCAGCATGACCGGTTTGGCGGTGGGTCAGTCATGGTGTGGGGTGGTATTTCTTTGTGGGGCCTCACAGCCCTCCATGTGATCACCAGAGGTAGCCTGACTGCCATTAGGTACCGAGATGAGATCCTCAGACCCCTTGTGAGACCATATGCTGGTGCGGTTGGCCCTGGGTTCCTCCTAATGCAAGACAATGCTAGACCTCATGTGGCTGGAGTGTGTCAGCAGTTCCTGCAAGAGGAAGGCATTGATGCTATGGACTGGCCCGCCCGTTCCCCAGACCTGAATCCAATTGAGCACATCTGGGACATCATGTCTCGCTCCATCCACCAACGCCACGTTGCACCACAGACTGTCCAGGAGTTGGCGGATGCTGTAGTCCAGGTCTGGGAGGAGATCCCTCAGGAGACCATCCGCCACCTCATCAGGAGCATGCCCAGGCGTTGTAGGGAGGTCATACAGGCACGTGGAGGCCACACACACTACTGAGCCTCATTTTGACTTGTTTTAAGGACATTACATCAAAGTTGAATCAGCCTGTAGTGTGGTTTTCCACTTTAATTTTGAGTGTGACTCCAAATCCAGACCTCCATGGGTTGATAAATTGGATTTCCATTGATTATTTTTGTGTGATTTTGTTGTCAGCACATTCAACTATGTAAAGCAAAAAGTATTTAATAAGATTATTTCTTTCATTCAGATCTAGGATGTGTTGTTAAAGTGTTCCCTTTATTTTTTTGAGCAGTATATTTCTTCAGATATTCAAATCCTCTTGCTGCAGGATTATTTTCCTCCTGCGACGAAAGTGGTCAAATTAAGATCTGACATCTACAGTGGGGGAAAAAAGTATTTGATCCCATGCTGATTTTGTACGTTTGCCCACTTACGAAGAAATGATGAAAAACCCATGTCAAAAATTGTATAAAATTATTTGCTTTGTAATGAGGGAAATAAGTATTTGACCCCTCTGCAAAACCCTTGTTGGCAATCACAGAGGTCAGACGTTTCTTGTAGTTGGCCACCAGGTTTGCACACATCTCAGGAGGGATTTTGTCCCACTCCTCTTTGCAGACCTTCTCCAAGTCATTAAGGTTTCGAGGCTGACGTTTGGCAACTCGAACCTTCAGCTCCCTCCACAGATTTTCTATGGGATGAAGGTCTGGAGACTGGCTAGGCCACTCCAGGACCTTAATGTGCTTCTTCTGGAGCTACTCCTTTGTTGCCTTGGCCGTGTGTTTTGGGTCATTGTCATACTGGAATACACATCCACGACCCATTTTCAATGCCCTGGCTGAGGGAAGGAGGTTCTCACCCAAGATTTGACAGTACATGGCCCCGTCAAATGATGCGGTGAAGTTGTCCTGTCCCCTTAGCAGAAAAACACCTCCAAAGCATAATGTTTCCACCTCCATGTTTGACGGTGGAGATGGTGTTCTTGGGGTCATAGGCAGCATTCCTCCTCCTTCAAGCACGGCGAGTCGAGTTGATCCCAAAGAGCTCCATTTTGGTCTCATCTGACCACAACACTTTCACCAGTTGTCCTCTGAATCATTCAGATGTTCATTGGCAAACTTCAGACGGGCATGTATATGTATTCTTGAGCAGGGGGACCTTGCGTGCGCTGCAGGATTTCAGTCCTTCACGGCGTAGTGTGTTACCAATTGTTTTCTTGGTGACAATGGTCCCAGCTGCCTTGAGATCATTGACAAGATCCTCCCGTGTAGTTCTGGGATGATTCCTCACCGTTCTCATGATCATTGCAACCCCGTGAGGTGAGATCTTGCATGGAGCCCCAGGCCGAGGGATATTGACAGTTCTTTTGTGTTTCTTCCATTTGCAAATAATCGCACCAAATGTTGTCACCTTCTCACCAAGCTGCTTGGCGATGGTCTTGTAGCCCATTCCAGCCTTGTGTAGGTCTACAATCTTGTCGCTGACATCCTTGGAGAGCTCTTTGGTCTTGGCCATGGTGGAAAGTTTGGAATCTGATTGATTGATTGCTTCTGTGGACATGTGTCTTTTTTTACAGGTAACAAGCTGCGGTTAGGAGCACTCCCTTTGAGTGTGCCCCTAATCTCAGCTCGTTACCTGTATAAAAGACACCTGGGAGCCAGAAATCTTTCTGATTGAGAGGGGGTCAAATACTTATTTCCCTCATCAAAATGCAAATCAATTTTTAACATTTTTGGCATGCGTTTTTCTGGATATTTTTGTTGTTATTCTGTCTCTCACTGTTCAAATAAACCTGCCATTAAAATTATAGACTGATCCTTTCTTTATTATTGGGCAAACATACAAAATCAGCAGGGGATCAAATACTTTTTTCCCCCACTGTATACAACTACAATCATCTGGGTAGGCTGTATCAGGACTATTTAGAGTTATGAATTCAATGCTTAATTTGTGCCTAAAATTGATTGTGCCTAAAATATGCATTTTCCTCATAGGTTTTACAGAATGTAATCTAAACAACATCCTTAACTACTCAGAAGGCAAGGACGTGGTAGAAATAGTAGCATGGTACTAAACACATACTATCAGCAGATACTAACTCGCCGTAATACACTTTCAAGGCACAGTAATATGAATCCCAACACAGAACAACTGAAAAAAGTTTTGGGATTACATTTTTAAAATAAAAGTATCATGGTACTTTCCGGACTCCCTGCCCTGATTGAATGCTTGAGGTACTGTACATAGCCAGCACCATATTGCCTATTACTGGTGATATTGAAAGCTCTATCAGTCGGCTATGGGCATTAAAAGGACCTTTCTTCCTCAGAGAGATAAGCATTATAGCATGAGATGAGAATGACTGTCTCCATTCTGGAAGTGTTAAATCACCCAAATGCGTCTCCTAATGTGGGCGACTCATAGTATGGATGGTGATATGATTTATAGTGAAGTCTTGATAAGAATTAAGCTGTAGCTTTCACATCTCAGCGTGGACCCTCAGATAAAGTAGGGCAATCAGAAAAGGGAAACGGAAGAACACAAAGAAATTGTCGTACCAGACTAGCATGGCTTTTCACTTTGCAAATGGCTGTTTTATATCTCTTTCTGAACTACAATGGATATGTGAAAAAAGAAGGAAAGAGAATACTAGGAGGGCAGTTAAGTTGTCAAAAAGTTTTTTGCTCTGTTCATAAATAAATGGCTTTGCTTGGTTGAGGATTAATATGGTGTACTGGTAGATGAAAAGAGGGAACATTTTGTGATCTCTATGGATATTCTTGTCTCTCTGGTTTCCTCGCCCCCACATGTTTTTTGGACCTCTTGTTTTTTCCAGATGAACATCTCTCTCTGCATAATGACAACAGCATTGGGGACAGCTGTCAGAAAGATTCATCTCAGAAGCAATCTTTAAAAAAAATGGTGGAATTATGAGATATGGTAATTGGCCTGAGGTCACACCGAGAAGACAAAGAAATAAATGAAGAATAAATGCTAAATAATGATCATGCCCTGTTTTTGCATAAACTTGTCCTAAGGCTACGTTGGGCCTCTTAGATACAGTCCAAACCTCTCTCAAATCATTTTGTTCTAGTTAAAGCTTCATCAGTTAGCACTTCTCAATCTGTGCATTAGTCCATTCACAGAAGAAGCAAGTGGCCATTGCTATTCAGTGGTTTATGTGCTTTTGGTAGAGCGCGTAACAAAAAAAACAGCATTATCTCTGAAGGGCTTCTATTGTTTGAAACACGCCTTTTGTTGAGAGAAATTCCAATTTAGCCATACATTTTTACAACACACTCCACCACACACTCTCTTTCTTTTTCCCCAATCTCACTCCCTCCCCTCTCAGAAAAGTGTGGTCACCATCATCATAAGTGACTAGTTCGACTTCCTGAACAATGAAGACTTGTTTTTTTCTTATTGATACTCTAACAATACTGTACATGCAAATACATAACTCCCAAAACACCCCACCTCGTCATCACACATATGCATGCAACACACACACACACACACACATACAGTACACACTTCTATAAAAACTATACAGCCAGACAAATCCATACAGAAGGGTATGGTAGTTCAAAAGCTATAACCATATCTGTATTTACAGCATACAGCAGTTATCATAATTTGCGCAACGGTACAGACAGGAGTGTTGCCTCTAGGTAAAGAAGTCTGGCTAACTTGTCTGTGTATAGTCTTACTGTGTCAGTTACTTCCTTATTACCTTACACTGAACAATGCCCATGGTGGTTTTATGTGTATGTGTGTATGCCATTACAATTATTGCTTCTCATCACTTTTCCAGCCTGCAATCTTTACAGCATGCAATCAAAACTGTCATCCCCAGTATGAGAGGAAAAGTAGAAGTTATTACTATTCTTAGAAACTAAGCTAACCAGCTTGTGGGCTCACAAACTTTATCTATATTTACATGTAAACGTGAGAAGTTAATTTTCTAGCTAGTGGTTACCCACTTGGCACAGACGTCAGTTCAACGTCTAGTTTTGATTTACATTTGGTGAATTCAACGCACAATCAACAAACACATTTAGGTTAAAAGTTGAGTGAAAAAAAATACAAAATTCCCTTACTTTGATGACTTTTTAAAATCCTAGCAGTTGAGACATAAACCAAACAAGTTCCACAGACATGTGACAGAAATGGAATAAAGTGTCCCTGAACAAAGGGGGGGTCAAAATCAAAAGTAACAGTCAGTATCTGGTGTGGCCACCAGCTGCATTAAGTACTGCAGTGCATCTCCTCCTCATGGACTGCAACATATTAGACAGTTCATGCTGTGAGATGTTACCCCACACTTACACCAAGTTCCCAGACATTTCTGGGGGGAATGGCCCTAGCCCTCACCTTCCGATCTAACAGGTCCCAGACGTGCTCAATGGGATTGAGACCCAGGCTCTTCGCTGGCCATGGCAGAACACTGACATTCCTGTCTTACAGGAAATCACGCACAGAACGAGCAGTATGGCTGGTGGCGTTATCATTCTGGAGGGTCATGTCAGGATGAGCCTGCAGGAAGGGTACCACATGGCTTCCCTGTAGCTCAGTTGGTAGAGCATGGTGTTTGCAACACCAGGGTTGTGGGTTCGATTCCCACGGGGGGCCAGCACAGAAAAAAAAATTAAAAAAATGTATGATATGTATGAAATTGTATGAAATGTATGCATTCACTACTGTAAGTCGCTCTGGATAAGAGCGTCTGCTAAATGACTAAAATGTAAATGAGGGAGGAGGATGTCTTCCCTGTAATGCACAGCGTTGAGATTGCCTGCAATGACAACAAGCTCAGTCCGATGCTGCTGTGACACACCGCCCCAGACCATGTCGGACCCTCCACCTACAAATTGATCCCGCTCCAGAGTACAGGCCTTGGTGTAACACTCATTCCTTTGACGATAAACGCGAATCTGACCATCACCCTGGTGAGACAAAACCGCGACTTGTCAGTGAAGAGCACTTTTTGCCAGTCCTGTCTGGTCCAGCAACGGTGGGTTTGTGTCCATAGGTGACGTTGTTGCTGGTGATGGCTGGTGAGGACCTGCCTTACAACAGGCCTACAAGCCCTCAGTCCAGCCCCTCAGCCTATTGCAGACTGTCTGAGCGCTGATGGAGGTAATTATGCATTCCTGGTGTTGCTCAGGTATTTGTTGTTGCCATCCTGCAACTGTCCCGCAGGTGTGATGTTCGGATGCACCGATCATGTGCAGGTATTGTCACATGTGGTCTGCCACTGCGAGGATGATCAGCTGTCCGCCCTGCCTCCCTGTAGTGCTGTCTTAGGCATCCCACAGTACGGACATTGCAATGTATTTCCCTGGCCACATCTGCAGTCCTCATGCCTTCTTGCAGCATGCCTAAGGCACGTTCACGCAGATGAGCAGGCACCTTGGGCATATTTCTTTTGGTGTTTTTCAGAGTCAGTAGAAAGGCCTCTTTAGTGTCCTAAGTTTTCATAACTGTGACCTTAATTGGCTACCGTCTCTAAGCTGTTAGTGTCTTAAACCTCTTGGCGTTCCCCTAGGATAGGGGGCGCTACAGCGATTTTTGAAAAAAATTCGTGCCCATTTCAAACGGCCTACTACTCAAACTCAGAAGCTAGGATATGCATATAATTAATACTTGTGGATAGAAAACACCCTAAAGTTTCTAAATCTGTTTGAATGGTGTCTCTGAGTATAACAGAACTCATATGGCAGTCAAAGCCCCGAGACAGATTGAAACAGGAAGTGGAATTCTGAATTGCGGACTCAACGTCATCATGTTGCCTATTAATCACACCGTGAGCGATGGTTCATTGAGCACTTCCTATTGCTTCCACTAGATGTCCCCAGTCTTTACAAAGTGATTTGAGCCTTCTACTGTGAAAACTGACACAATGACACGCTGTGGAATGTGGTCACACGGAGAGGGCCATCACCATTATGACGCCGGCGCCCCTAGCTACCCTCCCCTTTCGAAACGTTTTGAAACACAATGCAATCGTCCCCCTCGAATCTTATTGGAGCTCTAGTTGAAAAACGCCCTAAAGATTTATGTTATACAACGTTTGACATGTTTGAACGAACCTAAATAAGAAAAAAATGTATTTTGTTGAAACAGTAGCCCCGCGCACGTCGGAACTTTTGGTGCAGCCTTCAGAACGCGCTAACAACAACAAGCTAATGGAACATAAAGGATGAACTTTTTCGAACGAAAATACATTTGTTGTGGACCTGGGATTCCTGGAAGTGCCTAAGGATGAAGATAATCAAAGGTAAGGGATTATTGACAATAGTATACAAGACTAGATTTGATATGCGATTGTTCCAAGATGGAGCTGACCTGTATTGCTAGCCTATTGTTCTGAGTATCGCATCCCCTTTTATCGCAAAGTGTGATTACCCAGTAAAGTTATTTTTAAATCTGGCATTACAGGTGCTTTCAAGAGATATTCATCTATAAATCTTAGAATGACAATATTACATTTTAAAAATGTTTTCGAATAGTAATTTAGTAAATTGTAGCGCTGTTTCATCGGATGCATTTGAGGGAAAATAGTTAGTCAACGTTACGCAGCGATGTAAAATGCTGTTTTTATATATAAATATGAACTTTATCGAACAAAAGAATGCATGCATTGTGTAACATGATGTCCTAGGTGTGTCATCTGATGAAGATTGTCAAAGGTTAGTGCTGCATTTAGCTGTTTTTTGGTTATTTGTGATGCATGTGGTTGGTCGGAAAATGGCTATGTGGCTACTTTTACGAAATACTCCTCTAACATAATCTAATGTTTTGCTTTTGCTGTAAAGCCTTTTTGAAATCGGACAACGTGGTTCGATTCAGGAGAGGTGTATCTATAAAACGATATAATTTGAAAAAAATAAATTTAAAAGAAAATTATAACATTTTGTTATGCTAATGGTGATAGGATTTTTCGCTGGATGTCCGTCCCGAGGCCGCACAGGGGTTAACGACCGTTCCACAGGTGCATGTTCATTAATTGTTTATGGTTCATTGAACAAGCATGGGAAACAGTGTTTAAACCCTTTACAATGAAGATCTGTGAAGTTATTTGGATTTTTACTAATTATCTTTGAAAGACAAGGTCCTGAAAAAATGAATTTTTTTGTTGTTGCTGAGTTTACATATGAGATGAGTAATTCAAAATATGTAAATATTATTAAAGTGAGTAGTGTTCCAATTATTAAAGTGGCCAGTGATTTCCAGTCTATATATATAGGGCAGCAGCCTCTAATGTGCTAGTGCTAGTATTTAACAGTCTGATGGCCTTGAGATAGGAGCTGTTTTTCAGTCTCTCGGTCCCAGCATTGCTGCACATGTACTGACCTCGCCTTCTGGATGATGGCGGATTGAACAGGCAGTGGCTCGGGTGGTTGTTGTCCTTGATGATCTTTTTGGCCTTCCTGTGACATCAGGTGCTGTAGGTGTCCTGGAAGGCAGGTAGTTTCCCCCCTGGTGATACGCTGGGCAGCCCGCACCACCCTCTGGAGAGCCCTGTGGTTGTGGGCAGTGCTACAGCCTGACCGTATGCTCTCAAATCAAATCAAATACACATGGTTAGCAGGTGTTAATGCAAGTGTAGCGAAATGCTTGTGCTTCTAGTTCCGACCATGCAGTAATATCTAACAAGTAATATAACCTAACAATTTCAAAACAACTACCTTATACACACAAGTGTAAAGGAATGAATACGAATATGTACATACAAATATACAAATGAGTGATGGCCAAACGGCATAGGCAAGATGCAGTAGATGTATAGGGTACAGTATACAGTGGGGGGGAAAAGTATTTGATCCCCTGCTGATTTTGTACATTTGCCCACTTACAAAGAAATGATCAGTCTATAATTTTAACAGTAGGTTTATTTGAACAGTGAGAGACAGAATAACAACAAAAAAATCCAGAAAAACACATGTCAAAAATGTTATAAAATGATTAGCATTTTAATGAGGGAAATAAGTATTTGACCCCTCTGCAAAACATGACTTAGAACTTGGTGGCAAAACCCTTGTTGGCAATCACAGAGGTCAGACGTTTCTTGTAGTTGGCCACCAGGTGTGCACACATCTCAGGAGGGATTTTGTCCCACTCCTCTGCAGATCTTCTCCAAGACATTAAGGTTTCAAGGCTGATGTTTGGCAACTCAAACCTTCAGCTCCCTCCACAGATTTTCTATGAGATTAAGGTCTGGAGACTGGCTAGGCCACTCCGGGACCTTAATGTGCTTCTTCTTGAGCTACTCCTTTGTTGCCTTGGCCGTGTGTTTTGGGTCATTGTCATGCTGGAATACCCATCCACGACCCATTTTCAATGCCCTGGCTGAGGGAAGGAGGTTCTCACCCAAGATTTGACGGTACATGGCCCCGTCCATCGTCCCTTTGTTGTCCTGTCCCCTTAGCAGAAAAACACCCCCAAAGCATACTTTTCCCAACTCCATGTTTGACGGTGGAGATGGTGTTCTTGGGGTCATAGGCAGCATTCCTCCTCCTCCTCCAAACATGGCGAGTTGAGTTGATGTCAAAGAGCTCCATTTTGGTCTCATCTGACCACAACACTTTTACCAGTTGTCCTCTGAGTCATTCAGATGTTCATTGGCAAACTTCAGACGGGCATGTATATGTATTCTTGAGCAGGGGGACCTTGCGGGCGCTGCAGGATTTCAGTCCTTCACGGCGTAGTGTGTTATCCAATTGTTTTCTTGGTGCCTTGAGATCATTGACAGTAGTTCTGGGCTGATTCCTCACCGTTCTCATGATCATTGCAACTCCACGAGGTGAGATCTTGCATGGAGCCCCAGGCCGAGGGATATTGACAGTTCTTTTGTGTTTCTTCCATTTGCGAATAATCGCACCAAATGTTGCCACCTTCTCACCAAGCTGCTTGGCGATGGTCTTGTAGCCCATTCCAGCCTTGTGTAGGTCTACAATCTTGTCCCTGACATCCTTGGAGAGCTCTTTGGTCTTGGCCATGGTGGAGAGTTTGGAATCTGATTGATTGATTGCTTCTGTGGACATGTGTCTTTTTTACAGGTAGCAAGCTGCGGTTAGGAGCACTCCCTTTAAGAGTGTGCTCCTAATCTCAGCTCGTTATCTGTATAAAAGACACCTGGGAGCCAGAAATCTTTCTGATTGAGAGGGGGTCAAATACTTATTTCCCTCATTAAAATGCAAATCAATTTATAGCATTTCTGACATGCGTTTTTCTGGATATTTTTGTTGTTATTCTGTCTCTCACTGTTCAAATAAACCTACCATTAAAATTATAGACTGATCCTTTCTTTGTCAGTGGGCAAACGTACAAAATGAGCAGGGGATCAAATACTTTTTCCCCCACTGTATACATATGAGATGAGTAATGTAGTGTATGAAAACATAAAGCGGCATTGTTTAAAGTGGCTAGTGATACATTACATCAAGATGGCAAGATGCAGTAGATGGTATAGAGTACAGTGTTTACCTATGAGATGAGTAATGTAGGGTATGAAAACATTATATAAAGTGGCATTGTTTAAAGTGGCTATTGATACATTTAATTACATCAAGATGGCAAGATGCAGTAGATGGTATAGCGTACAGTATATACATATGAGATGAGTAATGTAGGGTAAATAAACATTATATATATAAAGTGGCTAGTGATAAATTGATTACATCAATTTTTCCACTATTAAAAAATTGTGCATCTGTAAAAGTTTGTGAGGGTTTTAGGTGCCAAGATAAATTTATTCAGCCTGGTAAAATCCCCAGCTACAATAAATGCGGCCTCAGAATATGTGGTTTCCAGTTTTTATGAAGTTCCTTGAGCGCTGTCGGGGTATTGGCTTGAGGTGGAATAAACACAGCTGTGACTATTACCAAGAGAATTCTCATGGGAGTTAACACGGTCGGCATTTGATTGTGAGGTATTCTAGGTCGGATGAACAAAAGAACTTGAGTTCCTGTATGTTATCACAATCAAACCGTGAGTAATTAATCATGAAACATACTCCCCCGCCCTTCTTCTTCACAGAGAGATATTTATTCCTGCCTGCGCGATGAACTGAGAACCCAACTGGCTGAACAGACTCAGACAGTATATCCCGAGAGAGCCATGTTTCCGTCAAACAGAGTATGTTACAATCCCTGCTGTCTCTCTGGAAGGAAACCCTTGCCCTGAGCTCGTCAACTTTATTATCCAGAGACTGAACATTAGCGAGTAATATACTCGGAAGCGGTGGGTGGTGTGCCCACCTCCTGAGTCGGACTAAAAGTCAGCTCCGAGTGCCTCTTTTCCAACGTCAGAGTTTTGGAACAGCATCTGGGATCAGACCAATTGCCCTGGGAGATACGAACAAAGGATCCGGTCCTAATGCTGGTAATGCTGGTGAGTTACCGTCGCTCTGATATCTAAAAGTTCTTCCCAGCTGTATGTAATAATAATGTAAGAAATAACAAGACATAACACATAAAAAAACAAAATACTGCAAAGTTCCCTAAGAGCCCAATGCACGGCTGCCCTATCCATTGGCTCCAGTTTTCCACTTTGATTCAATGTCATCACATTGCATTTTTTGAGTTGAAATGATGTGGAAACAACTTTGAAAAAGATTTACCTTTCTTTTACAATCTGTAGAAACTATGAGAATAGAAAGGTTCAGAACTTTTGTGGAACATCACAGCACAGTTGCAAAATATATGGCAAATGGGAGGGGTTGAGGGAGCTGAATGGTGGGACAAAAAAACAAGATAACTAATGTAAAATATACTGTGTCCATAAAATGTATATAGGTTCAGATCTTTTGTGAAACATCACAGCACAGTTTAAAAATATATGTCAAATAGAAATCAAAACAGGATGGTCTTCAGAGATAGATAGGAAGGGTTGAGTGGAGCTGAAGGATGGGACTAAAAACAAACAAAAGATAACTCATGTAAAATATACTGTGTCTGTAAAATGTATATAATATATAAAGTATAGGCTGCAAGCAAAAGCCTAAGTGTTGTTGTCCATTAGTTTACTCCAGTTAGGGGAGGGGTGGTAGGGTTGGGGGAAAAGAATAATGGAAAATATATACAAAAGAATATATACGGGGGATTGGAAATTATGCAGACAATTACATTGATAGACACCACAATCTGTTTGCAATATTAAAGCTGATCCACCCCCTAATTAAATAAATACAACATTGATTCAACCAGTTTTTGCCCAGTGGGTTATAGCAACCTTATGTTGTGCTGTGACTCGACGTACCTATGGCCCGATACCCGGAATAACGCTTTGGAGGCTTCTTGGCCACGTTTGCAACACAGATAATGACTTACTAGGCGAAGATGGAGAGCTCTTTCTCTCATCATAGCATCTGCACTTAATATCTGTCAGCACTAGGCCGCACATACTCAGCCTCAATTAATCAGCAGCCCACCTTTGGAGAGGTAGCCTATCTACCGACCGACCACCATGCCTGTTGGAGAACCCAGGCAGGGGAGTGTTCGTCCAAGGTGCCCTGAACAGTTGGGGCGCCATGGGTGTTAATTTAGATCTTGGGCCCAGAATCCCTTTGAGAAGGATCCAATCCCCCTTCTCAATGGGGGGACAAGGGAAGTGCTTCCACCCCCTGAATGTATTTCTAATTCAATCTATTCAGAAACAGCAGGGCGTCAGTATTCCAGCCAACGTGGGACTTTCCCTGAGTTTCTTCAATCACAACAGAAATGGCATTATAGAGAAAAAGTGATAGAAAGCCAATATATGGTTGAATGTTGAATGTATATAAAACAGAGTACTCTGTTTCTTTTGATGACATGCCGCTGAATGCCATGTGTGTTTGTAGGAAGATGGATGCAGACGTTCCTTTTGCTTTATTCAATTATTCTTACAGGGTATAATTATAATTTCCATCTCTGAAAGGAGAAAGAGTGGAGTGCAGCCCATCAATTTATAATGTAGCCATTTCTTCCTCGGAATATCGTAATACATTGCTGCCATCTAGTGCTTTAGGTAGAGCAAAGCAGAACAAAACGGAAGTGAAAGATTACTGAAAATACCATTGTGGAGCTAAGGGACATTGATATACAGTTGAAGTCGGAAGTTTACATACACCACAGCCAAATACATTTAAACTCAGTTTTTCACAATTCCTGACATTTAATCCTAGTAAAAATTCCCTGTCTTTGGTCAGTTAGGATCACCAATTTATTTTAAGAATTGAAATGTCAGAATAATAGTAGAGAGAATTATTTATTTCAGCTTTTATTTCTTTCATCAAATCAAAGTTTATTTGTCATGTGGGCCGAATACAACAGGTGTAGACCTTACAGTGAAATGCTTACTTACAGGCTCTAACCAATAGTGCAAAAAAGGTATTAAGTGAACAATAGGTAAGTAAAGAAATAAAAACAACAGTAAAAAGACAGTGAAAAACAGTAGCGAAGCTATATATAGTAGCGAGGCTATAAAAGTAGCGAGGTAGTCAGGCTGATTGAGGTAGTATGTACATGTAGATATGGTTTAAGTGACTGTGCATATACGATAAACAAAGAGTAGCAGTAGCGTAAAAGATGGGTTGGCGGGTGGTGGGTGGCGGGACACAATGCAGATAGCCCGGTTAGCCAATGCGCGGGAGTACTGGTTGGTCGGGCCAATTGAGGTAGTTTGTACATGAATGTATTGTTAAAGTGACTATGCATATATGATAAACAAAAAGTAGCAGCAGCGTAAAAGAGGGGTGGGGGGGGGGCACACAATGCAAATAGTCCGGGTAGCCATTTGATTATCTGTTCATAGGTCTTATGGCTTGGGGGTAAAAACTGTTGAGAAGCCTTTTTGTACTACTTGGCACTCCGGTAACACTTGCCATGCGGTAGTAGAGAGAACAGTCTGTGACTGGGGTGGCTGGGGTCTTTGATAATTTTTAGGGCCTTCCTCTGACACCGCCTGGTGTAGAGGTCCTGGATGGCAGGCAAATTAGCCCCAGTGATGTCCTCGGCCGTTCGCACTACCCTCTGTATTGCCTTGCGGTCGGAGGCCGAGCAATTGCCGTACCAGGCAGTGATGCAACCAGTCAGGATGCTCTCGATGTTGAAGCTGTAGAACCTTTTGAGGATCTCAGGACCCATGCCAAATCTTTTTAGTTTCCTGAGGGGGAATAGGCTTTGTCATGCCCTCTTCACAACTGTCTTGGTGTGTTTGGAAAATTCTAGCTCGTTGGTGATATGGACACCAAGGAACTTGAAGCTCTCAACCTGCTCCACTTCAGTCCCATCGATGAGAATACGGGCGTGCTCGGTCCTCCTTTTCCTGTAGTCCACAATCATCTCCTTAGTCTTGGTTACGTTGAGGGATAGGTTGCTATTCTGGCACCACCCGGCCAGGTCTCTGACCTCCTCCCTATAGGCTGTCTCGTCATTGTCGGTGATCAGGCCTACCACTGTTGTGTCGTCTGCAAAATTAATGTTGGTGTTGAACTCGTGCCTGGCCATTCCCAGTGGGTCACAAGTTTACATACACTCAATTAGTATTTGGTAGCATTGCCTTTAAATTGTTTAACTTCGGTCAAACGTTTCGGGTAGCATTCCACAAGCTTCCCACAATAAGTTGGGTGAATTTTGGCCCATTCCTCCTGACAGAGCTGGTGTAACTGAGTCAGGTTTGTAGGCCTCCTTGCTCGCACAAGCTTTTTCAGTTCTGCCGACACATTTTCTATAGGGTTAAGGACAGGGCTTTGTGATGGCCACTCCAATACCTTGACTTTGTTGTCCTTAAGCCATTTTGCCACAACTTTGGAAGTATGCTTGGGATCATTGTCCATTTGGAAGACCCATTTACGACCAAGCTTTAACTTCCTGACTGATGTCTTGAAATGTTGCTTCAATATATCGACATAATTTTCCTCCTCATGATGCCATCTATTTTGTGAAGTGCGCCAGTCCCTCCTGCAGCAAAGCACCCCCACAACATGACGCTGCCACACCCGAGCTTCATGGTTGGGATGGTGTTCTTCGGCTTGCAAGCCTCCCCCATTTTCCTCCAAACATAACGATGGCCATTATGGCCAAACAGTTCTATTTTTGTTTCATCAGACCAGAGGACATTTCTCCAGAAAGTACAATCTTTGTCCCCATGTGCAGTTGTAAACTGTAGTCGGGCTTTTTTATGGCGGTTTTGGAGCAGAGGCTTCTTCCGTGCTGGGCGGCCTTTCAGGTTATGTCGATATAGGACTCGTTTTACTGTGGATATAGATGCTTGTGTACCTGTTTCCTCCAGCATCTTCACAAGGTCCTTTGCTGTTGTTCTGGGATTGATTCACATTTTTCGCACCAAAGTACATTCATCTCTAGGAGACAGAATCTGTCTCCTTCCTGAGGGGTATGACGGCTGCACGGTCCCATGGTGTTTATACTTGCGTACTATTGTTTGTACAGATGAATGGGGTACCGTCAGGTGTTTGGAAATTGCTCCAAAGGATGAACCAGACTTTTGGAGGTCTACAATTTTTTTTCTGAGGTCTTGGCTGATTTATTTTGATTTTCCCATGATGTCAAGCAAAGAGGCACTGAGTTTGAAGGTAGGCCTTGAAGTACATCCACAGGTACACCTCCAATTGACTCAAATTATGTCAATTAGCCTATCAGAAGCTTCTAAAGCCATGACATCATTTTCTGTAATTTTCCAATCTGTTTAAAGGCACTGTCAACTTAGTGTATGTAAACTTCTGACCCACTGGAATTGTGATGTAGTGAATTATAAGTGAAATAATCTGTCTGTAAACAATTGTTGGAAAAATGACTTGTGTCATGCACAAAGTAGATGTCTTAACCAACTTACCAAAACTATAGTTTGTTAACAAGAAATTTGTGGAGTGGTTGAAAAACTCATTTTAATGACTCCAACCTAAGTGTATGTAAAATTCTGACTTCAACTGTATGTACACTTTTTTATTGGGAAAAATAGAATAATATTCAGGAATATACATTTCATAGTTGCATCAGTATTTCCTCCAGTTTTTATAATTGTACTACCCCCCTCATCTATCTGACATACTTGGTGGGGTTGGACTTGTTGCACATCTGAAGGTGGACATGAGAAGGGATCCCACGATAGACAAGTTACATGGGAATCATTGTCCCCAGCCGCTGGCCCTTCCTCACTATGCCACTGTACTTTACTGGCTTCACATACCACAGCTTAAAGCATAGACTTCGGGTAAAAAGGAGAACATGATATTAACCAATATTACACTTAACTGAACACCAGGTTTTCACGGTTCTGGACCCTGGGAACCCCCTCTGTATACAGTTTCCTTTTCACCAATAGCTTCCATTAACCCTCAAGATGCTGACATACAGTTAACTGACAAAATGAATGAAACACTTGAGTTAATGAAAAATACAAAGTATATTGAAAGCAGGTGCTTCCGCACAAGTGTGGATCCTTTGTTAATTAAGTAATTAACATGCCATTAGGCTCAGGGTCATGTATAAAAATGCTGGGCAGGCCCTTATTTTGGCTACCATGACAATGGTTTGATGAGCATGAAAACGATATAAACCATAATATATGTATGCCATGGCCGTCTCAGTCACCAGATCTCAACCCAACTGAACACTTATGGGAGATTCTGGAGCGGCGCCTGAAACAGTGTTTTCCACCACCATCAACAAATCAACAAATCAACAAAATCCTGGAATTTCTCATGGAAGAATGGTGTTGCAACCTCCAATAGGGTTCCAGACACTTGTAGGATCTATACCAAGGTGCATTGAAGCTGTTCTGGCTCGTGGTGGCCCAACACTGACACTTTATGTTGGTGTTTCCTTTAGTTTGGCAGGTACCTGTATTTTGGATCATTTTGACACCAAGATAGAACTATTGTTAAAAAAATTTACTTGTAGTAAAAGTCTAAACATATCTGTCATTTAGACACTTAAATGTCTTTTGAAACACGAATAGCTCATGTGCTTCCTGTGTGTTTCCTCAATGAGTGCTAATAATGATATTGTCCAAAGTACACTACGGTAGATTAGATATATTATGCAATTAGTTTTCCATGCAATTAGTTTTCCAAGTAAATCATTTTAGATAGAAACCACATTGTTAATGTCCCTCTTTCAAGGGGCGGAGTATGGCATAGATCTGCCGTTGAATTTCATGTTGATTGGCGCATAGACTGATGCCCCGGGCCATCCAATCATGCTACGTCAACCCCCATGTGTTTGCAAAAGCCAGCTCTGGACACAGACATGAGAAAATGTAAATTATTAGAGATTCACTTCATTTTAATGTAATTTTAGACTTTGCATGTTCTGCATTGCAGTTAGTAATTTGCTAGCGTTTTATCTATAATTTCTCTTCATAATTTCTGTTCATATGACAAGGATTGAAAAGAATTTGCCAATAGATTGTCAAATTGATTCATGATGATGATTGCTGGCTTGCTAGCTAAGATTTTGAAGGTATGATGTTGACATGATCAGTCCAATCAAAGCAATGGTAGACACAATGTGATTTGACTTCCTTTTATCTGTGGCCAATTACCTTGAGCCACCTTGGATGGGTACTTCTAATGTAACTATATGGAAGCACCCAAGGGGCTTGAATTTTCGAGCACTACCCGGAGACATAGTGTCCCCATGAGTGACAGAACACTGAGCCAATCACGGCGCAACTAGAGAACATTACCAACCCCTATGCTCCATATATTTCTCTGGCTGCTTCACCACCACAGAAAGCACTGAGCTAGGCTGAAACACCTGCATTTTGGAGCTGCCTTACTCAAGAAAACAAAAAAGAGACCATGTTTGTATGTGGCTTTGTTATATATTGTTTTACATTGTTTGCAAACTGATATGTGACACGTATTAATGCCAAAATAAAATGCAAAATAGGCACCCACGAATGTATTTTACAAATATATATATATATATTTTGCTAAACTTCAAAACAGATGGGGCCTGCCCTGAATGACAGGTCGCCACTGGTGATATGATTATTACCCAATAATTACTTCTTTCTCACCCACCCACAGGCATGTGCGTGCACAGATGCATACACACACATATTACACAGGAGTTGCTTTACTGTCGGGCTCCATAGTGTCCTTGGCCAAATCTGTCCGATCCTCTTATCCTGTTGTATTGGTTGGAGGAGCACAGCTGGCCAAATCTTTGTGACATAAATTCTGCCAGGATGGCTTGAGGAGGAGATAGTATATACAGTTATTAAACATGAAATCAAAAATAATAAGTCTATCGTTAATCTGAGTTATGAGTGGAAAAAGTTGCTTAACTTTCGTAACAACCGTTATTTTAACTTTCTTAACAATATCAGTAAAATGGTGTATTTTTTCATACCCAGAAAGACCAGAGTGGACAGGATGACTGCTTTTTTCATGATGATGGCTGAGGTGAAAATCTCACTATTAACAGAAACTTTATCAAGTCCAGCTTCACCCTAGTGCTTTATATTAAAAAATATATATATAGCCTACTAATTATTGGCTCCCACAACCACACACAACCGTACTTCCCCAGACAACACACACCCACAGGATACTTACATTATTACATTTTAGCAATTTAGCAGATGCTCTCATCCAAAGCGACTTACAGTTAGTGTGAAAAATAGGGGTAGGGTTGTAGAGAATCGAGGGACCATGAATGTAATAACAAATCTTAGGTGCTGGCTGAAGGCCGGTAGCAACCACTACAGAATGTCCGGTCAGAACAAGGATGAGGCGGCTGTCCAGGTTAAGGGGAGTTTAATAGAAGATGTCCACATTCACACACACACACACACATCCGACCACACACATCCTGTATGGCACTTTGTGACATCGGCTGATGAAAAAAGGGCTTTATAAATACATTTGATTGATTGACCGCTCATGGTTCAGATAACTGGGAATCATGTGCAGTGAGAACTGACATTAACTATGTGGTTCTGAAAGGAAAGAGGAGAAAGAAAACTTAGGCTATAGCACTGCTATAATATGAATGACATGGCTGTGTAAGCTAGCACAGGTTAGTATATAACATCAAGGGCTATACACTACAGCAGGTATAAGGCCTAGTCACATGGCAATAGACTAAACAGCCTATTGGACGTACACATGAAAATCAGAGAAATGTGCTCAAATAAACATTACAGTAATGTTGAAATGTGTACATCATACAAATACAATGAGCATGAGGGATATAAACAGAACAGAAAATAGCCTAGCATCATAAATGTGACCGACGTGCTCAAAATGGTCTTATGTAGCAAAAGTTGAAATTGTGTTTTTTTCATTGGATAAAAGTAGACTCAGAGCTAAAACAAAAAAAAGGTATATCATACACCACAGTTGAGGTACAATGGGAAAGTAATTTTGCTTTGAAAGTTTTTAAACTTGTAAACTCACTTTTGAGAAAATTGCCTTTGAATTTTTTGGTACTACTATTGGAGAGCCCTTCATTGTCTACACCCATTCAGCATCGTTCACACCCTCTTAAGCTTTAGCCCCACCCATCTCTTTAAGGGTTGATCCGAATGAACTAACAACAGCAGTCATGCACCCAAGCGAACTTGCTAGCTTTTTCCAGACATCTAAGTAAGAGAGAACAGCTCACTGAACATTTTTCACCCTAGCAGAGCTGGTTAGGCTGTTCTGTTATCCAGAGCGTTGGTGAATGCAAATGTGTTGTCAGGTTGTCCGTTAGTAAATTCAGTGTGTTTCACGTTCGGAGAGCACACAGGATGCTCTGGCCAATTAGTAGGGTTGATCCGAACGTTCTTCCCTAACAGCAGCAGTCAAGCACCCGAGCTAACTGGCTAACATTGGCTAGCTTGCTAGCTACTTCCAGACACAAATGAGAGAAAAACCTCACTCTGACAATTTTACTCGCCCTAGCAGAGCTGGTTAGGCTGTTTTCATATTATCCAGAGCATTGGCGACTGTAACTGTGCTGCTGGCAACAATTTAATCACGTTTATTTGCCAACACTTACTGACTCCGGCCAGAATGTCTAGGATTACCTAGCTTCTATGGGCGCTTGCGTCCCACCCTAGTCAACAGCCAGTGGAATGGCGTGGCGCGAAATACAAATACCTCAAAAATGCTATAACTTCAATTTCTCAAACATATGACTATTTTACACCATTTTAAAGACAAGACTCTCGTTAATCTAACCACATTGTCCGATTTCAAAAAGGCTTTACAGCGAAAGCAAAACATTAGATTATGTCAGGAGAGTACCCTGCCAAAAATAATCACACAGCCATTTTCAAAGCAAGCATATATGTCACAAAAACCAAAAACACAGCTAAATGCAGCACTAACCTTTGATGATCTTCATCAGATGACACTCCTAGGACATTATGTTATACAATACATGCATGTTTTGTTCAATCAAGTTCATATTTATATAAAAAAACAGCTTTTTACATTAGCATGTGATGTTCAGAACTAGCATACCCACCGAATACTTCCGGTGAATTTACTAAATTACTCATGATAAACGTTCACAAAATACATAACAATTATTTTAAGAATTATAGATACAGAGCTCCTTTATGCAATCGCGGTGTCAGATTTTAAAATAGCTTTTCGGCGAAAGCACATTTTGCAATATTCTGAGTACATAGCTCGGCCATCACGGCTAGCTATTTTGACACCCACCAAGTTTGGGGTTCACTAAACTCAGAATTACTATTAGAAAAATTGGATTACCTTTGCTGTTCTTCATCAGAATGCTCTCCCAGGACTTCTACTTCAACAACAAATGTTGTTTTTGTTCCAAATAATCCATAGTTATATTCAAATAGCTCCGTTTTGTTCGTGCATTCAGGTCACTATCCGAAGGGTGACGGGCGAGCGCATTTCGTGACAAAAAATGTCAAAATATTCCATTACCGTACTTAGAAGCATGTCAAACGCCGTTTAAAATCTTTTTTTTTTTTATTTGTTAAAAAATGTATGCTATTTTTCTCGTAAAATAGCGATAATATTCCAACCGGGCAACGTTGTATTCATTCAAAGGCTGAAAGAAAAAAATGGAGTAGTCTCGTGAACGCATCTCAGTCTCACTGTCCCCAGGCTGACCACTCACAAACTCTGCTGCTGTTCTTTGCCCAGATACAGCAGACACCCCATTCCACTTTCTGGCGGCTTTAGAGAGCCAATGGAAGCCTTAGAAAATGTCACGTTACAGCATAGATGCTGTATTTTTGATAGAGATGCAACAGAAGGACAACAAATTGTCAGACAGGGCACTTCCTGTGTGGAATCTTCTCAGGTTTTGTCCTGCCATATGAGTTCTGTTATACTCACAGACACCATTTAAACAGTTTTAGAAACTTTAGAGTGTTTTCTATTCAAAACTACTAATTATATGCATATTCTCATTTCTGGGCAAGAGTAGTAACCAGTTTAAATCGGGTACGTTTTTTATCCGGCCGTGCAAATACTGCCCCCTAGCCCCAAAAGGCTAGACGTACTGACCAGCTCAAATTGACAGAAGCATGCTATATGGCAGACCAATCCAACTCATCTCTCAGCATGTCTAGCCCACCTATTATCTCAGCCAAACATGGCTAGCGGGAAGGTTGCTGTCTTTTACTGTGGCTAAACCAGCTAGGCACTTAATTTAACAATTTTATTTGTATTTACAGATGGCATACAAGTTTGTGATTAAGGCACATGAAAGTTCACATGTACAATAAGGCATTTCTGGAAACACACGCATTTTGATTTAAAAAAATGAAAACGTTCAAATGGCTCTCCTGTGAACTAATGACCCGCGACATACGCCTCTTTCAGCTCGGCTCTAATCTTGGGCGTTTCTTTAAAACATGTCTCCAATCCTCTTGATCCTTCAATAACTAGACCAGTCATACGCTTCAAAGTGACGTAACAAGACAGGACATAGAGGTTCTGCTCGTGATGTTCAGTTGCAGGAGCAGATTTCAAAAAGATTTGGAGCACAGTTGAAAAGTTAACGAGCTGACTATACAATAGACGACGTGAAATAATAAAAGCAGTAGTTTTCATTGATATAAGCGGTGTGCCATAAGAGCGTGAGAAGAGGGTCAAATGCATGTGTTTCACGGCCAATGCGTGGGAGTTGGCAGTGCTGGTTCATAGCTTTCACCTGGTCAGTATATGTCCCTCAAACTCAACTCTGAACCTCTAAGCCAGTTCCACTGCATTTTTTCATTGTTCCCCTCTGATCAGGGACTGATTTAGACCAGTGACACCAGATGTGTGAAATGAATTACCAGGTAGAACAGAACTAGCAGGCTCCGGCCAGTTGAGTTGAGTACCCCTGGTCTATGTCATGGAAAGACCAGGTGATCCTAATGTTTTGTATATAATGTGGTGTGGAATGGGTCATTGTGTGAGAGTAGACCATGTAGAAGGACAGTGTGCCAATTGGCCAGTCCAGAAACACTCCTACTCTGAGGCGGAAGGAGGGCAGGTGTCTCGGGTTGAGGGTTGATGAGGCAGGAAGCATATATTAATAATATTTTCATTATTGTCGAGTAATCATGCATAGGGCAGCAGAACAGACACCAGAACTTGTCATATCCTCAGGCATGATTCAATCCTTTTCTACTGATGTCTTTACATATGTCACTGCTATTATAGCCATCCCATTTCACTCTACCTCCCAGTAACAGCATCCAATCAAACCCTCTCTACACAGCACATTTTCCTCTGAATCAAACCTCTCTAGGTAATCAGGATATGGCTGCTCTCATCTCCCCAACTCAACCTTTCTGTTCCCCTCAGAGAGAGAGAGGTTGGGATTTGCTGTGTTTGGGTCCAGTGTGTGATCACAGGCATCTGCAGATAAGAGGACAGGGAATTTACTATTTTGGATCTGAATGTGTGTTTAATGTGTTAATTTGTTGGATGCATTGATCAACATTGATTGTTTATAACTAGCACACATACACTTCTTCAGCAGCTGTGGTTTTACCCAGAACTCTTCCTTATGGTCCACACTGCGAGAGAGACAGAGGAACAGACAGCGAGTGAGTGACACACAGGCTGTATGAAGTGAAGCCTAGTCTAAAAGGGTGACAAAGTAAGAGTTCGACTTCATATCAAGACCTTACTGTTCTCAGGCCAATAAGAGAAATCCAATTAATCTGTAATAAATTTGTTAGAAGAGTGTTTCCCATTCTTACTTGGTCAGAAAAAAAAGAAGAAAAGATTTGCAAAGCAGAGAAGCACGGCCTTCATCTGTGACTCCACAGAATGACAGCTTGCAGAGGTCATCATGATTTTATAACAGGACATCTGCCATCTGGTGGTCAACTGAGTGTGAACAAATGTTTCTTATTCAAAGATCATGTATTGCAGTGCAGTCGTCACTACAATGTTCCCCTGCTGTACTAATGTAAGAAACATAAATCAATTAAGGATTTATTTAATCAACTCAGGTTTTCAGGTTAAGACAAGACAGATACAATTTGCACTGTCATTTAGTATTAATTGGATAATTGTATTAGTCACTTTAACAACTGAATTAGTTCATAAATAGTGTTAATCCTCTCAAATGTACAGTCAATTTGCAGCACTAATATCCTGCAGTTATCCCACAAGGGTTAAACTTCACAGCAATGTGAGACTGAAATGTAATGACATGTATAATAGTATTTACACAGTATTTACCTTTGTACGTGTAGATTGAGCCAACTTACTGGCTACTGTAATGATGATGTGCTTTGACACAAATGTTTCTAAGTATTAACCTCAGTTTCTCTAGTTCATAGTTTTTATCCCAGTCCAGCAGAGAGGAGCCTCACTCCTGAATCCTGCAGTTCCAGGTCTCTCAGGTGAGAAGAGATTAAGCTGAGAGCTGAGACTAACACTTCACAATATCTCTCTGTCAGATAACATTTGTTCAGCCTAAATGGGATGATGTATTGTAACGTGATGAGTAACAAGTTTTAAAAAAAAAAAATGTTGGTAATCCAATTTTTTTTTAAGTCTACAAAGTGAAATACACAATTTCATTAAACCAGGTTCATCTATTTGGTTCATTTCACGTTATCTACCAAGTAAGTCTATATGTCGAGGAACATAAAGCACATAATTCACTATATAAATGTTCTTAGTCTGCTAGTATTAATATCCAGTTATACCTGTAGGTATGCAACTCTGTGACTTCCAAGTAAAAACAATAATTTAGGAAAAATGCATCCGAACATGCTCTACAGGTGACAAGTTGACCCTAACAAACTGTCCAACAACCAATCATGTGAAGTACCCTTCAAAAGTACTACCCTCAGTGTCTCCAGTTTACAGTGTGGATGTTTAGTTAGGTCAATCAGCATCAGGTTCGGACTGAAGTCTAATTGAAGTCTGCTTTCATCCAGACCATCGAATATGAGCATGACATTATAGTCGGCATATTTATGTGTGTCGTTTTTTTTCCGTTCAGGGTGGAAATCATTTATAAGCCCATGAAGACTGTACTCCCTTTATTTAATCAATTTCATATTTTCGGTAAGATGAAATCCACATCCTGATTGGCTTTTCCTTCTGCCCAGTCATGGATAAACTTCTGCACAGAGACTGTTTTTTACGATGCCAGTGATTGCCCTTCATCATTACGGTTCTGATTGGTCTCTCCATTTCTTTCTTCTGTCCAGGTAAGGGTTTTGAAGATGTCATGGCAGTTGATTGGAGTGTCTGAGGATGTTTTTCTCCTAGAAATCTCCTCAATGAATTCAATCTGCCAAACCTCATGTTCGTTATTAACCCCTTTACTCTCTCTCTCTCTCTCTCTCTCTCTCTCTCTCTCTCTCTCTCTCTCTCTCTCTCTCTCTCTCTCTCTCTCTCTCTCTCTCTCTCTCTCTCTCTCTCTCTCTCTCTCTCTCTCTCTCTCTCTCTCTCTCTCTCTGATGTAGAGTGGTGTGTAGCGGCTTTCCAAACTTCCACAGACTGGCTTTATGTTCCTCTTTAACTCTCTGTGTGATGTCATCCACTGGAAAGAGCAACTCATTTTAAAAACTTGAAAAAGTAAAGCTACAAGAGAACTTTGTGTGTGGGGGGGGGGGGGGGGGGGGGGTTGTATAGTGTAGCTTTTGATCACTGGGGAAATTACAGGGCTTTGTCACGCCCTGACCAGGTGAACTCTGCTATTTTGGTCAGGGTGTGGCATTTCTATGCTTTATTTTCTATGTTTTGGTTATAGCCTTTCTTTGTGTTTTATTTCTATGTTGGGCTCGGGGTGATTTCCCAATCAGACAGCTGTCGCTTGTGAAGTCTGATTGGAAATCACATTTAAGTTCCTTTTCCCCCACGATGTTTGTGGGTTGTTGTCTCGTTATTTGAGCACGTAACGTATTGGCAGTTTTTCCTTGATTTTGTGTACATGTTTAATTCTAGTGTGTTAAATAAACATGTATTCGCTCCCAGCTGCGTTTTGGTCCGCTTCCTCGTCTCCCGACGACAAACGTTACAGGCTTCTATCCTAGTTTTACTTTGTAGTCAAAGAAATCTACTTTGATACGAAGTTTACACCTCACACACATGGTTATGGGCTTTAAAAAGAAGACACATGTACCATGTCAAACATAGAGTTGAAATGTATTACATTTTGAGTTTGCATCCCAATAAATCACTTTATATAAATCACAGAAAACTGAAATATAACAAAACGTTTGACATTGAAACACCCGATTTCGGACGGGTACCTGAGAGAGACAGAGAGAGAGAGACAGAGGAAACACTGGTAACACAGCTGCCTGTGTCCTCACCCTGGTGCTACAACATGGAGATGCAACTTTTGACATGAAGCATTTCAGGGAACTCAGTCTCAACTTTGGTCCTTGTACAGCATACCACTGTTTAGATTGTTACGCTATTCTCTCTTCCCTTCAGTGTCCCCCATTTTATCCTCTCTCAGTGTCCCCCTATTTTATCCTCTCTTCAGTGTCCCCCTATTTTATCCTCTCTTCAGTGTCCCCCTATTTTATCCTCTCTTCAGTGTCGCCCTATTTTATCCTCTCTCAGTGTCCCCCTATTTTATCCTCTCTTCAGTGTCCCCCATTTTATCCTCTCTTCAGTGTCCCCCTATTTTATCCTCTCTTCAGTGTCCCCCTATTTTATCCTCTCTCAGTGTCCCCCTATTTTATCCTCTCTTCAGTGTCCCCCTATTTTATCCTCTCTTCAGTGTCCCCCTATTTTATCCTCTCTTCAGTGTCCCCCTATTTTGTCCTCTCTTCAGTGTCGCCCTATTTTATCCTCTCTTCAGTGTCCCCCTATTTTATCCTCTCTTCAGTGTCACCCTATTTTATCCTCTCTTCAGTGTCCCCCTATTTTATCCTCTCTTCAGTGTCGCCCTATTTTATCCTCTCTTCAGTGTCACCCTATTTTATCCTCTCTTCAGTGTCGCCCTATTTTATCCTCTCTTCAGTGTCGCCCTATTTTATCCTCTCTTCAGTGTCACCCTATTTTATCCTCTCTTCAGTGTCACCCTATTTTATCCTCTCTTCAGTGTCCCCCTATTTTATCCTCTCTTCAGTGTCACCCTATTTTATCTTCTCTTCAGTGTCCCCTCTTTTCCTCTCCCTTTACTGTCCCCATCTTTTGTTACACAGGCAGATGTTGAAAAGCAACAGCCATATTCAGCTTTCTATCTTGATTTTCAACTCATTCTAAAACTCTCCTGGCTTCTTGTGTCATCAAAATTCAACTACTTTTTGAATGTGGCATCTAAAAATACCTAAAAATAAATTGGCCTAAGATGGCTTAAGATGAAAGTTACTCTAAAGACCCTTAAAACTCATCAACGTCAGTGTTTACTGAGTAAAGATTTGTACCTTTCTGGTAACAGATACAGTTGCGGCCAAATATATTAGCACCCTTGCCATTTTTTTATTCAATAATTCCCTATTTCTTCTCAATTAAGTTAAAATTGAGAATAGATTTTGGTCTCCAGACCTTATTGGATTTTAAACATTGCAGAACCAACTCAAGATAAATACCATGGACAAAATGATTGGCACCCCGGAGCTAGAACATGTTTGCACAGCCTTTGGCCTAGATAACTGCTGACAAACGCTTTTTGTAGCCATCATTGAGCTTGCTGCATCCTTCTACTGGCAATTTGACCCACTCTTCAGCAGCAACCCAGCAAACATTGGCATGATGTGGGCCCAATAATAATTGATGTATTTTATGTAGCACTTTTCATTACAAAGAGAATCTCAAATACGCTTTAAAAACAAAACAAAACAAACGTAGGGTACTGGCAGTGGCAGGTCTTGACGATGGTATTTCACAGCTGACAGGGTGCTGAGGCTTTTCAGAAAATAAATAGTAGTGCGGGGCGTGTCGATGATACAGGGAGGGAGAAGCGTCAGTCGGATAGACAGGCCTGGAGCTCTTCATCAGGCATATTCAGCGTATCCTCCTCCTCCTCCTCCTCCGTAGGTTGGCTGGATCATCAACCACCGAAAATGTAGCCTGAAGCTATCTTACAAACAAATGTAACAAAAAACCTTCAAATGAGTAGCACATCCGTGGCTACATTTTGAGGTTACTGTAACTGTAAATGTCTTATGTAATCGTATAAAGCGTGCAAGTTCAAGAGAGCATGCATAGGTCGTCGCAGGTCTGTGGAGTTCTTCACAATTGCTGTTATAATCTGTGCAGAATCTTGAACGGCATTGGTCACTTGCATCATGTGCTTTAATGTAATCTCAACTGCAATCCAGATCATTTGGTTCTGCTTGATGAAGCACAGTGATAACATATTAAACTTTTGTGTAAATAAACTAAATAGCTGACACTGTATTCCCATTTAAACTTTGCTGTGCTTTTATATGGTTGAAAGCGCAGTGATAGACATTTGAGTGACAGCTAAACCAAAAATCAGACATTGTTTATCGATAGGAATTTGGTTGTGCTGTCACGTCCTGACCCTTGTAAGAGGTCATTTTCCATAGTAGAGTGGTCAGGGCGTGACAGGGGGGTGTTTTGGGTGGTTTTGGTTTTCTGTTTCTATGTGGGGTTTTTCTAGATTTCTATTTCTATGTTTTTGTTTTCTATGTTTTGGCCAGGTATGGTTTCCAATCAGAGGCAGCTGTCTATCATTGTCTCTGATTGGAAGCCATACTTAGGCAGCCTGTTTTTCAGGTGTGGGTGTGGGTAGTTGTTTTCCGTTTTGTCAAGTGTACCTTACGGAACTGTTGTCGGTCGTTTGTTGTTTTGTTGAAGTGTTTTTTCCATAAAAGAAAAGAATGAGCACTATACACGCTGCGTCTTGGTCTCCTTTAGCCGACCCCTGTTACAGAACTACCCACCATGACTGGATCAAGCGGCGTGCCCGGGCAGAAATGGACACCTGGTCACATACGGAGTGGATGGAGAGGAGGAACTGGACTTTGGGCCAGGAAATCGATAGATATCGGAGCCTACCTGGGAAAAACGAGAGGCAGCCCCCCAATTTTTTGGGGGGGGGGCACACGGGTAGTTTGGCTGGGCCAGGGGTGAGGCCTGAGTCAACTACCCGTGCTTTTTGTGGTAAGCATGTGCCTGCCTCTCGCACTCTCTCTCCAGTGCGCCTCCATAGCACAGTACGTCCTGTGCCTGCTCCTCGAGCTCTCCCTCCAGCGCGCCTCCAGAATCCAGTGGCGGTCTGCAGCCCAGGGCCTTCAGCGGCGGTCTGCAGCCCAGGGCCTTCAGCGGCGGCCTGCAGCCCAGGGCCTTCAGCGGCGGCCTGCAGCCCAGGGCCTTCAGCGGCGGCCTGCAGCCCAGAACCTTCAGTGGCGGCCTGGGTAGTTGTTTTCCGTTTTGTCAAGTGTACCTTACGGAACTGTTGTCGGTCGTTTGTTGTTTTGTTGAAGTGTTTTTTCCATAAAAGAAAATAATGAGCACTATACACGCTGCGCCTTGGTCTCCTTTAGACGACCCTTGTTACATGTGCTTTTAGATAGTTGAAAGCATAGTGATAACACATTGGTAATTCAACTCACTTTTGGCTGTCTTTTTGAGTGGATTAGTATAGGTTGTAATCTCATTGATCAACGTCACAACCAAATATTACCCAATTATCCCATGTTGAAATGACGTGGTGTGCCCAGTGGGTTGTGACAGAAGTGAGCTTTTCTCTGAGTTGTGGTGTCAGTCAAACTTTGACTCTCTGCCTTACTGTCACTGAGAGAACAGGAAGTAGGTCAGTGATTGTTTCAGCAACACATTTGAAGAAGCAGAGAGAGAGAGAGTAATAATAATATTCTGAAAAACGCTTTCGTCAAAAATCTAAAAGAGTTATAGGGTTGTGGTTCATTTAAATGTCAGTTTACTCATATTCTTTCCGGGTTAATTTAAATGTTAGTTTACTCCTCTTCTTTCCATACCATTTTACCTCCTGTCCAGCGCTGCATTTAACCTGAAAATATTGGTTGGGCAAACTCAATCAACAAAGCTCATATGCATTAAAACCAGTACACTACACTGGCTACACATTGAATGCACTAATAATTAATCAAAAAAAATTATTTGGAGCTACACACACAAATGTTATAACATTTGGGTTATGATCAGTTTATGGCTACGTCCCATATCTTTAGCTCTTATTGCACAAAAGACCACGGTAGTCGAGCATACCTTTATAGAGTTAACTACCTAGTAATCGGTCTGTAATATTGTGACACAAAGGGGCCTACTTAATTAACAATATGCAATGTTTATAACACTATTCCCTCGCTTCATATATTGCACAGTTACAGTTCCATCAAAGACATTTATAACTAATCCTTCTTCTACATATGGTTCCATTGGTATTAGTCTGCCATCAAACATCAACAATAGCCACTGCTCTATGATCCACACCAACCACTCAACTAGAATCTTCTTTTCCAGCTTGCTTTGTTTTTAATGGATAACCATATTTTAAAGTTTAGGTGGCTAATTAGCACCAATACATTTTATCTCTACATTTCCTTCATAACACTATGTTTGAAAATCATTTGCTCTGAGATAGCTAAGCTAGTCGACATGTTTCAACTAGCTAAGCTACCTAGCTTCAAGACGTGGTAACAGTGTGTGGTAAACAACTAGCTAGCTATGAAGTTGACAAAGTTACCGAGCATTAAATGTTGATTTATCTGTGGCCAATGACAATGGGCCTTCTTGGGCGGGCACTTCTACTGTAAATCCATGGGGCACCGAAGAGAGGCTTTTGCTAGCTAGCTCTCCCAGCAGGTGCTGTGGTGACGTAGTGTCCTCATGAATGACAGCACCCTGAGGGTAGTGTCCCAATGAGTGACAGCACCCTGAGCCAATCACACGCGACCAGAGAAGATCAAAGACGCCTACGCTCTGTACTTTCTCTGTCTGCTCCTCCACCACATAAAGCACTGAGCGAGTCTGAAACAGCTGCATTTTGGAGCTGCCTTACTCAACAAAAATTGACCAAAACAACAATACAATGGAAACCGACCACATATGCTTTATTAGGTCAATCATTTTTTGTAGAAAATTAAATTGTTTTCTAACCTGTCACAGTTGACTTGGACTGGTGTAAGGCGGAATCAGATGCAGGAGACAGGTGCTGGAGTTGAGTGTCCTTTTAATAATTTGACACACAAAAAACAAAACCCCGAGGCACAGGGCGCTACAGACAGACTGCCTGGGAAAAACGCATTCCCGATATGGCGAACAAACTATAAATATTAGCGGCACAAAAAGGCACGGGGCGCAGCCCGGTAAATTCTCTCCTCCTTAAACTGTCAGATAACAAACCCGTAATAAAAACACGGACCACCGTCCTGAGTGGACAATCAACAATCCCGCACAAAATCCCAACTGAAGACACACCTTAAATAAATCCCCACTAATGACAACACAAAACAGGTGCGGAACAGACAGACAAAACTAAACGACAGAAACAACGATCGATGGCAGCTAATAGGCCGGCGACGACGACCGCCGAGCGCCGCCCGACCGAGGAGGGGCGCCACTTTCGTTGGATCCTGTGACATAACCGTAAGTTTGTTATTCCTCTGTACTTGGAATAGATGCCTGCCCTACGTGTCTCTGCTTCACTGCTCCTGCCATCTCTGCACCACTAGTTTCCATATCAGTCCCTTAGCCGCCTTGTTCATTGGCACCGCCACCTCCTCTCTCCGAAGGGACTGTTTAGCTAGCACATCTACTTCCTCGTTCCCTTCCACCTTCACATGGGCTCGACATTGCCTTAATGGGTGCGCTTGTTTTGTTTGGTTTCAGTTGTGTAAAGTAACACATGCTCAGAATATTAGGTTGTTTAGTGCACTGGAAAAAATGTGTCCTGAACACAAGTTGCACAGCCACGCCGTTGTTTTTATTGAGACAATGACGAATGATACTGTTGAAAATATGAAAAAAATCCAAAACGGAGGCTCAGATACAAAAATACACATTATTTATTAGGAATGATTTATGATGTATTTATTTTGCTGTTAATACCCCAAAAGCACCAACATATTTTGACCCCTAAATGCATCAACATGGGTCATTTTAACCCCAAATTGGAAATGATGGCAAAATGGCATTTTCTGTCAAACAGTAACACTTTTTATTTTATTAAATTCCCCAAAATATGCATATATTTTTTAATTTTCACACATTTATAGTCAAATTTCATGTTTAAAAATATACATTTTAGTATGTTTTTCATGTTTTAAACAGTTATTTTGATCAATAGAAGTTTCATTTCAAATTTTCAGAAATGTTGGTAAATTAGCTTTAATTGTCTAAAGAACTTATTAAAGAGATGGGTGTTTTTTTCCACCATCTAGTCATGGTATGGGGTTGTTCAATGACACACATGTTAAAGTAATCCTTCTAACCCCCCCCCCCTTTAAAGGATTTAGATGCACTATTGTAAAGTGTTTGTTCTACTGGATATTATAGGTGAATGCACCAATTTGTAAGTCGCTCTGGATAAGAGCGTCTGCTAAATGACTTAAATGTAAATGTAAATGTTGTCACGACTTCCGCCGGAGTCGGTCCCTCTCCTTGTTCGAGCGGCGTTCGGCGGTAGCCATCACCGATCCACTTTTCATTTTCCATTTGTTTTGTTGTTGTTTTTTTACACACCTGGTTTCAATTCCCCCATTACATGTTCATTATTTAACCCTCTGGTTTCCCCCATGTTTGTGTGCGTGTTTGTTTTATTGTAAGGCTGTATCTGATGGCTGGTATATTGTTACCGGGTTTTTTTATTACGCCTGTTTATTTCGTGGTACCGGTATTTTTCCAGCACCATAGTATTGTGTTCATACTGATGTTTTCTTGTATTAAATACCTTGCCCACACATCTCAGCTCTCCTGCGCCTAACTCCTTTCACCAGTTACCCACAGCCTTGACACGTGTAATTGTTTTAAATCTATGTTTTTTTCAAAGTTTACTATTGAGTCCACATTGTCAGATTAGCCACGTACAACTAGTACACAAAAAAGAGATTATATATATATATATATATATAAATATATATATACCACAGAAATTATATATTAACACAGAAATCATTGTAAATTATTTTCATGTCTGTAACTAGTTGCATAAAAGGATAAAAAAAGGTTTTTGAAATTATGAATTACCCCTGCTGATGCTTATAGGGTTAAAACTTTATTCCAGAAGTGTGCAACATGTATGTATTTTATACTGTAATAAAAAATGTTTATTATAATAAGCAAATTATTATTTTTAAACACAGTAAGCCCATCTATTGGCCAATGATTACAATCATTTTGTTGATTGATTGATTGATTGATTGATTGATTGATTGATTGATTGATTGATGGAGAGGCCAAAGGGGACTCCATTAGAAAAACTTGGTAGGGTCAGACTTGTCACACATCTGGACGTGGACGTGAGAAGTGATCCCTGGGTAGACACTTTGCATGGTCAGCAGGGTCCCAATCCTCTGGCCCTTCTTCACCACCCCAGAGTACTTGTCAGGCTTTACGTAGAACAGCTTAAAGCACAGACCTAGAAAACAGAGACAACCACAGTCAGTCAATCAATCAATCAATCAATCAATTAGACAATCGATTCAGCCACATATTCTTCCAATATCCATTCCGCCATGTGACATATTATTTGCTAGTATACCTCAGTGAAACAACAGAGCCAGAACACGCTACTTCGATACAGCCATGACCAAAATGTACTTTTTCTTGGTGGTTAGGAGAACTTAGACAGCAGGTAAGGAGAATGAATGTAGCAGGTTAGGAGAATGAAGTTAAGGTTAAGAAAAGGATTAGGGTTAGGGTTAGCGTAAATGCTTTCCTAACCTGTTACGACAATCAGAGTGAAGTGGTTGGTTTTTAGGGAGTTCCATCGGAATACAGTGCATATTTACAAGCATAGCATTAACTTAACGATTTATCTCGGTTATTTAAAAGAAAAATGATTCAGGATAGACACTGACCCTCTCCACTGAGGTTGATCCCATCGTTGATGGCTGCCTTCTTCGGGTCTGTGTACACGATCACTTTCCCGTTGAGTTTCACATCAAATGGAGCATACACTGTGGCCCCATCATTACACACAATGTCCAGGCCCTGATGCTCACGGTTTCCTCTGGGCATAGATAGGAAAGGGTATTAATGCTGGGGGATTCACAAAGTATTCAGAGAGTCTCTCAATCACAACGCTATGGTATGTTTTCATTCTTGTACTGTATACAGTAAGAGCATTAATATTGAATTAATGGGATTTTAGATTTCAATCATTGTCATGGAATGTGGTTAACATCTTATCAACTAAAGTATGAGGTAAATTGCAGACAGTAAAATAATACAAAACCAAACTGATACATCAAAATACATGCCACAAATACTACAGACACACACACACACACTTGCCATACCTGCGTGCGCCGTAGTGTCCTTGTCCCCATCTGTCCCCTGTCCTCCTCCTGTTACTGGAGTTGCCGCTGCACAGCTGACCAAACTTGACCATCTCGCACTCTGACAACACAGCTAGAGATGGGATGGACCACAGATGTATTGACCAAGGAGGAAAAGCTTTTATGCTGATATTTTCTACTAAACTATTTAAGGGTATTAAATTATTATATTAAAATGGCAAAATTATATTGAACACAAACTGCACCCAGAACCAAATTACATGTGCGAGCTGGACAGCTACTTGATTTGATATTGCAATGGATTGACCTAATAGTTGAATGAATATATGTCATTTTTGGTTATTCTTACCTATGAGCACCACAGTAAACAAAAGAACAGCAGTCCTCATGTTAAAGCCTTAGATGATGCTTTCACTCAAGGAGAAAATCTACAAGAAAGTCTTGCTCAGCTTCCTTCTGTGTTTCTGACTGCATAATGTCTGTGCTTAAATACCTCTTGAAGTTAAACTTTCCTACATTGCACACCCTTGTATCACACTCTTTCATCAGAGTAGAAAACTCTGAATTTGGAAATGCTTTGTTTACTTTATGAAATCCAGAAAAAAAGATTTGGTAGAACAAAATGGTGGACAGCAGGGTAAACAAGTGGTTATGCTAAAATGTTTATTCTATTCTTCTGGGTAATTTACTTTATGTTCATATTCTTATATTTTATCATGTTTTATTGTTGTTGCATTGTTGAGAAGGAACCTCCAAGAAAGCATTTCTTTGGACTTGAAACTTGAAGCCTGTCCCTGACCTTTACCTGTTTCTTGGCAAATAAGGTTTGTTCAGAATACTCTGATTGGGTAAAAAAAAAAAATACCAGAAAATGTTGACAAATTATGACATTTGGTTCTACTGTCACTTTAAGCGATGAATATACTCCAATAGAGAATAAATGTAAACTTTATAACAGAAATAAGTGCCTAACACATGGTGTACATTATACAATAATACCAAATTATAATAAAGAAAAACACATAATGGCCGTCTTTGACCTGTTAATGTGATAATGTTCAAGTGTATTGGTTAGTATGTAAAGCACCTGGTTATAAGAAACCATCAAAGGTATCACAAATCAGTTTTACATAATTGACCCTTTTGACCCTTCACCCTTTTGGAGAAAAAAATCCTCATGGTTTCTATGGGCTACAGGCAGAGATACTTTTCCTTTCTCTGCTACAAATGAACAGAAAATGGTGCCTGGGGCACGTGTAATACTGACGGTCTGTACCTGGAGAGGTAAGAGAGTGGTGTCTTTTTTATACCCTTTCCAAAACCAGAATCTAACGGAGAGAAGTGTAGGTTGTGGATAAAGCTTTGTGGTCATTCACAGTTGAACACAAGCAAGATAACGAAGGACACATATATGTTTGCTCCAAGGTAAGCATCCAAGTTAAGTTAACCTTTTGCATAATGTCTAATATCTCAATATATTACTAAGAGAAAAAAGAAGCCAGCTACCACCTGGTTGAAGGGAAATTTCACAATTTTTCAACTTCATAAGATAAGTGTTTCCAATGACATAATGAACCAATTACTAGACAATTTGTAGGCAATTCCTAATCATAATTGGTTAAAATCACAGGATGCACACCGATGATGTCAAAACATAGAAACACATAATTTTCACATATGTTGATGTTGGGCTGGTGCTGGAGATGATGAAAATGAAGTTGAACAATTGTGACATTTCCCTTTAACAATAACATAACAAAAATAACATTCATTTTCATATTCCATTTATCATTGTTACCACCATTTTGGCTGGTGAAATATAAAGTCCATTTATTGCATGTTACAATTCTGAGGTAGATTCTCCATAAGGCACAAACATTCCAGTCTCTCACATTAGAGAACAGAATGGAGTTGGGCTGTTGCCTTACAATTTACGATGGGCATCAGGTCATAACCCCCACCCACCATCAATCCCTCTATAACTCTCCCCCTCTGCGTGAGGGATATCTGTTCACCCATGACTGAGTGGGCATGCACGCCTCAATCATCAAGTTTGCAGATGACACAACAGCAGTAGGCTTGATTACCAACAATTACGAGACAGCCTACAGGGAGGAGGTGAGGGCTCTGGGAGTGTGGTGCCTGGAAAACAACCTCTCACTCAACGTCAACAAAACAATGTAGATGATCGTGGACTTCAGGAAACAGCAGAGGGTGCACCGCCCTATCTACATCGACGGGACCGCAGTGGAGAAGATGGAAAGCTTCAAGTTCCTTGGCATACACATCACTGACAAACTGAAATGGACCCCCACACAGACAATGTGGTGAAGAAGGCGCATCAGAGCCTCTTCAACCTCAGGAGGCTAAAGAAATTTGGCTTGTCACCTAAAATCCTCACAAACGTTTACAGATGCACAATTGAAAGCCTCCTGTTGGGCTCTATCACCTCCTGGTATGGCAACTGCACCACCCGCAACCGCAAGGCTCTCCAGAGGGTGGTGTGGTCTGCCCAACGCATTACCGGGGGGTAAACCACCCGCCGTCCAGGACACATACAGCACCCGATGTCACAGGAAGGCCAAAAAGATCATCAAGGATATCAACTACCTGAGCCACTGCTTGTTCACCCCGTTATCATCCAGAAGTCGAGGTCAGTACAGGTGCATCAAAGCTGGGACCGAGAGACTGTCACTAGAACATTAGAGGCTGCTGCCTAGACATAGACTAGAAATCACTGGCCACTTTAAAGAATGGAACACTAGTCACTTTAATAATGTTTACATATCTGGCATGACTCATCTCATATATACTGTATTCTACCAAATACTAATTGAGTGTATGTAAACTTCTGACCCACTGGGAATGTGATGAAAGAAATAAAAGCTGAAATAAATCATTCTCTCTACTATTAATCTGACATTTCACATTCTTAAAATAAAGTGGTGATCCTAACTGACCTAAGACAGAGAATTTTTACTAGGATTAAATATCAGGAATTGTGAAAAACTGAGTTTAAATGTATGTAAGGGGTGCCTAACTGATGGCAGTGAACTCAGACGCCATAGAGCAGAACTAGGAAATAGCCTGAGCATTTTAATTCCAAAAAAAACAACGGCATAAAGACATAACGAACATGGGTACAAAACCTGACGCGCATCAGAAAACATGTGCACAAGCACTTACTATAAACAATCCCACACAAAGACATGGGGGAAACAGAGGGTTAAATATACAACAAGTAATTGAGGGGATTGAAACCAGCTGTGAGGAAAACAAGACAAAACCAATGGAAAATGAAAAATGGATCGATGATGGCTAGAAGACCGGCAACGCCGACCGGCGAGCGCCGCCCGAACAAGGAGAGGACCCGACTTCGGCGGAAGTTGTGACAGTACCCCCCCTTGACGCGCGGCTCCAGCAGCGCGCCGACGCCGGCCTCGAGGTTGACCCGGAGGGCGAGGCACAGTGAGATCCGGACGGAGACGGTGAAACTCCCGCAGCATTGAAGGCTCCAACACCTCCTCCACCGGAACCCAGCACCTCTCCTCCGGACCGTACCCCTCCCACTCCACAAGGTACTGAAGGCCCCTCGCCCGACGCCTCAAATACAGTATAGAGCGAACGGAGTACGCCGGGCCCCCCTCGATGTCCAGAGGGGGAGGAGGAACCTCCCGCACCTCAGACTCCTGGAGCGGGCCAACCACCACCGGCCTGAGGGGAGACACTTGGAACGAGGGGTTAATACAGTAATCAGGGGGAAGCTGTAACCTATAACAAACCTTGTTCACTCTCCTCAGGACTTTAAATGGCCCCACAAACCGCGGGCCCAGCTTCTGGCAGGGCAGGCGGAGGGGCAGGTTTCGGGCCGAGAGCCAGACCCGGACTCCCGGTGCAAACATCGGAGCCTCACTGCGGTGACGGTGTGCACTGGTTTACTGGCGCAGCACGGCCCGCTGGAGGTGAACATGGGCGGCGTCCCATGTCTTCTCCGTGCACCTGAACCAGTCGTCCACCGCAGGAGCCTCGGTCTGACTCTGATACCAAGGCGCCAGAACCGGCTGGTACCCCAGTACGCACTGGAAGGGGGAAAGGTTATACGACCGCAGAAACCTGCCCACATCCTGGTTCACTCTTTCCACCTGCCCATTACTCTCGGGATGAAACCCTGAGGTAAGGCTGATCGAGACCCCCAGATGTTCCATAAACGCCTTCCAAACCCTCGAAGTGAACTGGGGACCTCGATCAGACGTTATATCCTCAGGCACCCCGTAGTGCCGGAGACGTGCATAAACAAGGCCTCCACAGTCTGTAGGGCTGTAGGGAGACCGGGCAGAGGGAGGAGACGGCAGGACTTAGAGAACCGATCCACAACGACCAGGATCGTGGTGTTTCCCTGAGAGGGGGGCAGATCGGTAAGAAAATCCACCGACAGGTGCGACCAAGGCCGCTGTGGAACGGGTAAGGGGTCTAGCTTCCCTCTAGGCAGGTGCCTAGGAGCCTTACACTGTGTGCACACTGAGCAGGAGGAAACAAACCCTCACGTCCTTGGCCAAAGTAGGCCACCAGTACTTCCCAGCCAAACAGCGCACCATCTGACCG
The DNA here is from genome assembly GCF_901001165.1 of Salmo trutta. Taxonomy (NCBI): domain Eukaryota; kingdom Metazoa; phylum Chordata; class Actinopteri; order Salmoniformes; family Salmonidae; genus Salmo; species Salmo trutta. The sequence goes on from NC_042969.1 coordinate 8,248,412, forward strand.
ATCCCATAATGGCCAGAGGAGGGTGACGTGTGGGCCCAATAGATCAACCAGTCACGGACAGCAGACGGAACTTACAGACGCCCAGCAGGACACTGGAGGGGAGCGAGCTCTGCACGTAACGCCTGCTCAATGTTCGCGTCCAGCTCCCACACTACCGGCGCCACCAGACAGGAGGCCGGGAGTATGGGAGTGGGATCCATGGGCCTCTCCTCTGTGTCATACAGTTGGGACAGTGCGTCTGCCTTAACGTTCTGGGAACCTGGTCTGTAGGAAAGGGAAAAAACAAAACGGGTGAAAAACATGGCCCACCTTGCCTGGCGAGGGTTCAGTCTCCTCGCTGGCCAGATGTACTCCAGATTGCGGTGGTCAGTCCAGATGAGAAAAGGTTGTTTAGCCCCCTCAAGCCAATGTCTCCACGCCTTCAGAGCCTTGACAACAGCCAACAGCTCCCGGTCCCCCATGTCATCGTTTCGCTCCGCCGGGCTGAGTCTCTTCGAGAAGAAGGCACGGGGTGGAGCTTCGGTGGCGTACCCGAGTGCTGAGAGAGCACGGCTCCTATCCCAGCCTCGGACGCGTCCACCTCCACTATGAACGCCAAAGAGGGATCCGGATGGGCCAGCACGGGAGCCGAGGTAAACAGAGCCCTCAGGTGACCAAAAGCCCTGTCCGCCTCAGCCGACCACTGCAAACATACCGGACCGCCCTTCAGCAGTGAGGTAATGGGAGCCGCTACCTGACCAAAACCCCGGACAAACCTCAGGTAGTAATTGGCAAACCCTAGGAACCGCTGCACTTCCTTTACCGTGGTGGGAGTCGGCCAATTACGCACGGCTGAAATGCGGTTACTTTCCATCTCCACACCCGAGGTGGAAATGCGGTACACCCTAGGATGGAGACGGACTGCTGAAAGAACAGGCATTTCTCAGCCTTGACGTACAGGTCATGCTCTAACAGTTGACCAAGCACCCTGCGCACGAGGGACACATGCTCGGCGCGTGTAGCGGAGTATATCAGAATGTCATCAATATACACCACTACACCCTGCCCATGCAGGTCCCTGAAAATCTCGTCTACAAAGGCTTGGAAGACTGATGGAGCATTCATCAACCCGTATGGCATGACGAGGTACTCATAATGCCCTGAGGTGGTACTGAACGCCATCTTCCACTCATCTCCCTCCCGGATACACACCATGTTGTAAGCGCTCCTGAGATCTAATTTGGTGAAGAAGTGCGCCCCGTGCAATCGCTGTGGCGATGAGCGGTAGCGGGTAACTGTACCTCACCGTGATCTGGTGTAGACCTCAATAGTCAATACACGGGCGCAGACCTCCCTCCTTCTTCTTCACAAAAAAAGAAACTCGAGGAGGCGGGTAAAGTGGAGGACCGAATGTACCCCATACGCAGGGATTCAGAGACATATGTCTCCATAGCCTCCGTCTCCGCCTGTGACAGGGGATACATGTGACTCCTGGGAAGTGCAGTGTCTACCAGGAGATTTATGGCACAATTGCCCCTTCGATGGAGTGGTAATTGAGTCGCCTTCTTTTTGGAGAAGGCGAGAGCCAAATCGGCATATTCAGGGAGAATGCGCACGGTGGAGACCTGGTCTGGACTTTCCACCGTAGTAGCACCAACGGAAACCCCTAAACACCTCCCCGAGCACTCTAGTGACCACCCCGTGAGAGCCCTCCGTTGCCAAGAAACAGTGGGGTCATGACAGGCTAACCAGGGTAGGCCTAGCACCACGGGAAACGCAGGAGAGTCAATGAGGAAGAGACTGATTCTCTCCTTGTGACCCCCCTGCGTCACCATACCCAGAGGAGCGGTGGCCTCCCTAATCAACCCTGACCCTAATGGTCGACTGTCTAAGGCGTGAACGGGGAAGGGCACAGCCACGGGAACAATGGGGATTCTTAAACTAAAGGCGAACGATCTGTCTATAAAATTCCCAGCCGCGCCTGAATCTACGAGCGCCTTATGCTGGGAATGTGGGGAAAACTCAGGAAAATGAACATACAAAAACATATGTGTAACAGAGAATGGTGCCTTCTCACCTGGGGTGACACCAGAGTGCCCTGCCTGCTGCCTCGACCCCCAGAGGAACCAACCCGGCACCGACCGGCAGTGTGACCTCTGAGGCCACAGATGGTGCACGAGACGTAACCTCCTCCGGTCTCCCTGAGCGCAGCACCTCCCAACTCCATGGGAGTTGTGCACAAGCCCCTTCAGTGTCATAAGTGGGAAAGATTTGGTAATGTGTCAAGTGTGTACAGAAGGGAAGAGTATCGTATGCCAGAGGAAGTGAAATGCTGCAACTGTGGAGGTGAACATGCGCCTCAATTCCTGGAATGCCCTCTTAGGGAGAAGGAGAATGAGGTGGGAAGGGTAAGGAGTGTCTAACGTGTCTCCTATCTGGAGGCGATGTGAAAATTCGAAGGAACGGGTGGTGGGAAAGAAACAATGGATGTAGAGCCACCATGACTAGTGAATGTTTCTCATCAACCGAGGGATAGTGAAATGCTACATGTTAAAAAGGTGGACTTTGTATTATTTATTGCAACGATCATAAACTCTACAGCACAAGCAGAGAAGAAGTCTAAAAAAAATTGGAATCATTGTGAATGCAGCTGAATTTTTTGGGAGTCTTTGTGATTTCACAGCCAAGTCTGTGCAAACATCGGTGGATGTTTCGCCAACACAGGCCCCTGAGCCTGTGTTGAGATGTATTTTGGAGTGGACTGGGATTGAAGAAGTGGGATGGGTTTTGTGAGTTGATGTCACGGCTGTTCAAAGGATCGGACCAAATGCAGCGTGTTCGTAGTTCCACATATTTATTTATTCCGTGAAACTAAATACAATACACTAAATACTTGAAACACAAAAAACAACAAACCATGACGCAGAGAGGAAAACACACTACTCAAAATATAATCACCGACAAGCACAGGTGGGACAAACATCAACATAAATATGACCTCCAATTAGAGGTAACGAGGATCAGCTGCCTCCAATTGGAGATCAACCCAAACAACACCAACATAGAAATACAAAACTAGAAACTGAACATAGAAATACAAAAACAGACAAACACCCCCTGTCACACCCTGACCTACTCTACCATAGAAAATAACTTACTATGGTCAGGACGTGACAGTACACACCCCCCCCAAAGGTGCGGACTCCGACCGCACCTAAAAAAAACAACAACAAAAACAACAACAAACCCCCCACACATCAACCCCCCCCCCCCCCCCCAACAACAAAACACAAAGGGAGGGTATGGTGGGCGACTAATGTCTATGGCGGCTCATATGCAGTACCCAGAACCTTCTTATCTAGCGCCTCCCCCCATGGAGGCGGCTCGGGTTCGGGGCGTTAGCCCCACTCTACCCACTGATCCCTCTGCTTCTTTACCACCTGACCGTGGATGATCGTCGAAAGAACCGGACTGTGGATCATTGCTAGAGGTTCTGGGCTGCAGGCCGCCGCTGGAGGTTCTGGGCTGCAGACCGCCGCTGAAGACTCCGGGCTGCAGACCGCCGCTGAAGACTCCGGGCTGCAGACCGCCGCTGAAGACTCCGGGCTGCAGACCGCCACTGAAGGCTCCAGGGTGCAGACCGCCGTTTAAGGCTCCGGGCTGCAGACCGCCGCTGGAGGCTCCGAGCTGCAGACCGCCGCTGGAGGCTCCGGACTGGGGAGCGTCGCTGGAGGCTCCGTACTGGGGATCATCGCTGGAGGCTCCGTACTGGGCAGGCGCACTGGAGGCCTGATGCGTGGGGCTGGCATAGGAGGCGCCAGACTAGTAACACGCACCTCAGAGCGAGTGCGGGGAGCAGGTACAGGACACCCCGGACTGGGCAGGCACACTGGAGGCCTGATGCATGGAGCTGGCATAGGGGGCACCAGACTAGTAACGCGCACCTCAGGGCGAGTGCGGGGAGCAGGAACAGGACACCCCGGACTGGGCAGGCGCACTAGGGGCCGGGTACGTGGGGCAGGCACAGGATATACTGGGCCGTGGAGGCGCACTGGAGATCTCGAGCGTAGAGCTGGCATAACCCGTTCTGGCTGGATGCTCAACCTAGCTCGACTAATGCAGGGCGCGGGCACAGATCGCACCGGCCTGTGAGTGCGCCCTGATGACACAGTGTGCATCACCGCATAACACAGTGCTCTTCCCGTCACTCGCTCCCCACGGTAAGCACAGGGAGTTGGCTCAGGTCTCCATCCTGACTCTGCCAAACTTCCCGTGTGCCCTCCCCCCAAAAAATGTTGGGGGATGCCTCTTGTGCATCCTTCGTTGGGCTAGCTCGTCGTAATGTCGCCGTTCCTCCCTCGCTGTCTCCACCTGCTTCCATGGCAGGGTCTTGTCCCCTGCCATTACCTCCTCCCATGTCCAGCACGTCCTCCATTCTCTCCTTTCCCTGGCCCAGGATCCCTGCTCCTCCTGGGCATGCTGCTTGGTCCTTTTTTGGTGGGTGATTCTGTCACGGCTGTTCAAAGGATCGCATCAAAATGCAGCGTGTTCGTAGTTCCACATATTTATTTATTCATTGAAACTAAATGCAATACACTAAATACTTGAAACACAATAAACAACAAACCATGACGCAGAGAGGAAAACACACTACTCAAAATATAATCACCCACAAACACAGTTGGGACAAACATCAACATAAATATGACCTCCAATTAGAGGTAACGAGGATCAGCTGCCTCCAATTGGAGATCAACCCAAACAACACCAACATAGAAATACAAAACTAGAAACTGAACATAGAAATACAAAAACAGACAAACACCCCCGTCACGCCCTGACCTACTCTACCATAGAAAATAACAACTTACTATGGTCAGGACGTGACAGTTGATTTGTTTAATTTTTGTATTTTGTAAGATGTCGTTTTCCCCTTTCCTGCAATGTTTGAATACCCCGTCCAGCTGGTGGCGGTAATTCACAATAACATTGGATTCCAACCGCCGTTAAACCCAATCAAAGAATAAGAATATATCAAAGGCCCGTCCAACTGATTAGTTTGGGCACCAGCCCTTGTTGTGACAAGCTTGTAGTGGACATTTCACCTTGGGCTCTCCAGAGTTCCATTGAAGGCTTTTTTGTCTGCTCCTTTGAGTATAATTGATGGTTGTCTCAAAGTTACTGAGTACCTATTTTGGGAGTTCCCTTAGTGTTATTACTGTGTGTTTCTCCATATTTGCAGGAAGATAAAAGTCTAAACTTGTCCGAGTTAACAACAGTAACCAAGGGGGGTTAATTTGCGAAGGGTTAATTACTGTAACAATACTGTGAGAATAATTTTACTGCTTCTAAATCTATTTTTTATGACATAAATCATAATTACTTAACCAAACATCTTGTAGTTTATGTCATTGTTTGGTTTAACAATACATATTTTAATAAAATTGTCACGTCCTGGCCAGTATAAGGGTTAATTAGTATTGTAGTTTGGTCAGGACGTGACAGAGGGTATTTGTTTTATGTGGTTCAGGGTGGTGTGTTTGGTTAAAGGGTGTTTGATTTAGTATTTCCGGGGTTTTGGTTTATAGTCTATGTTTATGTATTTCTATGTGTAGTCTGGTGAGTGTGTTTCTATGTTGTGTTGATTGGGGTTGGGACTCTCAGTTGAAGGCAGGTGTTGTCTATCTGCCTTTGATTGAGAGTCCCATATATTAGGGTGTGTTTGTGGTTGTTATTTGTGGGTGATTGTTCTGTGTTGAGCTTAGGCTTTGCCAGACTGTTTGTTGTTGTTGTTGTTGTTGTTGTTGTTGTTGTTGTTGTTGTTAGTTCTCGTGTTTTTTGTTCTTTTTGTACGTTCATTTTTTTGAAGTAATAAATTAACAAGATGAGCATACACATACCTGCTGCGTATTGGTCCTCCTTCACCGACGACAACCGTGACAGAATCACTCACCACTCAAGGACCAAGCAGCAGAGGAAGGAGCAGACGGCGTTCGAGTTGGACTGGCGGGAGAAGTGGACTTGGGAGGAAGTTCTGGACGGGGCCGGACCTTGGCACCAGGCTGGGGAGTATCGCCGCCCGCAGTGGGAAATTGAGGCAGCCAAGGCAGAGAGGCGGTGGTACGAGGCCAGAGACGCGCTGAGGGAGAAGCACGAGAGGCACCCCCAAGAAATTTTTTTGGGGGGGCACACGGGTAGTTTGGCTAGGCGAAGGAAGAGCCGGAAGCCAGCTACCCGTGGTTGTATGGAGGAGCGTATGGGGTGGAGAGCGCTATGTTTCGCGGAGAGGCGCACTATCTCACCCATACGCACGCACAGTCCGGTGTGAGTTATTCCAGCCCCTCGTAGGTGCCGTGCTAGAGCGGGCATCCAGCCTGGTAGGAGGATGCCTGCGCAGCGCATCTGGTCGCCGGTACGCCTCCGAGGACCAGGCTACCCAACTCCCGCTCTACGCACGGCTACCATCAGGCCCCTGCACAGCCCAGTCTGCCCTGTACGAGCACCCCACTCGTACAGGGCTACTAGTTCCATCCAGCCAAGGCGGGTTGTGCAGGAGGTAAAATCTAGACCGGCTGTGCGCCTCCATAGCCCTGGGATTCCAGCTCCTGTCTCTCGTGCGGACCCGGAAGTGCGTCAACCCAGTCCGACTCGTCCTGTTCCCGCTCCCCGCACTAGCCTGCAAGTGCGTAAACCCAGCCTCGCCAGTCAACAGTCGTCGGAGCTGCCCGCCAGTCAACAGTCGTCAGAGCTGCCCGCCAGTCAACAGTCGTCGGAGCTGCCCGCCAGTCAACAGTCGTCGGAGCTGCCCGCCAGTCAACAGTCGTCGGAGCTGCCCGCCAGTCAACAGTCGTCGGAGCTGCCCGCCAGTCAACAGTCGTCGGAGCTGCCCGCCAGTCAACAGTCGTCGGAGCTGCCCGCCAGTCAACAGCTGCCGGAGTGGCCAGACTGCGCTGAACTGCTGGAGTGGCCAGACTGCGCTGAACTGCCGGAGTGGCCAGACTGCGCTGAACTGCCGGAGTGGCCAGACTGCCCTGAACTGCCGGAGTGGCCAGACTGCCCTGAACTGCCGGAGTGGCCAGACTGCCCTGAACTGCCGGAGTGGCCAGACTGCCCTGAACTGCCGGAGTGGCCAGACTGCCCTGAACTGCCGGAGTGGCCAGACTGCCCAGACTGTCCCGAGTTGCCAGACTGCCCAGACTGTCCCGAGTTGCCAGACTGCCCAGACTGTCCCGAGTTGCCAGACTGCCCAGACTGTCCCGAGTTGCCAGACTGCCCAGACTGTCCCGAGTTGCCAGACTGCCCAGACTGCCCCGAGTTGCCAGACTGCCCCGAGTTGCCAGACTGCCCCGAGCTGCCAGACTGGCCAGACTGCCCCGAACTGCCAGAGTGGCCCGACTGCCAGGAAAGGCCTGAACCGGAGCCACCTCCAGATATAGGTGGGTTGGGGAGGGGGGGGTGTAGCACAGTGCCGTCGTTGACGGCAGCCACCCTCCCTTCCCTCCCTTTAGTAGAGGGGAATTTTTGTTTTGTTGTTTGGGGTTGTTGTTTTTGTTTTGTTTTTTGTTTTAAAGGTGCTTCCGGGGTTAGCACCTTTAAGGGGGGGGTACTGTCACGTCCTGGCCAGTATAAGGGTTAATTAGTATTGTAGTTTGGTCAGGACGTGACAGAGGGTATTTGTTTTACGTGGTTCAGGGTGGTGTGTTTGGTTAAAGGGTGTTTGATTTAGTATTTCCGGGGTTTTGGTTTATAGTCTATGTTTATGTATTTCTATGTGTAGTCTGGTGAGTGTGTTTCTATGTTGTGTTGATTGGGGTTGGGACTCTCAGTTGAAGGCAGGTGTTGTCTATCTGCCTTTGATTGAGAGTCCCATATATTAGGGTGTGTTTGTGGTTGTTATTTGTGGGTGATTGTTCTGTGTTGAGCTTAGGCTTTGCCAGACTGTTTGTTGCTGTTCGTTCGTTAGTTCTCGTGTTTTTGTTATTTTTGTACGTTCATTTTTTGAAGTAATAAATTAACAAGATGAGCATACACATACCTGCTGCGTATTGGTCCTCCTTCACCGACGACAACCGTGACAAAAATAACATCATATTTGCAGCATATACCTGCCTACATATAACGCAGACAAATTTCATCAAGATGTAAACATTTGAAAGCATGCTGTCCAGTTTAAGCTAACTGACCGTGTTCACGTCAGTTTCATCATCACCCTCCTCCTCTTCCTCAGTGGCATCTGTCTTTCTCTGCCTGGACACAAGAAAAGAGGACATTAGAGACTTGAGAGACTTGAGTGCAAAGCTTCGATAAAAGAAGGGAGTGACTATTTTAACAGACACGTATTGTTAGCCATATGACACCTAGATTGTGGAAAGCTGGTAATGTTTCAGTCAGACTATCATAATAAAGTGGAACCACTATTAGAGCTTCAACTTGCAGTTTAATTCTGCTTATAGGCCTAACTTTACCGCGCTTCAGGATGCCCTGGGGGAGGATTTTGGGGACTTCGGGCTGTCCTGCTCTTTGACATTGGTCTACTTGACCATGCTTGCCCTCTTCATGGTCCTTTGTCGGTATAACCATATTGTCGCTGTGACCACTGCGAGGAGAGTGGCCAGAGAACCAGCCATCACTGCAGTGGATACGTCTAAGGGAGATGAGGTTGGACTTAGTTCGAATTTCTACTTTGTTTGTCAGGTTTTAGAGTGTTATGTGCTTAACTTTAGACAAATTGTCCGTGTCTGTGACCTCAGAATATCTGAACTCTTAGCATTCTCTCACCATCACTCATTGCGTCAAGATCCATTGTGCCATCAAACAAAGCAAGACGAGACTTGCGTCACCTGCGAAGGCAATAGGTAAAAATGACAGGCAAGTCACAATGTATTAACAGATGATACACGATACATGACTTTACGACAAAGTGAGACTTCATGACACATACTGGAGTTTTTTGCATGACCAACGCTACGGTTTATCTCCGTTTTTCAGTGAATGCATCAATAGCAATGTTATCATCCATAACATAGTTATAGCAATAGTAATAACATAGGACAGTACAAAGGGAATCTGATCTTAAGTTGAACGTATGACATCAGCTCTTTGCAGCCACATTCACGTCAGTAGGACTAAGCACGGACATGGCCTATGCTCATGGCCCTGAATATAATCAGAATGTGCTGAATCTCAACTTCTCCACTAGATGTCGGGCTACACCACTTTTGTTTCTGGCATGTCTTGGTTCTTCACCTCATTTCACCTCTGTTTTACCAATTAGCTAGGTATTTGAACTACAACCAATCAAACCAACTAAGAAGTGATGAAATGTAAACCTTTTTACCATTCATCAAATCATGACCAGTATTGTTTCTGTTACCCAAATTATATTGCACAAATACATAAGGGCGATGACAGTTTAGACGTTCCGTTTGTATTACCACTCATTTCTCTTCAATTGTATTTTGAGTTTCACTGCCCACCACAAACAATGTATTTGTTTTCCTGCGTATACTGCATGTGTTACCAAACATATTTCACCTCAACAACCCTTACAATAGATCAAAACCTCATCCAAATGTCATTCAGGTTTCAGTTGAGGTTCCTGTGTTCAGACGCTGGGTTCCCTGACGGTTATCACAATCCTATTTTTCCAATAATCTTCATGAGAAAATAAATTACCTTTCAGAGCCTCTTTGGAGAATCAATAGAAATGACGTGGGGGAGTTACTCTGGGGATGCTGTGAATTGCTAAACCTAATTGTCTGTGTTTTAATGGCCATGCTAAGGCTTTCCAGACCATTAGAGGAAGAAACCATTAGCCTCAGAGGTCATTTAGCCTCCATTTTGTCAGCCCACTATGAGGCTGGTAGTGTCTGCTATGGGTTTGCCAAAGCTAACCCTGTTGACATGGAGAAAGTCCATTGATTGGTCTAGTAGTTAAGTGTGTGCATCCTACTTGCTCTAATACGCATGCACACACACACAGCATGCACAAACATAGCGGTACACTCACAAACATAGAGGTATGAATGTGTGTTTCTTTGTCCGAAACATACTGTATAGAAAGTGCCCATACAAGTGTGTAAACACACTAACATTCATACTCTTTCTCCCTCCTTCATTTAGTTACTGAGTACAATGAATAATTCTTTGGCATTTTAACCAAACTTAACTACTTTGGGAAGCCGAAATGGTCTATTACTTTTATAGATTTTCAGATTTGCATTGTTTCACATCTATAGCTACCCTTCTCATCTTCCATCCAGCTTCAGGAGACTGAAAAGATTTGGCATGAGTCCTCAGATCCTCAAAAGGTTCTAGAGCTGCACCATCGAGAGCATCCTGACTGGTTGCATCACTGCCTGGTATGGCAACTGCTCGGCCTCAGACCGCAAGGCACTACAGAGGGTAGTGCGTACGGCTCAGTACATCACTGGGGCCAAGCTTCCTGCCATCCAGGACCTCTATACCAGGCAGTGTCAGAAAAGGGCCCTAGCAATTGTCAAAGATTCCAGCCACCCTAGTCATACACTGTTCTCTCTGGTACCGCACGGCAAGCAGTATCGGAGCACCAAGTCTAGGTCCAAGAGGCTTCTAAACAGCTTCTACCCCAAGCCATAAGACTCCTGAACATCTAATCAAATGGCTACCCAGACTATTTGCATTGCCCCCCCCCCCCTTTACGCTGCTGCTACTCTCTGTTATTATCTATGCATAGTCACTTTAATAACTCTATCTACATGTACATATTACCTCCATTACCTCGACTAACCGGTACCCCTGCACATTGACTCTGTACCGGTACCCCCTGTATATAGTCTCGCTATTGTTATTTTACTGCAGCTCTTTAATTACTTTTTCCTTTTATTTCTTATTCTTATTCATATTTTTTTTGAACTGCATTGTTGGTTGAGGGCTTGTTAGTAAGCATTTCACTGTTGTATTTGGCGCATGTGACTAATAAAATGTGATTAGATGTGATTTGATGCTCAGCAATTGGAGAGGAAATAATGACATGCAGAAGAGAAGTTTCTAATCTAATGTAGTTCATTTCATAGGTTCAATCGGTATGGCTGGTCTGAATGGATAGCTCGCTTTACCTCTTTCAGTAAGCATAATACAATTCACACTACTTCCTCTTTTATGTGCATAATGGGAATGTGTGTTAGTGTTTAAAAATATTAACATCATCAGCAGAGCATCATGTCTCTCCTCCTGTTTTCCATTATCAACGTACAGAATGTCATTCACCTATTTGCCTCATAGCCTATGAGCAGAATAATGCAAATTCCTTTCGCTTGCTGTTTAACCTATGGGCACAGTCTCATCACATTCCTCTCTCTCAACCAATGGGCATAAATCTTGGGATGTGTTTGTATGTCAAACTTACCCATGTTCTCGTACTTGCTGTGTCACAGCGAAAGTTACCGACAACCCTCCACCTCTCCACCATCACCAGCTAAGACCTTTCATTGGAACCTCTTAATCCCTGAGGGGGAGATTTCAATGCCAGCTGCCCCGCATAGGGCTACCTGCCATCAAAGAATCAGGCTCTGAGGATCATCCCTCGGAGACGAGGCCATTCCCCAAACTATTTTAAGAAGTGTTTACACTTGCATTTTGTCTCTGTTGTTCATTCAGTTAAACCTTAATCTGAATTGAATTAGCCAAATACAGGAAAAGGAGAACTTGGTGTGTTGCAAAAGTGATAGATGTCTAACCAACCTATTTTCAAACGTGCACTTACACTATTTCAGATGCCAAAGCCTTTGTATATGTGCAAAAGTTTATTTTTAACTAATGGTTTTCTTTGTATGTCAGACTACGTCGTAAATTCAAATATTCCATTTGACACATGCAGATATTGTTATCAATATCGGTATTTTCAAAGTTTATGAACAAAAAACAACATACCTAGTCAAATGTATTGGAATCCCAATGAAGACAAAGGTTATTATTCTGGTTTAGACCCACCCAACAGACGCTTCGACTGGTCATGGGTGTCACTCACTTATTCCCCCCTTCCCCCCCATCCCCCCCATCGCCCAAGACTGCTATGCCATGATACCCCTTATCACTCCACACAATTGGCCAAAACAAGGCGTTGGATCCACTGCTTGCTGGCACTTGATTACACACTCATAGGCTTTGTCTTCTTGGTGTTACATTGATATTAATCCCTTTGTTTAAATAAATGTGCATGTATAAATGTTGGTATTATTGTTGAAAGATGAATAGTTCTTGATAGAGTGGTTTGGTATTTCAATGTGTTTTGAGAGCCCAGATAAACAACCATTTACATGTTGATAGTGGGAGCTAGTATTGATTTACTGCCACTGTGGAATGTTCCACAGCGAAGGCAAGTGCACTGTGTATGTCTTGGCTCCAGAATTGACGAGGAAACTTCCTTCTGTGTTTTATTTAGGACAAAAACCATTGTCAGTAGATAAGTAAAGAACACATTTGGTTTCCACTCAAGTGATGTCAGGGAAGTTTGAGAGAGTGTGAAAAAATACATTTGGGGTGATATATGTGTGCTTCAGCATATTATAGGATATAACTCCCATTCCTCCCCCCGAAAATGTTGCACTTTATTTTAGTGATTTCTTTAAACCTGTGAATATAAGTAAGTACAATAATAATACAACATACTTTCTTAGTAAATGCCAGCTGAATAAATACCAGTGGAAACAATATTATAAAATACCAGGCCATCAGTTCAAGTATTCAAGTATAAACCAGCCTAATGTACATCAAAACCATTATTAATGGCTAAATTAAGGGTATATAATTCTGACAAATCCTTTACCTTAAAAACACTCCATGATGTATAATTTGTGAGGGAAATATCCAGAACTTGAATGTGTTCCAGACAAGCAGTCACAGCATGGTATGAACAGAATCCATTCCAGACGAGTACCCATTTTCACATGGACATGCCTATATTTGGCCAACACGTCTAAATGGAAAAAAATGATGGCATCACTTAGAACGGCTTAATGTGATATGCTGTTGTTGACCTCGAGGTACAAACTGTTCAGCTATTCCACAGACAATTGGAACATTTACCACAGAGCAGTAAACTATGGATAGGTCACCCTACCTATAGGAATGTACCCCTGGATTGTTGAGATAATACAATGAAAACAAATGTGTAATACTGTGTAGTAATGCTGATTCCATACTATGAGACATTTGTATCAGTACTGTACATGTAGATAATGAAAGGGTTATATCCACTCTATATAGGCATTTCACCTAGACCAAGTATCCTCAAACTGGGGGTACGCGCAATGCCGTAAATATATATACACTACTGTTCAAAAGTTTGGGGTCACTTAGAAATGTCCTTGTTTTTGAAAGAAAAGCACATTTTTGGCCATTAAAATAACATCAAATTGATCAGACATACAGTGTAGACATTTAATGTTGTTAATGACTATTGTAGCTGGAAATGGCAGATTTTTAATGGAATATCTACGTAGGCGTACAGAGGCCCATTATCAGCAACCATCACTCCTGTGTTCCAATGGCACTTTGTGTTAGCTAATCCAAGTATATCATTTTAAAAGGCTTATTGATCATTAGAAAAGCCTTTTGTAATTATGTTAGCACAGCTGAAACTATTGTTCTGATTAAAAAAGCAATAAAACAGACCTTCTTTAGACTAGTTGAGTATCTGGAGCATCAGTATTTGTGGGTTCGATTACAGGCTCAAAATGGCCAGAAACAAATAACTTTCTTCTGAAACTCTTCAGTCTATTTTTGTTCTGAGAAATGAAGGCTATTCCATGTGTGAAATTGCCAAGAAACTGAATATCCCGTACAAAGCTGTGAACTACTCCCTTCACAGAACAGTGCAAACTGTCCCTAACCAGAACAGAAAGAGGAGTGGGAGGCCCCGGTGCACAACTGAGCAAGAGGATTAGCATTTGCTGCCAGTTGAGGACTTGTGAGGCATCTGTTTCTCAAACTAGACACTAATGTACTTGTCCTCTTGCTCAGTTGTGCACCGGGGCCTCCCACTCCTCTTTCTAGAGCGAGAACTAAGATGAATTTCGAGTAGTAAGACATATATAAAAGCAACAGATACCATTAATAAGAAGGGGCTAGAGGTGTCTTATATAGTGAGCTACCGAGTGACTAGGACAGGCAAGCCCCATACTATTGTGGAGGACTTAATTCTTCCTGCTGCCGCGGATATGGCTGGGACAATGCTAGGAGAAAAGGCCAAAAAAACTTTACAGACAATGCCTTCATCAAACAACACTGTTTCACCACGCATCAGTGACATGGCAGGAGATGTTTTGAAACAATTACGGATTCACATACAAGCCAGTGAATTATATGCATAACAGCTGGATGAGTCAACAGACGTGGCGGGCCTGGCACAGCTCCTGGTATATGTCCGTTACGTTTATGGGGTGTCAGTTATTAAGGAAGACATCCTCTTCTACAAACCACTGGAAACCAGGACAACAGGAGAGGATATTGTTAAAGTACTGGGCAGCTTTGTGACATCAAATGGACTTTGGTGGTCAAGATGTGTTGGTATCTGTACTGATGGCACAAAAGCCATGACAGGGAGACATAGTGGAGTGGTAATGCGTGCACAAGCAGTTGCTCCCGACGCCACTTGGGTACACTGCAGCATCCACCGAGAGGCTCTTGCTGCCAAGGGAATGCCTGACAGCTTGAAAGACGTTTTGGACACTGCAGTGAAAATAGTTAAAGCAATGCCCCTGAACTCTCGTATATTTTCTGCAGTATGCAATGATATGGGCAGCGACCATGTAACGCTTTTACAACATACAGAAGTGCGCTGGTTATCAAGGGGCAAAGTATTGACACAGTTTTTTAAATTGAGAGATGAGCTTAAGGTTTTCTTTACTGACCATAATTTTCACTTGTCTGACCACATGCATGATGAAGAGTTTCTCACACGACTGGCCTATCTGGATGATGTTTTTTCTTGTCTGAATGATCTGAATCTAGGATTACAGGGACTCTGCAATTATATTCAATGTGCGGGACAAAATTGAGGATATGACTAAGAAGTTGGAGCTCTTCTCTTTCTGCATTAACAAGGACAACACACAGGTCTTTCCATCATTGCATGATTTTTTTTGTGTGCAAATGAACTTAAAATGTGATATAGCAAAGCACCTGAGTGAGCTGGGTGCGCAATTACATAGTTACCTTCCCGAAACGGATGAAACAAACAACTGGATTCGTTATCCCTTTCATGCCCTACCTTCAGTCCACTTACCGATATCTGAACAAGAGAGCCTCATTGAAATTGCAACAAGCGGTTCTGTGAAAATTGAATTTAATCAGAAGCCACTGCCAGATGTCTAGATTGGGATGCGCTCAGAGTATTCTGCCTTGGCAAATCGTGCTGTTAAGACACTGATGCCCTTTGCAACCATGTACCTATTTGAGAGTGGATTCTCGGCCCTCACTAGCATGAAAACTAAATACAGGCACAGACTGTGTGTGGGAAATTAGTTAATACTCTCTCCAATACAACCCAACATTGCAGAGTTATGTGCATCCTTTCAAGCACACCCTTCTCATTAATCTGTGGTGAGTTATTCACAATTTTCAATGAATAAATAAGATTTTATATGTAAGATGGTTAAATAAAGAACAAAATTATTGATTATTATTATATTATTATTTGTCCCCTGGTCCTATAAGAGCTCTTTGTCACTTCCCACAAGCCGGGCTGTGACAAAAACTCACACTCATTCTTATGTTTAATAAATTAATCGTATAGTGTGTGTGGCAGGCTTACAATGATGGCAAAAAACAACATTTGAGAGTGCGCTGACCCTGGTGCTAGAGGGGGTACGCAGCTGGAGGTTGAATGATTGAAGGGGCATGGGACTATAAAAAGTTTGGGAGCCACTGACCTAGACCGAAGAATGGAGACAACACACCCTGCAACTGTGTTTTTCCCATTTTGTCCATTAATATAGAGTGACTGTGTAATACTGTAGAACTCTAATGATACAAACCCTCATCTCGAAAACCAGATCATAGGCAACAGTGAAGAGCATTTGAAAATTGTGGGAGGAAAAGTGGATGTCTAAAGAGACTAATGTATCCCTGTATGATGATGATTCCTAAACACCTCCCTCCATTGACTGCATGTTTATGGAAATTGCACAGAAATGCCATCCATTTTTTATTATTCACAATATACGATAAAAGTAATTGGCTGTATAAATGAGATGAGTCTCACGTAAACCAGAGGAAAACATTGTGTGCCACAACACAAGATTGAGTCTTCGTCTGATACTAGTGCCTACACGTCTAGTTCTCTAATACCTATCTGCATGCTACCTCCCCCTCTGACGTCACCGGGCTCCGACTAGACTTGGACAGCAGTGTCACTTTTGACCTTTGCGTCCCCTTTGAGGTGGACGAATAGGACACCTGGTTCCCCGTGGTGGAGTCTCTCCCGTTGTCGCCGCGGCAACACAGCACCGTCCTGACCTTTTCCCTGAAGTCGTCAGAGACGTAGTAGAAGATGAAGGGGTCGATGCAGCTGTTCAACGTGCTAACAGCTAGGCTAACCATGTATGGCACGTACAGGTCCTCCCCGTCATCCACCAGGTAGGAGTCGGAGTAGTGCAGGAGAAGGAGGACGTTGCTGGGTAGCAGGCAGCCAACGAACACTACCAGCACTAGCACAGTGACACGCACAGCGTGGGCGTAGCGCTGACCTCCCGCCACTAGGGTGCGTATCACGGAGCCGTAGCAGTAGAGGACGACCAGCAGGGGGAGCAGGAAGCAGAGAAAGAAGAGTGTGAGAAAGTAGGGCAGGAAGTAGTTCTCATGCTCCTCCTCAGGCAACGCGTCGTGGCACGTGGTTATGCTCGGCTCGTCCAGCTTGTAGGACTGGCGGGAGACGAGGAGAGGCACCATGGCGGCCAGCACCACCACCCACACGCCCAGGCTCATGTAAAGGGAGGTGCGGCGGCTGCGGAGGGTTTTGGCACCGAATGGGTGCACCAATGCCACGTAGCGGTCAACGGCGATGAACGCCAGGCACAGCACCGAGCCGTACATGTTGCCGTAGAAGAGCGCCGTGACAACGCGGCAGAAGGGCTCGCCGAAGACCCAGTCGTTGCCCTGGAAGTGATAGACTATGCGGAAGGGGAGCACCATCAGTATCATGAGGTCGGTGGTGGTGAGGTTGATAAGGAGGATGGTGGATGGCATCTTCTTGGTACGGAACAGAAGGACCCACAGGGCCAGCAGGTTAGCCGGGAGGCCCACAGTGAAGGCTACCAGGTAGAGCATGGGCACGTAGAGCACGGTGGTGGGAGCCTGCACCTCCTGGATCTGTTTGTCTTTCAGGGTGGTGAAGTTGCAGTTGGACACCAGCTTGAAGGAGCGCAGCCCTGTCGAGGTAGAAACAGAAGAGATTTGATGATTCGTTAGAGGTTCTGCATTAAATTATTTTCAGTATAAATGCATTCATATACTGATATTTTACCTAGCAAAAGCTGTGCATCCTAGTTAAGCATTCAGATAAGGCATACCCCTAACTTAAAATGTGTAGGTGACACAAACTTCTAATAGCATCAATGTGTGATATACACAAAGGATAGAGATATGCCTGCATTTCTCAAGTTAGGTTTCAGCCCACTGCGAAAAGCTTGCAGGACTTTCACATCCGTAGTCGAAAGGACATTTTGGGTGAAAACTTGAGTTACACGAGTGGATCTCAAGCTAGGATTCAGATCATTAAGAACAAAGTGATCTCATCAGCTTGAAAATAACCTATGGTCATGGGAGGGGTCTGGCGAGACCATTAAAGTGGTCTGTGGTACTGTATGTCCCAAGGTGTGCGAAGTTGCTGGATATTGGCGGGAACTGGAACACGCTGATGTACATGTCAATCCAGAGTATCCCAAACATGGATGACATGTCAATGGATGAAATGTCTAGTGAGTAAGCAGGCCATTGAAGAACTAGGGCATTTTCAGTTTCCAGGAATTGTGTACAGATCATTGCGGCATTGTCTGCCATCTGTCCCGGAACAGTTGAAATCAGGATTAATCTGTGAAGAGCACACTTCTCCAGTGTGCCCATGGCCATCGAAGGTGAGCATTTTCCTACTGAAGCCGGATATGACGCCGAACTGCAGTCAGGTCAAGACCCTGGTGAGGATGATGAACACGCAGATCAGCTTCCCTGAGACGGTTTCTGACAGTTTGTGCAGTTGTTCTTCGGTAGTGTAAACCCACAGTTTCATCAGCTGTCCGGGTGGCTGGTCTCTGGCAACAGCCCTGATGGACATTCCTGCAGTCAGCATGCCTATTCCATGCTCCTTCAAAACCTGAGACATCTGTGACACTGTGTTGTGTGACAAAACTGCACATTTTAGAGTGTCCTTTTATTGTCCCCAGCACAAGACGCACCTGTGTAATAATAATGCTGTTTAATCAGCTTCTTGATATGTTACACCTGTCAGGTAGATAGATTATCTTGGCAAAGGACAAATTCTCACTAACAGGGATGTAAAGAAATTTGTGCACAAGCTTTTATGGAAAATGTCTGGGATCTTTTATTTCAGCTCATGAAACACTTTATATGTTGCCTTTTTGTTCAGTATATTTATCACATTTGAAATGCAGATAGACTGAAGCTCGTTTAGCTCCTACACACTTACAAAAAAGGGTTCACAAGGGTTCTTCGGCTGTCCCCATAGTATAAATGTTTTGGTTTCCAGGTAGAGCCCTTTACACAGAGGGTTCTAAATGGAACCCAAAAGAGTTCTATCTGGAACTAAAAATCACAGGGTTCTTCTATGGGGACAGCCAAAGAACCCTTGTTAATTCTAGATAGCACCTTTTTTCTAAGAGGGTTACCTCTCTTGTTCAGTACCTTGCCTGTGCGTGTAGTGGCTCAGCGTTGTGAAGACTCGTATTTTTCAATCACCAATGAAATTCACATTCCAGTTAAGCCTGATGTTGTTTTGGCCATTACAGTTAAGTGGCAGGCTATAGTGACAGTTCCCAGAGAGCTCAGGCTCATTTCAGCTAATGATTTAATTTACAGGAAATAGCTGGCCAGTATATGGCAATAATGTACATAAACTACCCTATAGAGAACACATTCCTACTCAGTAGATAAGAGGCAGTAGATTAGCTTGCATGCCGGTATATCTTCAAAATCACAGGAAAGATAAGCTTCCTCAACTGAAATGACCACATCCAAGCTACATGAACACCTACCAAAATAAAAATAATTCACACGCAAACACACACATTCAGAGTTTTTAACGACAAACCCTTGGTTTGAGGTTTGCTTAATGAAAGTGACCTGAAGGAGTTTGGATCAAAGGAAGAAAAAAAAGATGCACCAACTTACGGACGCCCATGCCAGTGCACTCTTCTGTGGTGGGAGAGGAGGAACAGCCATGGAGGATAGCAGAGAGAGAGAGCAGCAATAGCAGAGTCCCGGCTGGAGCAAAGAGACTCATGGCGCTGCAGAGGATCCGTACTCTCTCACAGCGAAAGCTAAAATGTATGGTTAGGAGCTACTTCCACAAGCAGAGAGCTGCCTCTCCCTTCCTTCTCCCTCCCTTCCTTTATCTGCTCCGTGTAACGCAGCCCCCGCAGTGAAGTCTGAAATTGTTATCTCCTTTACCACAATATCACCCTTCAAATCACTGTATTCCTGCCAAAGTTTGTCAAGAGTCTTCGCTGTGTCTCAGATGAGTTCAGCAGCTTGACTTCAACAGACTACACCGGTCTCTTCTACACTGTACTCCTATGCTCTATTCTAATATAGTCCAGATGTGTGTCTAGTTCTGCCTCTGGGGGAGGTGCATGTTTGGTGGTGGGGGCATGACATTGTTCTTCTCATGCTGTGATTCATATGAGGAGAGCGGTGAGTTGATCTGCCCCACGCTTTGAGGAACAGGAAATATGGTAATTTGACCTCTGGGGCCATAGTAAGGCATGCATTATTCCAGACAGACATCCACTCACACCCAATGACCCTTTCTCGTAAGAGCATACACACACAAACACACACATACAACCACATACACACACTTCATAAGTAAGTGTCATTATGCTGAAGAGTTCCATGTTCTGACATTCATTGAAAATATCCTGTCCTAAACAACACCTGTATGTTCACAATCCTCCTCTCCCTTGCAGCAATCTTTGTTCTCCATACTGGACTCAATCGTGCATCCTCAGATGCCATTTAAAACACAACTCACAAAAAGCTTCAGGTCTTGATGCCAGAGGGAATACATTCCTGCCGTTCTTAGGAGGACAAGCCATTGTCACATAAACTTCAATAATCCTCCACTGGGCAGAGAGACTGTGCTTTCCACCCAAATACTCTCTAGTTGTATAAATATCCAACCATTCCTTTTATATGAGACCTCTATTTTTCACGTAGCTTGGTTTATTTGTTCCTCCTGTCTTGGCAGTCTGTCCTTCCGCACACATATACCAAGCAACCCTACTCAGACACACACAAATAAGCATTACAAACACACAGTCTGTCAAGCTGGATAAGCACATGTCCTGTGTCCCCAGTATGGTGACTGTGAGGAGAGAGGTAGAGGCCTGCATGAGGAGTAGACACTTTCGTCACAGAAGAACAGGGGCATATCAAGGCAATGGCCTTGAAAGGACTAATAGCAAAGTCAAATAGGGTCTGCAACACATCAGCATTACAGTCCTTGTATCTTCTAGCAGGGCAAGTGGATTGAGAAGGACTTCAACTTCTGTGTCCACAGTGCTTAGCTAATGTTATGCTGATGTGTTTTCATGTGAACTGCTGACATCTCACAGGAAACGATAGGATCTTAGCTGACGGAAAAGAGGGATCACGGATGTAGGGGAAGTGTGTCTGTGCGTGCCACCCTGGTGTTTATATATTCAGCCTCAACAGGCTATTACTGATAATGTGTTTCTGTAATTGTCTTATTGCATCTGGCAAAGGGTTACCAAACACATTTACTCAAAGAACTTTGCAAAATTACGGTGAAATCTCTTTTTCTTTTTTATGTGACCACATTTTCAAAAAACTCCAATTAAGATTCAAAGATGTCTGCAGAAACAATGGGGTGTTAGCTATAATATAACACCTTGAGTTTGAAAACATTATTGGTTATTAAACTACAGTAAGTGAAGTGGATTAACACCCATAACATAATTATGGTAAAAGTATGACATCATGGGTCCCTGATCTGTACTATACAGAAATGCATAATTATTCATGTCATTCTCTTCATGGTGATGTATCCTGAATAGGTACACAAAGGTAAAACATGGAATATCTCCCTTTGCATGTCTGGGTATTATTCTACACACTGGCTATGATTCTAATAGTTACAAATTCTAACAAAATTGTAACTACTTTTCAATGTCCGACGTCTGGTGTTGGTTGGCGCTCAGTGGGTATGAGGGGACTCATATTAAAATAATAATTTGGTGGGTGCTTATATTGGACCTATTTCACACATTTTTCACATTATTAACTCTGGGATTGAAAAAATTTGGCATGGGTCCTCAGATCCTCAAAAGGTTCTACAGCTGCACCATCGAGAGCATCCTGACTGGTTGCATCACTGCCTGGTATGGCAATTGCTCAAGCTCCAATCGCAAGGCACTACAGAGGGTAGTGCGAACAGCCCAGTACTGGGGCCAAGCTTCCTGGCATCCAAGACCTCTATACCAGGCAGTGTCAAAAATTGTCAAAGACTCCAGCCACCACAGTCATAGGCTGTTCTCTCTACTACCGCATGGCAAGCGGTACCGGAGTGCCAAGTATCTAGGTCCAAGAGGCTTCTAAACAGCTTCTATCCCCAAGCAATAAGACTCCTGAACATCTAGTCAAATGGCTACCCAGACTATTTGCATTGCCCCCCCTCCCCTCCCCTCCCCTCTCCACACCACTGCCACTCTCTATGCAAAGTCACTTTAATAACTCTACCTACATGTACATACTACTTCAACTAGCCGGTGCCCCCGCACATTGACTCTGTACCAGCACCCCCCTGTATATATTGTTATTTTTTACTGCTGCTCTTTAATTACTTGTTACTTTTATCTCTTATTCTTATCCGTCTTTTTTGGAAACTGCACTAATGGTTAGGGGCTCGTAAGTAAGCATTTCACTATCTACACCTGTTGTATTCGGCACATGTGACTAGTACAATTTGATTTTATTTAGATTTTATTTGATCTGAACTAGCAACCTTTCAGTTACTGGCCCAAAGCGCTAACTGCTAGTTACCTACCACTCATGGATGGGTATCCATAAGAACCGGGAGAGGTGACATTATCTGAAAAGAGAAAGAAGAGAAGTGAGCGAGAAGGAGGGGTTGTCCAGACTGTTTTCACACTCTTGCTTTGACTACCATGTAACAGAAAGAGAAAGAAAAAGTTACAAGCTGAACAAAACAGTATGCCAGTGGAAGGGAGGACAGTAGCATGTGACCGAACTGTGGTTTGTGACTACTATGAATTCTCATTGTCGCCAATTCAGTTGCAGTCATTCTGCTACAGATTTTTTGGTCATATTGTTACCGATTTGATAACAGAATGAAGCGTTTTAATCACTTAATAAATAAATATTAAATAAATATTTTCGGCTGGCGCTAAGGAGGCGCAAGTGTCAAACGCATATTACTTTGAAATTTTGTCATGTAAAAACTGCCGCATTGGCATTTTCCAGCCCTAATGCCAGAATCGGCAATTTACCTGTTCTAACCTCAGCTTGTTTGCACTGATATGGGAGGGGTGGCCATAATTTAAGTTTGTCCTTAAAAACGAGCACAAAAGTTACAATTTCATGCATTTCTAATGGAAAGTTTTAAGACCCACAAAAAGCAGGTCATAACCAGTGATGTAGTGGTACAAACAATAGGTGGGTAAACTCCGAACACCAGTTGTGCTGAAAAAAGCAATGCTTCCTATACTTTCAATGCAGTTTCCTGCAAAAGGTGTCTTTTTTTGGTCCAGGCTATATGGTCTTGATTTCAACTTCAGTTGATTTTTTGATACAGACCAAATCTGAACCAATCACAGATGTCTGTGGGATCTATTTTAACAAACCTAATGCAATAGTAAATCTAGCACTGGTGGTAGAGCGAAACGTCCAGGGGAATATTTGTGCTATTTTCAAAGCCATTATTATGAGCCCAATAGCTGGCGGTGGCGCGAAAAAGCTGGAGTTTGATGAATAAACAAGTTGTAGGTGTGGCCACTCACCGGCCAATCAAGGCATACCATGGCTTAATACTGCATGCGTTTTTCTCAAGTTCTGTAGGTTATTGACAGTCTTTGCTTGGTCATCAAATCCAATTTGGCTAGGGCTGGGGGCACGGAACATTCTAGTCTGTTGTGAATTGATCCTAAAATTTGTTGAATAGCATAGGCTTAATATGTTTGCAGTGTTGACAGTCAAGATTGTTGTAATTGGCTTCAATGAGTATAGGCCTTTACACATCACACTTCTCCTCAATATAAAATACTAGTCTCCCGTAAATTGTATTTTATGAGTGAGTCATGTTCTCAATAAGCCTACTGTTGATATGGCTTATAGGACAGAACATTTTGAATAGCCTATGTTTGGAGGAGTGTATCTTTGTCGGGTAGCCTAGCAGTTAAGAGCATTGGTCCATTAACCCGAAAGGTTGCTGGTTTGAATCCCTGAGCCGACTAAGTGAAAAATCTGTAGGTGTGCCCTTGAGCAAGGCACTTAACCCTAATTGCTCCTGGATAAGTGTCTGCTAAATGACTCAAATATAATTGTATCAGACAATAGGCGCTCGTTGGGTAAGGGTTTTTTAATTAATCAAAAAAGAAAACAAGAAATTGCTAGAGGAAAATAACTTAAATGTTTCAAAATAGGAGTGTCACCAGATTATCTCATCTCTCCTGCCATGATGAGCATATAGCCTACATAGAGTTTTTTTTTATGTACATCCAAAATAATAACAGGAACTGGACAAAATAATGTAATAGCCTACGTAGATAAAAAGGGGATGTCCACTCACTGTTTTGCTGCTGACAAACTTTGAAATAAAGCTTCATTGAGAGGAGGGGAAGCTATGCTTGGTTATTAATCAAATTAAACAAAAAGGACATGGACAAAAACAACATACCTAGTCAAGTGAATTGTAATGAAGACTGAGGTTATTATTCTGGTTTAGACCCACCCAATTTACGACTTCGACTGGTCAAGGGTGCCACTCATTTATTCCACCCTGCGTTGTTTGCTCTATAACCTGTTCATTAATGTGCCCTGCAACCATTATATATAGACATCAATGCAGAGACAATAAGAAGACAGTGGCAGAATAAATTCAAACACACATTTGTTTTATCACAAAACCGGATAGCAACCTCTGTCCGGTGAAGTACACAATGCATATAACTGTCTGTTACATGACCTAAAGCATTGACAAGCAAGTTGTTTCCAACATTTTCGGACCACTAAAGAGCCACAGAGAGTTACCGCAAGTCGCAAAGAAAACAGGCGCTGCCTCCACCATTCCAGCACCATTTCACCAACAACATCAAATCACCTCTGCTTAGTCTAATACAGTGTCAACTAAAAGATACCAAAAACAATTTAGTCCAATCAACGTCAGCTAAATATTTTGTTGCTGTCAATGGTTCTGATTTCTGTGTGTGTGCGTGTGTGCGTGTGCGTGTGTGTGTGTGTGTGTGTGTGTGTGTGTGTGTGTGTGTGTGTGTGTGTGTGTGTGTGTGTGTGTGTGTGTGTGTGTGCGTGTCTGCGTGCGTGTGTGCGTGTCTGCGTGCGTGTGTGCGTGTGCGTGTGCGTGTGTGTGTGTAAGAAGAAAAACATGTTGACTCACCCTACTTGTAGAGACAAGCCAATGCCATCTTCCTCTCTTTCATTTTGACGAAACGGTCTATCACTCTATCATACAGTACACACTTTCATTTTTTGTTGTCATAGGGTATCTGGCTAAAATGCTTGTTCACTAGCCTAACTTCCATTCATGGAAAACGTTAGTTACGTAACATTAGCCTTCTACATCTGGCTAGATATTGAACTTCCATCCTCTCAGGCCAGGGGTACAACAATGTATGAATTAATTTTAGCTAGCTAGGTAGCCACCGGAGGACAACAACACAATGATATGCAATAATTCAAGTTTTTCTGTCATTGATGTATGCTCTCAATGGGATTTAATAGGAGTTACCACTAACTGTACATTTCGATCAGAAGTGGGCTGCCGCTTGACAACTCTTCACTCCAAAAGATTGGCCGCTTAGTGGGTGTGGGCTGAACCTATTCAAGTAAGTAAGTAAATACATTTTGAAAATGTAAACAAAATATATATATTATTAGCTAGCTACAGCAGGCCACTGTGTGTAGGCTAATCAACTGCTTGTTAGCTAGCTAGCCAACTGTACATACTATAGCTAAGTGAAATATCATCAGCTAGTTAACTTCATATTAGCTTGTTATCTTGATATAGGCCTATTTGTCATTGTAAATTAAAAATGCATGCTCCAAACGCATTTGTAGATAACAGCAATGGAGAGGGTGAAATTACTTTCTGCTCTAGCTGTCAGAAATTGAGTAAGTGTACTACTAGTTAGATAGGTTGTATGATGACGTTATGAAAATATTCTCCAGTTTTATTCCCTAGAGAGGAAAACTAAGAAGACAGTCAGATATATAATAGTCAGGGCTGTCTAAATGCAATAAAATGAAGCCTGTTTCTTTGTGATGTCTGTCCTCAGATATGGAGAGCTGCGGAAGCTTGTCTGCCAATGAAGAGGTCCAAGTGAATGTCCCAAAAGACTGCTAACACATCCTTGTATTCCACGGGTTGTATGTGTACTTATGTTAGCAAATGTTGTATACAACAATACAGTTAAAAGTCACACACAATGTAGGCTACAAACGTATTACAACTGTAACAGGCCAATCCTCCTCCTGGAGATGTGCTGGGTGTGCAGGCTTCTGTTCCAGCCCAGCACTAACACACCTGATTCAACTTATCAAACCCAATGAGTTGATAATAATGTGTATTATTGCTGGGCTGTAATAGAAGTCTGTTCACCCAGTAGATCAGAGAGTGGAGCAAGGTTGGCCACCTGTTCAACGTGGAACGAGGGAGAGATTGGTTTGTTGTTTTGGAATGTTTGTTGTTTTGAAAGTGTATTGAAAAGTTTCTTAGTAGCTAGCTAACTTTTTAGTTTGGATCCCGCAACGCAGTTGGCATCAGTTACTGGGACTGCTACTCTCTGTCCAGATATCCTGCAGACCAAGGCCAAGTCTGAGGAGCTATTTGGCGTAGCAGCTAGCCTAGCTGCTAGCTAGCTGCCTATCAAGCTAGCAGGGTTTTCTTGAGGGCTTGAACGTATTCCGCGACCCGGTTAGCCATTGTGGCTGGGACCGCGGATTGTCCCGGGTTTGTGGCTGTCTAGATCCCTGCTGTTTGTTGTTGTTTTCAATCTTCCCTGTGACCTGTCCTGTCTGGAACTGCGAGGAGTAACAGCGTAACCTATATTGCTAGCTACCATGACAAAGGCCAAAGCCGGCGGGAGTACCGTTGAGGGCAGTGGTGTCTCTCTATCACAGGTGAAGGGTCTTTCAAACAAACAAAAATAGTTCTACAAGTAGTTGTTACAACAACAAGAAAATAGCTTGAAGTGACTTTATAGCCACTCCTATCTGTCATAACTTTAATCTGAGACTAGAGGAAAGTCTTTGTCCTCAGGCCTGGAGGGAAGCCAAAGCTGCTACCCAAGAGTGGCAAAGTGGCCTTTACTGGTTCTAACAGCAGACCCATCAGCTTTCTGCCAGCTCTTAGCAAACCCCCAAAAATGTGTTTGACCAAATATATTGCTATTTCTCTTTAAACAAATTAACAACATACTTTCAGCATGCTTATAGAGAAGGGCACTCAACATGTACTGCACTGCCTCAAATGACTGATGATTGGTTGAAAGAAATTGATAAAAAAAATAAGATTGTGGGAGCTGTACTGTTAGATTTCAGTGCAGCCTTTGATATTATTGACCATAGCCTGTTGTTTAAAAAACATGTGTTATGGCTTTTCAACCTCTGCCATATTTTGGATTCAGAGCTATCTATCTAATAGAACTCAAAGGATTTTCTTTAATAGAAGCTTATCCAATGTTAAACATGAAAAGTGTGGTGTACCTCAGGGCAGCTCTCTAGGCCCTCTAGTCTTATATTTTTACCAATGACCTGCCACTGGCATTGAACAAGGTATGTGTGTCCATGTATGCTGATGATTTAACCATATACACATCCACAACCACAGCAAATTATGTCACTGAAACCCTTAACGACGAGTTGCTGTCTGTTTTGGAATGGGTGGGCAGTAATAAATTGGTCCTGAACATCTCTAAAACTAAGAGCATTGTATTTGCTACAAAAGTTCAAGACGTCAGCTGAATTTGGTAATGAATGGTGTGGCTGTTGGACAAGCTGAGGAGACTAAATTACTTGGTGTTACCTTAGATTGTAAACTGTCATGGGCAAAATATGTACACTACCAGTCAAAAGTTTAAGAACACCTACTCATTCAAGGGCTTTTCTTTATTTTTTACTATTTTCCACATTGTAGAATAATAGTGAAGACATCAAAACTATGAAATGACACCTATGGAATCATGTAGTAACCAAAAAAGTGTTAAAACAAATCAAATCAATTCAAACAGCCACCCTTGATGTAAGCTTTGCACACTCTTGGCATTCTCTCAACCAGATTCATGAGGTAGTCACCTGGAATGCATTTCAATTAACAGGTGTACCTTGTTAAAAGTTAATTTGTGGAATGTCTTTCCTTCTTAATGCATAACACAATCAGTTGTGTTGTGACAGGGTAGGGGTGGTATACAGAAGATAGCCCTATTTGGTAAAAGACCAAATCCATATTATGGCAAGAACAGCTCAAATAAGCAAAGAGAAACAACAGTCCATCATAACGTTAAGACATGAAGGTCAGTCAATACGGAGCATTTCAAGAGCTTTGAAAGTTTCTTCTAGTGCAGTTGCAAAAACCATCAAGCGCTATGATGAAACTGGCTCTCATGAGGACCGCCTCAGGAATGGAATACCCAGAGTTACCCCTGCAGCAGAGGATAAGTTAATTAGAGTTAACAGCCTCAGAAATTGCAGCCCAAATAAATGCTTCACAGGGTTCAAGTAACAGACACATGTCAACATCAACTGTTCAGAGGAGACTAAGTGAATGAGGCCTTCATGGTCGGATTGCTGCAAAGAAACCACTACTAAAGGACACCAATAATAAGAAGAGACTTGCTTGGGCCAAGAAACACAAACAATGGACATTAGACTGGTGGAAATTTGTCCTTTGGTCTGGAGTCTAAATTGGAGAATTCTATTCCAACCGCTGTGTCTTTGTGAGATGCGGTGTGGGTGAACAGATTATGTGTATTTCCCACCGTAAAGCATGGAGGAGAAGGTGTTATGGTGTGGAGGTGCTTTGCTGGTGACACTGTCTGTGTTTTATTTAGAATTCAAGACACATGTAACCATCATGGCTACCACAGCATTCTGCAACGATATGCCATCCCATCTGGTTTGGGCTTAGTGGGTCTATCATTTGTTTTTCAACAGGACAATGACCCAACACAACTCCAGGCTGTGTAAGGAGAGTGATGGAGGGCTGCATCAGATGACCTGGCCTCCACAATCCCCCGACCTCAACCAAATTGAGATGGTTTGGGATGAGTAGGACCGCAGAGTGAAGGAAAAGCAGCCAACAAGTGCTCAGAATATGTGGGAACTCCTTCAAGACTGTTGGAATAGCATTCCAGGTGAAGCTGGTATAGAGAGTGCCAAGAGTGTGCAAAGCTGTCATCGAGGCAGAGGGTGGCTATTTGAAGAATCTCAAATATTAAATATATTTTGATTTGCTTAACTTTTTGGGTTATTACATGATTCCATATGTGATTCCATTGAATCTACACTACCTTTAACCGGTAGTGTAGATTCAATGGTTGTAAAGATTTGAAGAGGTCTGTCCATAATGAAGAGATTCTAATAAAGAGAAGCAAGTCCTTTTGTCTTATCTTGATTATTGTCCAGTCGTGTGGTTGAGTGCTGCAAGGAAAAATCTAGTTAAGATGCAGCTGGGCCAGAACAGAGCGACACGTCTTGCTCTTCATTGTAATCAGAGGGCTGATATAAATACTATGCATGCCAGTCTCTCTTGGCTAAGAGTTGATGAGAAACTGATTGCATCACTTCTTCTCTTTATAAGAAATGTGTTGCAAATCCCAATTTTTTTGCATAATTAACTTACACACAGCTCTGACACACACACTTACCCCACCAGACATGCCAACAGGGGTCTTTCACAACCCCCAAATCCAGAACAAATTCAAGAACGCGTACAATATTATATAGAGCAATTATTGCATGGAACTCCGTTCGATCTCATGTTGCTCAAATGAACAGCAAACCTGGTTTCAAAAAACAGATAAAGCAACACCTCACGGCACAACGCCTCTCCCCTATTTGACCTAGATAGTTTGTGTGTATGTATTGATATGTAGAGTACGTGTGCCTTTAAAAAAAATTATGTAGTTCTGTCCTTGAGCTGTTCTTGTCTATTAATGTTCTGTATTATGTCATGTTTCATGTTTTGTGTGGACCCCAGGAAGAGTAGCTGCTGCTTTTGCAATAGCTAATGGGGAGCCTAATAAAATACCCAAAAAATACCTCTGGTATGGACTTTTTTGTTCACCCGAAATTATGCTTTAGTAATAGCCTACTTACTAACATTTAATAACAAGTTAGATTATTTGTACATTTTGAAATTATATTTTGATTCATTAAATGTTGTTAAACTTACAGAAGGCAAATCATTTCTGCAAAACGAAATATAAATGTTGATATTGGTTGGCAGCAATGTTCCCTCATGCGCAGCTCACCTCGGACTGCTGTGCAGAAGAAATATGAGCATGTGCTTGAAATTGAACTTCACTCAACTTTCTGCAGTTAGTTAACACCATCAACTTTCATTCTACTGTGGCAATTGTGATCGAATCAACGCAATATTAGCCACTTTCAATGTAACATACCGAAACAAAACGAACTATGCAAGATTTAATACGCAAAACTAACTATGCAAGAGATTTTACTGAAGGCAGAGCGCATTGGAGTAGGATTATTTTGCATTGACAGGCATTACTCAGGCTGTATTCTACACATACCAGTGTGCCATAACTAATCGGAGCTGCAGTAGGCCTTTCTGCATTTGACATATTTGGATCTGTGTTTAGGCTGCAGTATGAATTACTCTTGTTTTGAGATCAAAGTGAGACCTGCATGTAGCAATGTGTGCAAATGTGTTCATATTCTTTGCTAGTTAGTGAGTTATTAGCCCAGTTATAACTAATTTCTAGTCTACAATGGGGGAGTGGTTGCTTTCAACAAGAGCACAAAATGTGTGCATTTCTAGCCATCTTTGAAAAGCGAGTCAGGTAAAAAGCTTTTTTTATGTCTTAATGGTGAAGTGTTGTATTTGGAGACGGTCTTGAATAAACTAAGTAGGCAATAGGCAGAGTGTAGCATTGTCCCGATCGTCTAAAGGAGTAGACCAAGGCGCAGCGTACTTAAAGTTCCACATGTTTAATAAATATGAAACTCACCAAAACAATAGACGAAAACGAAGCGTGACATTCTGGGCTGCTCACAGGCAGCTACACAAACAAGATCCCACAAAGCACAAGTGGGAAAAGGCTGCCTAAGTATGTTTCCTAATCAGAGACAACGATAGACAGCTGCCTCTGATTAGGAACCATACTCGGCCCAAAACAAAGAAATACAAAAAAACATAGAAAAAGAAACAGAACGCCCACCCTAGTCACAGTACCCCCCCCCCCTTAGTCCCTTATTTTTTGCACTAAACTATCTCCATACTGTATATACTGTACTTCCATATGTTTTTTAACTGGTACTGGGGCCCTTCAGATGAGTCTTGTGTGGCTTGTGGGCGTCCAAGAGCAAAACCGACATGTACTTGGTCGTGAGAGTTTCACCTTTTCAAAGAGGGGTCATATTAGGGCATAGCCCAAACTGTTCGGATGCTACAGACAGAAGTTGGCAGATCGGCTGTATCGACATCAGATGAGTCCCAAGACGCTTGTGGGGGACGTAGAGCAAAACGGAGAACACCATCCTGTTCTTGAGACCCTCAACTTTCCATAGAGGGGTCATAAATTTAGACGCTACAGAAGATTTAGTGAGAAGACACATTTTGGGATATCTCATGGTCTGACAAACACCGCTCTAGCTCTGCCACCTTTCAACGCAGATGCGGAAGGGTGACATCGGCGGATGCAAAAATACAGATAATTTTTGTTTAAACTGATGAAATTTGCTGGGGATTTTTGTTATTATGCTAATTCCGCGGGACAGCAGAAATCGACTCTAGGTAAAGAAAAAAAAGAATGGTGTCTCTTAGCTTTCATTTGACACATATTTTATCTGTTCCTATGAACTACACGTTAGTGCTCATGGGACTTTTTACATGCAAATGCCCACATGCAAGCTAGGCAGAACTACAGTGTAATTTTCCTTTGACCTAGTTCATTGTTTTAATGCAGAGAAGAATTGTCACAACTTCCGCAGAGGTCGGTCCCTCTCCTTGTTCGGGCGGCGTTCGGCGGTCGACGTCACCGGCTTTCTAGCCATCGCTGATCCACTTTTAATTTTCCATTTGTTTTGTCTTTGTTTTACACACCTGGTTTCAATCCCCCAAATTACTTGTTCATTATTTAACCCTCTGTTCCCCCATGGTTGTTTGTGAGTGATTGTTTGTTTGTCTTGTATACGGTCCGTTATTGTGGGCTCGGAATATTGTGTTGTATTTGTGAATACTTGAGTAAATACGTTGATTACTCATATCTGCTGTCCTGCGCCTGACTCTCTACACCAGCTACACCCAGGCCCGATTACAAGAATGGATGTAGATTTTGATATTTTTCTCACAAAGCCACTTTTGCCTAATGCAGTAGAGTTGGTCTGTATTTAATGACACTGAACAACAATGTAAACACAACATGTAAAGTGTTGGTCCCATGTTTCATGAACTGAAATAAAAGATTGCAGAAATTTTCCATATGCACTAAAAGCTTATTTCTCTCCAATGTTGTGCACACATTTGTTTACATCCCCACTAGTGAGCATTTCTCCTTTACCAAGATAATCCATTCACTTGACAGGTGTGACATATCAAGAAGGTGATTACACAGCATGATCATTACACAGGTGCACCTTGTGCTGGGGACAATAAAAGTCTACTCTACAATGTGCAGTTTTGTCACACAACACAATGCCACAGATGTCTCAAATGTTGAGGGAGTGTGCAATTGGCATGCTGACCTCAGGAATGTCCACCAGAGCTGTTGCCAGAGAATTTAATTTTCATTTTTCTTCCATAAGCTGCTTCCAACATCGTTTTAGATAATTTGGCAGTACATCCAAATGTCTGATCCACACCCCTACCTTTTTTTAAGGTATCTGTGACCAACAGATGTATATCTGTATTCCAAGTCATGTGAAATCCATAGACTAGGGCCTAATTAATTTATTTCAATTGTCTGATGTCCTTATATGAACTGTACTCAGTAAAATATTTGAAATTGTTCCATGTTGTGTTTATATTTTTGTTCAGTGTAAAATGAAACAGGAAATTACAAGACACAAAATGTGCTGTGCTTTTTCCAGACTGTTCACTGTTACCTACTTCAACCACCAGAGGTCAGTCTTGACAAACAGACGTAAAAAAGCTAAACCTGTTCTTCACTGAGGAAATGTGTGGGTGGAATTTGGAAAATGCTCTGTTGCCTGTACTCAGTCTCTGATTTATCAGAACATCAGCAAGACAGCAACAGTGGTATGTATGAATATTGGCCATCTCAAGCCTAACTGCACTACTGATGAGAGAGAGCAGAAGAAGCAAAAGAGTCCCCTCATAAAAACAAATGACAGGCACTGTCAAGGATTCTAAGGCCAACATGTATCTTTCATATCACAGAGACAGCACCGACACATGTGTTTACTTTTATAAAAGCAAACAGTATGTTGCCCCCCTTAGTTCATCTGTCATATCAGGAGGGACTCCTCAGAGATCCTGTGGTTACACGGCCCATCTTTCGTAATTTACTGTAATTTCAACCGCCCACGAAAGCCTCTGTGATTTAGTGCAAGGTCACGTACACATACATGTTTATTGTATTATAACAACAACTCAGCCATCTCTCTACCATCTTTACTGTCCTACAGTGCATTCTGAAACTATTCAAACCTCTTGACTTTTTCCACATTTTGTTACGTTACAGCCTTATTCTAAAATTGATTAAATTGTTTTTTTCCCCTCATCAATCTACACACAATACCCCATATTACAGCCTTGAGTGTTCTTAGGTATGACTCTCCAAGTTTAGCACACCTGTATTTGGAAAGTTTCTTTCATTCTTCTCTGCAGTGACTGTCAAACTCTGTGAGGTTGGATGGGGATCGTCGCTGCACAGCTATTTTCAGGTCTCTCCAGAGATGATCAATCGGGTTCAGGTCTGGGCTCTGGCTGGGCCACTCAAGGACAATCATAGACTTGTGCTGAAGCCACCCCTGCATTGTCTTGGCTGTGTGCTTGGAGTCGTTGTCCTGTTGGAAGGTGAACCTTCACCCCAGTCTGATGTCCTGAGCACTCTGGAGGAGGTTTTCATCAAGGATCTACTTTGCTCCGTTCATCTTTGCCTCGATCCTGACTAGTCTCCCAGTCCCTGCCGCTGAAAAACATTCCCCCAGCATGATGCTGCCACCACCATGCTTCACAGTAGGGATGGTGCCAGGTTTCTTCCAGATGTCACGCTTGGCATTCAGGCAAAAGTGTTCAATCTTGGTTTCATCAGACCAGAGAATCTTGTTTCTCATGGTCTGAGAGTCCTTTAGGTGCCTTTTGGCAAACTCAAAGCGGTCTGTCATGTGCCTTTTACTGAGGAGTGGATTCCGTCTGGCCACTCTACCATAAAGGCCTGATTGGTGAAGTGCTGCAGAAATGGTTGTCCTTCTGGACGGTTCTCCCATCTCCACAGAGGAACTCTGGAGCTCTGTCAGAGTGACCATCGGGTTCTTGGTCACCTCCCTGACCAAGGCCCTTCTCCCCCGATTGTTCAGTTTGGCCGGGTGGCCAGCTCTAGGAAGAGTCTTGGTGGTTCCAAACTTCTTCCATTTAAAAATAATGGAGGCCACTGTGTTCTTGGGAACCTTCAATGCTGCAGAAATGTTTTGGTACCCTTCCCCAGATCTTTGCTACAGACAATTCCTTCCACATCATGACTTCGTTTTTGCTCTGACATGCAACTGTGGGATATTATATAGACATGTGTACCTTTCCAAATCATGTCAAATCAATTGAATTTACCACAGTTGCAAGGATGATCAATGGAAACAGGATGCACCTGAGCTCAATTTCGAGTCTAATAGCAAAGGGTCTGAATAAGGTATTTCTGTTTTTCTTTTGAATACATTTGTAAAAAACTGTTTTTGCTTTGTAATTATGGGGTATTTTGTGTCAATTTCATGTAACTTAACAAAATGTGGAAAAAGTCAAGGGATCTGAATACTTTCTGAATGCACTGTATATGTCACCCAAGCTCTGCCTCTCTGATCTTTACTGCACGGCTCCATTGAGAATTAATTGTAAGCCGATCCCTCAATGTAGCGGCCTGCCTGGTCTAAGGGGAGCCAATTTGCTGTCTCCTCTCCTCCTCCACTGCACTCTCTCCTTTCCTCATCTCCTCCTCAGCCAGACTCCCCCGTCCTCTCTTCCTCCACCGCACTCCCCTGTCCTCCTTCACAACACTCTCCCTATCCTCCTCCCCATCATTCCCCCACTCCTATCTTCCTCTGCCTGAATCCCTCTCTCCTCTCCTTCACCGCATTCCCTCTCTCCCTCATCCTCCCATGGCCTTCCTCCTAGTCATCCATGTTTTTAATAATGGCTAAAAGTCTGTACACTGGCCATGCACTGGAGACTCATCTCAACCTCCCCAGCATCTTCTTATGGCTACTGTTGGCTGTTAGTCTAAAATCAACTGGCTTTTGTGCAGAGCACAGCAAAGATGGGAAAATACAAGAATCTGTCAACAATGGACAGAGGGGGTCTAGACGCGATAGTGACAAATGGACAAAGATGTGGAACATCAAGGGAAGCCATTTTTATGTGTTTAGGTTGAAAGAGTGTTACACACACACTGTGTAAGAAGGGAAAGGACATAAGCACATCTTTAAGCTTTGTGCAGGTGCTTGTTGTCTGGATGTGTGTGAAGCCTAATTTTCCCATTTCCCCCCGAAATGTCCCTTTGTGAAAACACTATCATAAAATCCCCAAATTCACAAGAAACATTGAATAGGCTACATACAGAGATCTTTATATAGCTTAGTTAGATTTTTATAGCAGATACTGTACCTGTCACTGCAGGATAGTGACATATTTCTTGCCCTTATCAATAACAGACTATAGGCTACCAGTATAGAACATGTGTCCAGCTTACACATTTTTTTCCTAATTAGCTGCCTAGACAAGGTGCTATCTAGCAGTGGTGGAAAAAGTACCCAATTGTCATAAGTGATTAACCTCTCTGGGCCAGTGGGACGCTTGCGTCCCACCTACTCAACAACCAGTGTAATCCCGTGGCGCGATATTCAAATACCTTAGAAATGCTATTACTTCAATTTCTCAAACATATGACTATTTTACACCATTTTAAAGACAAGACTCTCGTTAATCTAACCACACTGTCCGATTTCAAAAAGGCTTTACAGCGAAAGCAAAACATTAGATTATGTCAGCAGAGTACCCAGCCAGAAATAATCAGACACCCATTTTTCAAGCTAGCATATAATGTCACATAAACCCAAACCACAGCTAAATGCAGCACTAACCTTTGATGATCTTCATCAGATGACAATCCATTATGTTATACAATACATGCATGTTTTGTTCAATCAAGTATCAAAAACCAGCTTTTTACATTAGCATGTGACTAGCATGTGACTAGCATTCCCACCGAACACTTCCGGTGAATTTACTAAATTACTCACGATAAACGTTCACAAAAAACAGAACAATTATTTTAAGAATTATAGATACAGAACTCCTTTATGCACTCGCTATGTCCGATTTTAAAATAGCTTTTCGGTGAAAGCATATTTTGCAATATTCTGAGTAGATAGCCCAGCCAACACAGGCTAGCTATTTTGACACCCACCAAGTGTGGTACTCACCAAACTCCGATTTACTATTAGAAAAGTTTGATTACCTTTGCTGTTCTTCGTCAGAATGCACTCCCAGGACTTCTACTTCAATAACAAATGTTGGTTTGGTTCAAAATAATCCATAGTTATATCCAAATAGCGGCGTTTTGTTTGTGCGTTCAAGACACTATCCGAAGGGTAAAGAAGGGTGACGCGCCCGACGTGTTTCGTGACAAAAAAAATCAAAATATTTACCGTATTACCGTACTTCGAAGCATGTTAAACGCTGTTTAAAATCAATTTTTATGCTATTTTTCTCGTAAAAAAGCGATAATATTCCGACCGGGAGTCATTGTTTTCGTTCAAAGAGAGAGAAAGTAAACATGGTGTCGCCTCGTGCACGCGCCTCCAGTCTCATTGTCCTCAGATCAACCATTATCCAAATGCGCTAATGTTTTTCAGCCATGGCCTGCAAAGCCACCATTCATCGTTCTGGCACCTTCTGAGAGCCTATGGGAGCGTTAGAAAATGTCATGGTATGCCAGAGATCCCCTGTTTTGGTTAGAGATGATCAAGAAGGCCAATATATAGTCAGAGAGAGCGCTTCCTGTTTGGAATCTTCTCAGGTTTTGGCCTGCCAAATGAGTTCTGTTATACTCACAGACACCATTCAAACAGTTTTAGAAACTTTAGCGTGTTTTCTATCCAAATCAAACAATTATATGCATATTCTAGTTACTGGGCAGGAGTAGTAACCAGATTAAATCGGGTACGTTTCTTATCCGGCCGTGCAAATACTGCCCCCTATCCCCAACAGGTTAAAGATATCTTAATAGAAAATGACTCAAGTAATTGCTCAAATATGCTTAAAACGTTTTAAGGTATAGGGGGCAGTATTTTCGATTTTGGATGAAAAGCGTGCCCAGAGTAAACTGCCTAATACTCGGGCCCAGAGTCAGATATTTACATACTATTAGTAGATTTGGATAGAAAACACTCTGAAGTTTCTAAAACTGTTTGAATGATGTCTGTGAGTATAACAGAACTCATATGGCAGGCAAAAACCTGAGAAAAATCCAACCAGGAAGTGGGAAATCTGATGCTTGTAGTCTTTTCAAGTCATTGCCTATCTAACACAGAGTGACTTAGGGTTAATTTTACACTTCCTAAGGCTTCCACTAGATGTCAACAGTCTTTAGAACCTTGTTTCCGGCTTTTGCAGTGAACAGAGAGCGAACAAGAAGGCCAGGAAGTTGGTGACTCCGAAAATGACATGAGTTCATTGGCGCGCATTCACTTGATGAAGTAGCTGTGTTCCATAACATTTTTCAAGACATTGGAATCGTCCGGTTGGAATATTATTGAAGTTTTATGTTAAAAAGGCCCTAAAGATTGATGCTATACAACGTTTGACATGTTTCTACGAACGTCAATAGAACTTTTTTTGACTTTTCGTCGTGAAATTTTTGCCGTGCTTCCTACATTTGGAGTAGCTTATGGAACGCGCAAACAACAAGGAGGTATTTGGACATAAATTATGGACTTTATTGAACAAAACAACATTTATTGTGGACCTGGGATTCCTGGAAGTGCCTTCTGATGAAGATCATCAAAGCTAAGTTAATATTTATAATGCTATTTATGATTTTAGATGACTCCAAAATGGCAGGTATCTGTATTGCCTGATGTATTTTTCTGAGCGTCGTACTCAGATTATTGCAAAGTGTGCTTTCCCGTGAAGCTTTTTTGAAATCTGTCACAGCGGTTGCATTAAAAAGATGTTTATCTATAATTCTTTGAATAACAGTTTAATATTTTATCAACATTTATGATGAGTATTTTTGTAAATTGTTGTGCTCATTCACCGGCAGTTTTGGAGGCAAAATATTTTCTGAACATTATGGACCAATGTAAAATGTGGTTTTTGGATATAAATATGAACTTTATCGAACAAAAGATACATGTATTGTGTAACATTGAGTCCTAGGAGTGTCATCTGATGAAGATCGTCAAAGGTTAGTGCTTAATTTCAGCTGTATTTCTGTTTTTTGTTACCCCTCTCCTGCTTGGAAAATGGCTGTGTAGTTTTTCTTGTGTTGGCACTGTCCTAACATAATCTAACTTTATGCTTTCGCCGTAAAGCCTTCTTGAAATCGGACAATGTGGTTGGATTAAGGACAAGTGTATCTTTAAAATGGTGTAAAATAGTTGTATGTTTGAGAAATTTGAATTATGAAATTGTTGTTTTGAATTTGCCGCCCTGATATTTCACTGGCTGTGTCCCGCAGGCTAGCGTCCCACGTAGCCCATAGAAGTTTTAAGTATTAAAAGTAAAAGTATAAATCATTTCACATTCTTTATAATAAGCAAACCAAATAGCACGATTTGCTTGTTTTTTTTATTTCCAGATAGCCAGGGGTACACTCCAACACTCAGACATCATTTACAAACAAAGAATTTGTGTTTAGTGAGTCCGCAAAATCAGAGGCTGTAGGGATGACCAGGGATGTTCTCTTAATAAGTGCATGAATTGGAGCCTTTTCCTGTCCTGCTAAGCATTTTGGAAGTGGTCAAAAAATGTATAGTAAAGTAAAGTACAGTACAGATGCAAAAAAAAGAACACTTGAATATTACTTTAAAGTATTTTTACTTAAGTACTTCACACCACAGTTCTCTAGGGGCTATCGAGTGGTGCAGATGTCTAAGGCACTGTATCTCAGCGCAAGAAGTGACTCTACAGTCCCTGGTTCCAATCCAGGCTGAATCCACATCTGGCTGTGATTGGGCGTTCCATAGGGCAGCGCACAATTGGCCCAACATCGTCCAGGGTAGGCCGTCATTGTAAGTAAGAAAAAAACTAAAAGGGTTCTTTGGCTGTCCCCATACAATATCCCTTTTTGGTTTCAGGTAGAATCCTTTCTACAGAGGGTTCTACGTGGAACCCAAAACGATTCTACCTTGTACTAGTTCAGACCTGACCATGCTACCCAACCTAATCCCTGGACAGCAGGGCCACGCATTTTTACATAAACGAAAACCTAAACGTCCCTTGTCTGTCACCAATGTTGAATAAAATTATATTTGAACTTGCTCTACCAATTGTCAATGAGATTAGTTCTTATATAGGGTGGAATTTGAGACAAAATATCCAAAGGAACATAGTATTAAACAGACTTTTCAAATTTGGGTCTGGAGCCACTTTCTCTCAACTTTATTTGTTTCAAAATAAAAGTCCTGCATGTGCGCCATATGTGCACAAACAAGCTATAACTTGTTGGGGATTTTTTTTGGTGACATGAGGAAAGCAGAGAGGACGTGAGTCTACAACAGACCCATGTTTGGAAAGTCTGTTAAATAATTGCCTACAGTACGTTGGTACCTTTGGATATTTTGTCTCAAATTCCCCAATACTGTATATTCAGGTGGCAGGTAGCCTAGTGGTTAGAGCGTCAAATCCCAAGCTGATAAGGTAAAAATCTGTCGTTCTGCCCCTGAACAAGGCAGTTAACCCACTCTCCATAGGCTGTCATGGTAAATAAGAATTTGTTTTTAACTGACTTGCCTAGTTACATAAAATATGAGAAGCAACCCCAAAGGCAATTAGTAGAATAAGTCCAAATGTCATTTTATTCAACATTGGTGACAGACAATGGACACTGTAAGTAGAGTTTAATTCAGTAGGGTACAGTACAGTTTAATTCAGTGGAGTACTGTGCTGTTCAGTTCAGTAGAGTAGAGAATGTTAGAATGAAGGAGGATACAGTACATTATACTGTACTCTGTTTTACTGAACTATACTTTAGGATATTACATCCAAATTACAACACAGTACATGTGATCATGACACACATCATCAATACAGGCACATATCAGGCATCATAATTAATACACACATATCATGATATCACGAGGTGCCAGATTACATTTAAACCAAGTATTTATCTGCGTATCTAAGCACACATCTTGAGCTATCTGAATTTTTTTTATTTATTAACGAAACAAAATATTATTAGTTGCATCTCTGCTAAAATCTGGGTAAAAAGATTGAAAGGAAGGTGAGTGGCTAGTACCACAGAGAAACGACCCCCGAAAAATCGTTGTATTTATTCATCAAGAAGGACTCAATAGCCTATAGCTTGATCAAAGCTCTGTGCCTGGTCCAGTCAACTCAAAAAATATAAACAGGATAAATATGAGGGGGCACGTGCCCCTATGGGCCCTTTCGGGAACCATTTTTTTCTACGAGTGTATATATTCTTACAATTGGATATGAGGGACACTGCGGAACCAAAACGATATATCAGTAGGCCTAGCCACTGTAATTTATTCATTAATGTCGACAGGTGGTGCACGGCTGATTTAAGGTTACAGGTGGGCGACCCTTTAGATAACGAACGGTTGTATACTATCGTGATACTACACCCGCCGCACTCGCCCCCTTCTATGTGCGCGAGCTTTGTGTATGCTCACGTCGCGCTTGCGCTGTGTAACAAGAAGAGCCAGAAGAAAAAAGACGAGGGAGTGCATTCGATTTAATAAAGCAAGGCAAGAGGTTTTGTATCAATATCGTTTCGGTTCGACGAAATGGAGAAGGTAGGTTGCGCATCATGGCTTTCAGAGGTGCGAATTCATGCGAAATGTGTACATTAATGGCTCCGATCAAGGGTAGCTCGCTATCATTGGCACGCTATTGTGAACACAAAGCAGCAATGACAGCTGTTCACTTGTGGCAATAATGCACATCTGTAAAAACAAATAATTGTCTTTAGAAAGACATTGCCGCTATTGAAAAAAAGGCTATTCCTAAATTAAGAAGTGTATCTAATTGTAATGTCTAGGCTTTGTATTTGGGATATATTCGGGATAGCCTACTAAATAATCGAACGATATAAATGCGCATTATAGTTGACATTAATATAGAGCTTATTATTTTCAAATAATGGGCTCTCCTTAGGCTGTCATGCGATAAAAGGTTACACGGCGTGTGTTGTAAGATTAAGCCATTTACAGCAAATAGGCAACCGTTAACGTCATAAGTATGTATCCTACAGCTCTCTAAAGCCATTTGATTTGATTCAATTATTATTTCAGCTTTTCATTCTACAGTTCTAATGTGCGGGTTTTTTGTTCGTTCCAAAGGCAGCGTAGGCAACATGTATTGGAATAAGAAAACGATGTGAAGAGCAGAGCATGTTTTTATGACGGGACGCCGCAGGGAAGACGCCGAGCCCCCGTCAGTTTATTTTGGGGGAAAATCGTTGGAGTGGTTCAATTCCCTGAGTAACAGCTTGGATGTAAAGGGGACATTACAGTAAGACATTCCAAAGATGCCCAAGAGGTGGACCGCAGCAACGCCATGCAGCTATCTCCCTGTCGTCTTGTTGGTGCTCGTTCTGCCCAGGTGTATACTGTCGATCCGTGCCGACAAAACCATCAGCAAGGAAGACCATGTTACCGCTACGGTCAATGCCACCGTGCTTGACTCCAAAGGCAATCCAAAGCAAATTCTAACCAAGGACGATGGCACGTACGGCCAGAATTCACCGAAAGTGGACGCGAAAGGAATCGTGATTGGACCTGCACCGAATCATGGAGGTAGGTTATATATCA
Source organism: Salmo trutta (assembly GCF_901001165.1). NCBI lineage: Eukaryota > Metazoa > Chordata > Actinopteri > Salmoniformes > Salmonidae > Salmo > Salmo trutta. The sequence continues at coordinate 8,290,292 of NC_042969.1, forward strand.
TTTATCAGCAGTGATGTATAGTTGCATTCGGGGTAAATACATGGTGTTAATGCATGCATGATATTTAAGTAGCTTACCCCATTAATGCAATTGTTTGAATGATATTGAGGATTTGCTTTGTAGGCTACTTAAGATGTCAATAATACTACTACTGACATGCAAACTTTGCTTCTAAATGGCAAGTGAAAGATGTTCCCATAATATCTTCTAGTTCCAGACATTGCTTCTGTGTAATCATCAAGAGGGGCACATACTGTGTGGGTGTGTGTGTGTGTGGGTGGGTGGGTGTACATAAAAATGGCATCCAGGTGTTCACCTGACTCTGGGGGGGAAGTAGACAAAGTTGCCAAAATCCCAAACCCAAGCTTCTTTCTTCATCAACACTATGACCCTTGGTCCCCCCAAAAAACAGTACAGCTCACGTAACAGGGTTGACCTTTAATCACTAATCACCTAAAATAAATAATAATCTTGAGAAATGTGTCGGTGTATGTATTTGAGATCATTGCACGCAAAGGGCTCTTGCGTTGTATTTTCTATATGCCTATCATAACATCTAAGATAACACTTGTCAGAAATAATAGGGGTCAGTGTATGTTTTCTTCAAGCAATTGTATCTATAAAAAACATCTGAACTATTTGCCAGGCTCTGCTGGTGACACACACAGCACACAGTAACAAGACAAATGCAGTGTCTCTCCAAATGACACACAGTAACAAACTACTGGGATATTTGTGATCCTGTTTGAAGTGCCTTCTACCAAACTGCTGCTGTATTAATAAATACACAATTGTTTAGGCAATATTTTCCTGTTATTCCAAGATGCTATATTGTCCCTGTCTCTTTCTTCAGTAGTCGCATTTCCCCTTTCGGCCCTTGTCTTTATCTGTTATGGGGCCACATATTGGAAATAGCTCATGTTTCTGCAAAGCTAAGCTAATTTCTGGTCACTTCTCAAAAATATCAAAGAAAATCTCTGACATACTTTCTGGACATTGTCATTTACATGCAATTTTGTTCAAAATCGAGCACTATGGGGGACCAGTATGGAAGAAAAAAAATGTATGAAATGTATGAAAATGTATGCACTCACTACTGTAAGTCGCTCTGGATAAGAGCGTCTGCTAAATGACTAAAATGTAAAATGTACTTCCTTTTCAGGATTTGCAAACAGTGGTAACTTTTCAAATAATGAAAAAAGGATGCTCTTCTAATTCTACCCGTTTGTTATTATATATTTTCTGTATTTTACACCCCTTTTTCTCCCCAATTTTGATTTTGTCTCATCGCTTCAATTCCCCAATGGGCTCAGGAGGCAAAAGTCGAGTCACGACTCCTCCGAAACATGACCCGCCAAACAGCGTTTCTTAACGCCCGCCCGCTTAACCCGGAAGCCAGTCGCACTAATGTGTCGGAGGAAACATTGTTCAACTGACGACGTTGTCAGCCTGCAGGCGCCCGGCCCACCACAAGGAGCCGCTAGAGCGCAATGAGCCAAGTAAAGACCCCCGGCCAAACCCTCCCCTAACCCGGACGATGCTGGGCCAATTGTGCACTGCCCTATGGGACTCCCGATCACGGCCAGTTGTGATATGGACTGGGATCGAACCCAGGTCTGTAGTGACGCCTCTAGCACTGCGATACTGCACCATTTGGGAGGCCCTAACCATTTTTCATTGGACTTCGGGACGACCTTGCTGTGTAAACTTATATTTACCCCATTTCCCTAAGCCCCTTGTTTTGAGTGCCTTCAGGCTAATCTGGCTGTGGTAAACAGACTGGATGGGCTGAATAGAGTATGCAACTGTAGCTGTCCTGTATCTCTCCCCTCAGCTTTCGATGATCACTTAACAGCAGCGTCCCCAAAACACCCTTCCCCAGGGTTTATGTAATCGTTCTGAGGAGGCCCTGACTGACTTGTGAGGGCTTGGCTTGATGGGAAATCTGAAGAACACTCAGAAGGGGGGTTGAGGGCCATTTCGCATGCTTGTTATTTACAACCACAACATCATGTTCCACCCACCCGTTACATACATCTGGTGTGCACTGTGCATTCACCACAGGCTGTGTGTTGTGTGTGTTGAATGTGTCCATGATTTTGTGTGTGACTGTATTACTGAGCATAATTTCATCCTTTAGCTATGAACATTGTGCTTGTACACTCTTTTGGTCCACTTTTTCCCTACTCCAACAAACATTCAAAAACCCATTAACCCGGTCTCTAAGTTTCTGTAGTAGAACATTACATAATGGATCACTTAAACATGTTTTGGCTGAATCATTCTGGCCCTGAGATGTGTTGCATGTGTATTGCAATGATAGGCCAATGGTGGTGAGGCCATATCATCTTCCCGGCATTGGAGGCGTGAACCCTCGTCTCTCTGCTCTGGTCGCTAGCTTTGTTCAGGATACAGGATGCACAAAAAAGAGCATGAAATTGAGAGAAAGTGAAAAGGAGGTCAAACATCTTCACTTAGCCAGTCCCTCCAGGATTCTGTGATTCTGCGATGGCAATTATTTTGGCAAAATCAACAATGCCCCACATATTATGCAAGGGCTTGCAAATTTCAACATTCACCTCACTATTAGCTGTGAAATCATTGGTCAGTTTTATGCTATAATATTGCAATCACTGCAGTACAAAAAGAGGGCTCGCAATTTCAACCAATCACACATTTACCACATAATGTGGTTCAATCAAGCCAAACATCCACAAACTTTTTCCCTCATCACTGCATTTTTTCAACAAATTTGGACAAAATCATTGCATATTGCCATGCAAAATGTCAGAATTGCCTCAGCAGATTCTGGCATTTTTTCCCGCAAATATATATATTTTTAAATCCTGCAAAATCATGGAGGGACTGCATATCCTGTACTTCTGTCAAAGGAAGAGCGAGGATACAAGTAAACAGTCAGTTTCAATTTTCCTACCTTTCTTTGTTCCTGGCATTAGTATTCTTTGTTCTGAACAGTTCTTTGTCTTCCCTGTTCACAAAGAACAAAATGATACCCTTTTTGTAAAGGTTTTACTTGATGTAGAACATGATAGGTGTACAGTTGCTATGGAAACTGAAATGTCCAGAAAAGTAATACCGCTGTTTCCATTTCTGTTGTGGGCAGAAGGTGCCTTTTGAATCGTCTAAGTGTATAATTAAACTTCAGTATGGGCAGCCTAAAATAGTTACAAACCCCCTGTTCTTGTTGTGTCCAAAAGTGTGATAGAGAACTTCATTGGTTGAAATCTGATTTGACGTACAGTGCCTTCAGAAAGTATTCACACCCCTTGACTTTTTCCACATTTTGTTGTGTAATTGGCCTACACACAATACCTCATAATGTTGTTTTTAGAATTTTGTACAAATTATTAAAAATAAAAAGCTGAGATATCTTAAGTCAATAAGTATTCAACCCCTTTGTTATGGCAAGCCTAAATAAGTTCAGGAGTTAAAGTTTACTTAACAAGTCACGTAATAAGTTGCATGGACTCACTCTGTGTGCAATAATTGTGTTTAACATTGACTTTTGAACACTTCCTCATCTCTGTACCCCACACATACAATTATCTGTATGGTCCCTCAGTCGAGCAGTGAATTTCAAACACATATCCAACCACGAAGACCAGGGAGGTTTTCCAATACTACAAAGATACAGGCATCCTTCCTACATCAGTTGTCAAAGAGGAAGGAAACCGCTCAGAGATTTCACCATGAAGCCAATGGTGACTTTAAAACAGTTACAGAGATTAATTGCTGTGATATGAGAACTGAGGATGGATCAACAACATTGTAGTTACTCCACAATACTAACCTAAATGGCAGAGTGAAAAGAAGAAAGCCTGTACAGAATACAAATATTCCAAAACATGCATCTTGTTTGCAATAAGGTACTAAAGTAAAACTGCAAAAATCTTTATGTTCTGAATACAAAGCGTTATGCTTGGGGCAAATCCAACACAACAAATCACTGAGTACCACTTTTCATATTGCTAAGCATGGTGGTGGCTGCATCATATTATGGGTATGCTTGTCATCGGCAGGGCCTGGGGAGTTTTTCTTCAGGATACAAATAAATGGAATAGCGCTAAGCACAGGCAAAATTCTCCCAGAAAGACACTGGGATACAAATTCACCTTTCAGCTGGACAATAACCTGAAACACAAGGCCAAATATACACTGGAGTTGCTTACCAAGAAGACATTGAATGTTCCAGAGTGGCCTAGTTACAATTTTGACTTAACATGAACATCTATGACAAGACTGTAAAATGGCTGTCGTGCAATGACCAACAACCAACTTGACAGATCTTGAATAATTTAAAAATAATAATGTGCAAATATTGTACAATCCAGGTGTGCAAAGCTCTTAGACTTACCTAGAAAGACTCACAGCTGTAATCGCTGCCAAATGTGGTTGTAACATATATTGACTCAGGGGTGTGAATATTTATGTACATTTGATATTTCTGTATTTAACTTTCAATACATTTTCAGAAAAATCTAAAAACATGTTTTCACTTTTTCATTATGGGTTATTGTGTGTAGATGGGTGGTTAAAAAAACAAACATATTTAATCAATTTTGAATTCAGGCTGTAACACAACAAAATGTGGAATAAGTCAAGGTGTATGAATACTTTCTGAAGGCACTGTAGATTAGCCTTGTGTCCTAGACTAGGACTTGTTTTTGGTGTCACCCAGATTGACTGCCAATGACCTAGTTTCCATCATCTGCTGCTGGCACCGTGGTGGCAGTTCGGCTTTGGTGGGGTGGCGTGACCTGTGCCACAACCCTTCCAGCAAACCACCAACCCCAAACTCGGGTCAGGCAAAGTGGAACGTCAACAGCATGTTAGTAGGCATATGACCAAGGGAAGGGTGAAACAATATACTTGGGATAATGTTCAACAAAGTAGGACTAGGACAAGTTTGTATTAGAGGTCGACCGATTAGGATTTTTCAACGCCGATACCGATTATTGGAGGACCAAAAAAAAGCCGATACCGATTTTTAATACCTTTTTTGTCCTTTATTTATTTTTTTATTTATTTTTTTTTCTTTAAAAAAAAAAAAAAAATATATATATATATATATATATATTTCCTTTGTAATAATGACAATTACAACAATACTGAATGAACACTTATTTTAACTTAATATAATACGTCAATAAAATCAATTTAGCTTCAAATAAATAATGAAGCATGTTGAATTTGGTTTAAATAATGCAAAAACAAAGTGTTGGGGAAGAAAGTAAAAGTGCAATATGTGCCATGTAAGAAAGCTAATGTTTAAGTTCCTTGTGCAGAACATGAGAACATATGAAAGCTGGTGGTTCCTTTTAACATGAGTCTTCAATATTTCCAGGTAAGAAGTTTTAGGTTGTAGTTATTATAGGAATTATAGGACTATTTCTCTCTATACGATTTGTATTTCATATACCTTTGACTATTGGAATTTTTTATAGGCACTTTAGTATTGCCAGTGTAACAGTATAGCTTCCATCCCTCTCCTCACTCCTACCTGGGCTCGAACCAGGAACACATCGACAACAGCCACCCTCGAAGCAGCGTTACCCATGCAGAGCAAGGGGAACAACTACTCCAAGTCTCAGAGCGAGTGACGTTTGAAACGCTATTAGCGTGCACCCCGCTAACTAGCTAGCCATTTCACATTGGTTACACCAGCCTAATCTCGGGAGTTGATAGGCTTGAAGTCATAAACAGTGCAATGCTTGAAGCATTGCGAAGAGCTGCTGGCAAAACGCACAAAAGTGCTGTTTGAATGAATGCTTATGAGCCTGCTGGTGCCAACCATTGCTCAGTCAGACTGCTCTATCCAATCATAGACTTAATTATAACATAATAACACACAGAAATACGAGCCTTAGGCCATTAATATGGTCGAATCCGGAAACTATCATCTTGAAAACAAAACGTTTATTCTTTCAGTGAAATACGGAACCGTTCCCTATTTTATCTAACGGGTGGCATCCATAAGTCTAAATATTCCTGTTACATTGCACAACCTTCAATGTTATGTCATAATTACGTAAAATTCTGGCAAATTAGTTCGCAACGAGCCAGGCGACCCAAACTGTTGCATATACCCTGACTCTGCGTGCAATGAACGCAAGAGAAGTGACACAATTTCACCTGGTTAATATTGCCTGCTAACCTGGATTTCTTTTAGCTAAATATGCAGGTTTAAAAATATATATTTCTGTGAATTGATTTTAAGAAAGGCATTGATATTTATGGTTAAGTACAGTCGTGCAACGACTGTGCTTTTTTCGCAAATGAGCTTTTGTTAAACCATCCCCCGTTTGGCGAAGTTGGCTGTCTTTGTTAGGAAGAAATAGTCTTCACACAGTTCGCAACGAGCCAGGCGGCCCAAACTGCTGCATATACCCTGACTCTGTTGCAAGAGAAGTGACACAATTTTCCTAGTTAAAAGAAATTCATGTTAGCAGGCAATATTAACTAAATATGCAGGTTTAAAAATATATACTTGTGTATTGATTTTAAGAAAGGCATTGATTAAATAAAGGTGTAAAAAAATTAAAATAATAATCGGCCAAATCATTGTCCAAAAATACCGATGTCCGATTGTTATGAAAACTTGAAATCGGCCCTAATTAATCTGCCATTACGATTAATCGGTCGACCTCTAGTTTGTATGTCTTGGGTCATAGTTACTTAGGAGATCTCTGTTGTCTGGTATCACATCAACACTAATGTCCATTTATTGTACTCAACGGGAATTGCTATTACTGTCATGGTAAGGTTCTTCTGTTGAAGAGGTTACTTAACTGGGATAGAACTGGTTTTCCCACTGCCTACACTCTGCGGGTGCCGTACAGGATTCCATTACTCTGCTGAAGGTCAGTCAAGGCCATCGCGTCTGTACATTGGTGAGCAGGAACACTTCCCTGTGCTGGTCTTTCTTCAGTTCAATAGGTTTGACAGAAATCAATCTCATAGCACCACACATGAACCTGACTCAATGGAATTATCACCAGCACCCGATTTCAAGGACGTCACATGCCTGTTGAATGCTTCGGCCTTGGCAGTTACCTGCATTCCACTTGACACTTTTGTGTTCGCATAACTGAGGGAATGAGAGACATTTGATTTCAATACAGCCTTTTCCTCAGAGGTGTAGGTATGAGACTAACACGGAACCCAAACCGGCTGTGCGCGTGCACCATCGTGTATAAATGTATTTTGTCCCCCTACACCAAACGCGATCACGACGCGCAGGTTAAAATATCAAAACAAACTCTGAACCAATGACATTAATTTGGGGACAGGTTGAAAAGCATTAAACATTTATGGCAATTTAGCTAGTTAGTTTGCACTTGCTAGCTAATTTGCCCTATTTAGCTAGCTTGCTGTTGCTAGCTAATTTGTCTTGGGATATAAATATTAGGTTGTTATTTTACCTGCAATGCACAAGGTCCTCTACTCTGACAATTAATCCAAACATAAAAACGGTCAACTGAATTGTTTCTAGTCATCTCTCCTCCTTCTAGGCTTTTTCATCGTTGAACTTATATGGTGATTGGCATCTAAACTTTCATAGTATTACTACGACAACCGGCAACACAGTTCGTCTTTCAATCACCCACGTGGGTAAAAGCAATGAGATGGCACGTGGGTACCTGCTCCAATAAACCAATGAGGAGATGGGAGAGGCAGGACTTGCAGCGCGATCTGCATCAGAAATAGAAAGGACTTCTAGTTTAGCCCCTGGCATTGCAGACGCTTGTTGACACGCGCGAGCAGTGTGGGTGCAATAATTGAATAACATAGATTTCTAAATGTATTTTGCTACGCTCACGCACGCGTGGTGTAGTCAGGTTATAAGCAGGCACAATCCTCTTTGTCCACTGTCTCTTATCAATCCAACAATTCATCCACCTGATTTTGCAGAGTCACTGAAGCTAGGTGTGTGTGGCAGGTCAGAGATCAGCCCTAGGAATGCCCACATGCAGGAACGCCCTGAATTGCAGGCCGCAATCACACACTATATTTAATTAGGCAAGTCAGTTAAGGACAAATTCTTATTTTACAAGGACGGCCTACCCCGGCCAAACCCTCCCCTAACCCGGACAACGCTGGGCCAATTGTGCGCCACCCTATGGGACTCCCGATCACAGCCGGATATGATACAGCCCGGGATCGAACCAGGGTCTGTAGTGATGACTCTAGCACTGAGATGCAGTGCCTTAAACTGCTGTGCCACTCGGGAGCCCGTTAAAGTACTGTGTTCTAAATTTGGTGACTGCTATTATTACAAAGCTAACACGTTCTCCACGAGGACCAAATATTGTAAGGACTTCAATAAAATGGCAACTATATTGCTGCGGTGGCTGCCAGCTGTCACTTCTATGGAGGCCATGAATAGAAACAGAAACAAAATCTTGGCTTCATCAAACTGGTTGACTGGAGTCTTGGCAGAAATATAGAAGGTATCAGAGCACCTATAAAGTACAACTACTCTCTTCGCAGAGCGCCTTGACCTTTCTTTGTCTGTACCCTTTGAACCTTGACCCTTAGTTGTGCCTAGGACATTTCATTCAAACTACTTCGCTCTGCTGATTTTGAACTCTGTCTGTGGTCTGATAGGTGAGGTGTCAAACTGATCGTATCCATTTAATTCAGTTCTCTTTTATGTTAAAGGAAAGTTTGATATCTTGTATCATCCTCACATAACCTCTTCAATAGCCCCTGAATTAAATATGATTTGTTATACAGAGTGTGAGTACTGGTAGTACTTCAGGAGAGAAGTTTACATTTCTGAAAGCCACTCTAAACACAGTCCACAGCCTCCAGATCTCTAGGAACATAAACCTGTTGATTTATCGCTTCCTGTTTTGAGTTGTGTAGCATTAGAATTTCCTCCTCAGGCCATTCTGCCTTTCCATCTCTATCTCTCTGCGTCTCTGGCTGCCCAACCGTAGGACTGAGGCGGTCTCCAAGGGCATAGGACATATGGTGGCGAGATCAAACGATCGAAGCCCAAGCTGCTCTGCCTTCGCTAGAGCCATAAAGAAGAGCAGTCGCTCGGATTAATGTTCTTCTTTCCCCCCTCATCTCCGCTCCATTCACTTTGCCCAGTCTCTCCTCACCAGCCAGTGCCAGCACCTTAGACCTGGAAATCATAGTTTTGGAATGAGAAAACATTCCAAACCCAAGACAAGCTATCAAGACAGTACCACCCAATCAGAAGTTAGACCCAGAGCAGCCAGAGTAACCAGCCTTGTCAGATGGATGGAAGCCTGTCCGTATAGAGTACTTGGCCAGTAAGACCGTATGTCAATGGAAACCCTGTTGTGCCGTTGCGTAGTTGCCGAGCCTGGTGATTTGGGAAGCTCGAGTGAGCCCACATGGCGATAAATGACTCTGGCATGGCGTGGCTCGGTGGGGATGTAGGCTAATTAGCCTCACCCCAGGCCATGGATGACCAACACTCCCTCGCTACTGGGAAGAAATATCGTCTTGCATAGCCACGGGAAGTAGGGATACTGAGGGTGCTGCTGTAACCCCTGAGAAATCTGAATAAAAAATGTATTTTAATAAAAAATGTATAATAAATTCTTACAAAAGTAGTGCACTTGGTCTTTACGAGTATTAGCGAGCCGCTATAGACGTCTGTAGCGCAGGCATTTTTTAAGCATCTCCGCTTTGGCAAAAAGGTAGTTGTATAATTAAGAACAGTATCTTGCAGGATTTAATAGTTGGAATTGTAAGAGTTTTTGCCCTGTCCCTTTTTCTGCGATTGTCCTTCTAATGGAATCCAAAAAGAACAAAACCATGTCCACAAACATTTACATCAAAAAGTTCTGGGCAGAGACACAAAACATCCACATTTTGATCAAATAACATGGAAAACAACCACTTTTTGTGAAGTATTAATTTACCATCCCTTACAAAACACTTAATGTACATTACAGTATTGTACATAGACTGGTCATCTAGGTTTATACCTGTAGACTTTCCATCACCATGAAGAGAAACAATGCATAATACAGTAATTGAGTACGTTGAGACATCAAGTGGTTCGATGATGTGATGATGTGGCTCAGTTGGTAGAGCATGGCGCTTGCAATGTTACGGTGTGGGTTCGATTCCCACGGGGGACCAGTACAAAAAGTATGAAAATGTATGCACTCACTAATGTAAGTTGCTCTGGATAAGAGTGTCTACTAAAATGGAAAATAACTGAAATTGTCGATTCATTATTCACAAAGAAATAAGTTGCATTTGCAAAGTATTTCAAGAAACTGGAATAAATATCACGCAAGTATTTTTAGATTTCACAAAACAGGTTAACTTTTTTTTACAGATAATTATCAGACTCAAGCTACAAATGCTGGTAAACAATCCAATACAGTTTTTAAAAAATTACAAAAGTAGTGCACTGGACCTTTTACTTGTCCAGTATTAGTGGACTGATAGACGTCTTCAGCGAGGGCAATTTTTTTTATTTTGTTGCATCCACCAAAATTGTAGCACCCTTAACCCCAAACTACTTCCTGTGGCTATGTCAAATGTAGAGGGTTTTTTTCCCCTATGATTTTTATTTTCAGCAGCGGTGGCAGAGGTAGAACATTTTAATTATATTGTTATCTTCCTTTGAAACTCATCTGAATATCGAGGACAGTTTAATTGTATTTCTTGATCTCAATGACATCACCAGCCAATTCTATATTAACCCCAAAAATGATCTAACTAGCGTAAAGTTACTGTTACTTTGCTATGTTACTTCGCTAACAATTGTTACATACATCTATTAATAGGGGTGGCTATACTTCTAGGATTACAAGCTAGCTAGCTAGTTACCATGGAGGTTTCTTGGACAATCTGAGGGGAATATGAGCAAAATATGAAACTTGTTGTAACTTGTCACTCTGGGGGGATGCCTTAATACTGTATGCCTTGTGAACCTGCTCAGTATCTCCTATATCTACTGTATCGCACAATTAACACAAAACAATTATGTGGGCTCTAACATAGTAATAACACACACTCAGGGTAGGAAATGTATGCAGGAAAAATAGGAAAAACAGAGAATTTAATTTCACACCAAATTGGTTTGGATCGTTTTTTCCTAACTCTGGCACGTGTTCCTCCTTAGTTCGGTTCGTTTGGACTGGTGTGAACACTCTATCCGCACTAGGGAGTGCACTAAACAACGCACTGTGGTTTGCTCAAAAAAGGGTGGTTTCGGTCCGATTCTATTAGTACCATGATGTGGTTCGCTCCAGGTGAGAAGGCAGTCCAAACCAAACACCGGAAAAGAACCAGAGCCATGCAGCATTTGATAAAATGCATGCAGTACGATGGCTTGATATCTCTGAAACATTCTGTGAGTAGCAGTGCTTTTATAACCTCATCAGATGAATGAAACAATCAAATGTATTTAAAAAGCCCTTTTTACATCAGCAGTTGTCACAAAGTGCTATACAGAAACCCAGCCTAAAACCACAAACAGCAAGCAATGCAGATGTAGAAGCACGGTGGCTAGGAAAAACTCCCTAGAAAGGCAGGAACCTAGGAAGAAACCTAGAGAGGAACCAGGCTCTGAGGGGTGGCCAGTCCTCTTCTGGTTGGGTCAAGTGAAGATTATAAGAGTACATGGCCATTTAAGGCCAGATTGTTCTTCAAGATGTTCAAACTTTCAAAGATGACAAGCAGGGTCAAATAATAATCACAGTGGTTGTAGAGGGTGCAACAGGTCAGTACCTCAGGTCAGTTGGCTTTTCATAGCCGAGCATTCAGAGGTAGAGAGATGAAAACAGCAGGTCCGGTGAACAGGTCACGGTTCCCAAGCCGCAGGCAGAACAGTTGAAACTGGAGCAGCAGCACGACCAGGCGGACTGGAGACAGCCAGGAGTCATCAGGCCAGGTAGTCCTGAGGCATGATCCAAGTGCTCAGGTCTTCTGGGAGGGAGAGAGAGAATTAGAGGGAGCATGCTTAAATTCACACAGGACACCAGATAAGACTTTACACCAGATAAGAATTACACCAGATATAACAGACTGACCCTAGCCCCCCGGCACAAAGACTATTGCAGCATAGAGACTGAGACGGGTGGGTCGGGGGACACTGTGACCCGGCCGACGATACTCCCGAACAGGGCCAACCAGGCAGGATATAACCACACCCATTTTGCCAAAGCACAGCCACCACACCACTAAAGGGATATCAACAGACCACCAACTTACTACCCTGAGACAAGGCTGAGTATAGCCCATGAAGATCTCCTCCACCGAACGGGGGCGCAAACCGGACTGGAAGATCATGTCTGTGACTCAAGTCACTCAATTGACACACCCCTCCTAGGGACCGCAGGGAAGAGCAGTAGTAAGATTAGGGGACACAGGGGCTATACCGGGGATATAGGCTACTGAATATAGACTATTCACGTCGCAGTTAGATCAGCTATTCCTCCCGCATGTTTTTTGAAGACCAAAGCGAAAGTAATATGAAGTTTGGGACACAAGTTATGCTTCTTGCTAATCATAGATGGATTTAATGTGAGCATTTTTCTCCAATAAACAAATGAACGCGTGGTATTGTTTAGGCATTTTAGTTTGTTTGACATTTGGCAATGTGAAACCAACCGGACCAAATTAGAAAAAAATTCAATGTAACAAGAAATCGAACACTGTTTCAAACTATAGCTCAGAACTATGTGTGAAAAGGCCCTTAGTCAGTGGTGACTAATGAAAGCCTTGGTAGTGGAGTTCCATCCGGTGTTCCGCTATTAGACTGCAGTGTATTATTTCCATTGTGTGCTGCTACAGTGTCTGCGGGCTGCTAGCTGTGGCTCTGTGAATGTGGGGGGTGGGGGGTGGGGGGGGGACAGCTCTGAAGCAGACAGAGAGCAGTCTCCTAAGCCTTCAGTGATGATGACGGATGAGCCGTTCTGATTGGTTGGAGGTTGGTGGGTCGAACAGAGCGCTCCATCCGCAACATTAAGGAGAAAATGTGCCGTTAAATGGCCTTGGACGCACCAGCCTAACCACAGACAAGAGATGAATGTTAGAACAAAGGGCAGCAGCCTACACTCTGTCTGTCATCATCTCTCTGGAGTTTTACTGTACATTGGCCATGTTGGGATATAGAATATAGCCCAATTGGTTGCCTCTGGAAGGAAACAGAGCAGGTTTGGGGAAGATGCCACTCAGATTTAGTTTGCCTTTGTTATTTGATCATGACTTTACTTGTACGGTGTGTTGTTACTTATACAGTATGATGCCCAAGGGATTGACATTCATGGCAAAATTGGATGAGTTTTCCTCCTCACTCACACACTTATAAAGTAGACGTGTGAATATCGCCAGAATTTTTATTTTGATCAGTTATTCTGAATATTAGATTATTAGCGGGAATATGTAGGTTATAATAACTTTACCTTGACCCTTATCCTTAAGAGGGTTCAGCTGAGACGTTGGTGTTCCTGTTACCTCACAGTGGTCCTGCTGGCTCTTTGTGTGAGCCGAGCCCACTAAGCCGAGTGAGTCAGACGAGGTTATGTAATACATACGTTATCCTACTCCCCACCACCATTACGCTAACTCATTCATTAAACAGAAGTCTGAGCTTCGAGGGAGAGCAGTCCGCGGGGAGTGTGCAACTGGAGGAATCCCACAGACAGTGATTTACTGGAACTATGAAGTTAAAACTGTAGCTTTAATAAATAGCACTAGCCATGCTTTTAGAGCTTTCTTGGTTGAAAACTAATCTGGTAAAGATACAGTGCCTTCAGAAAGTATTCACACCCCTTGACTTTTTCCACATTTTGTTGATACAAAGTGGGATAAAAATGCATTTGTCATCTACACAAAATAATGTAATGTCAAAGTGGAAGAAAAATTCTAACATTGTTAAAAATAATCTATATATTTGTTACATTTTTTTGCCTTATTGCAAACAGGATGCATGTTTTGGAATATTTGCATTCTGTACAGCCTTCTTAATTTTCACTCTGTCATTTAGGTTATTATTGTGGAGTAAACACATCGTTTTCTCCTATCACAGCCAATAAACTCTGTAACTGTTTTAAAGTCACCTTTGGCTTCATGGTAAAATCCCTAAGCAGGTTCCTTCCTCTTCGGCAACTGAGTTAGGAAGGACGCCTGCATTTTGTAGTGACTGGGTGCATTGATACACCATCCAAATTGTAATAAATAACTTCACAATGCTCAAAGGGATATTCAATGCCTGCTTTTAAAATGTTTTCCCATCTACCAATACGTGTCCTTCTTTGTGAGGCATCGGAAAACTTCCCTGGTCTTTGTGGTTGAATTTGTGTTTCAAATTCACTACTCGACTGAGGGACCTTACAATTATCTGAATGTGTGGGGACAGATATGAGGTAGTCATTCAAAAATCATGTTAAATATTGCACATGGATTGAGTCCATGCAACTTATTATGTGACCTGTTAAGCACATGTTTACTCCTAAACCTATTTAGGCTTGCCATAACAAAGGGGTTGAATACTTATTGGCTCAAGACATTTCAACTTTTAATTTTAATTTAAAAAAATAATAATTCCACTTTGACATTATGGGGTATTGTGTGTAGGCCGGTGACACATCTCAATTTAATTATTTTTAAATTCAGGATGTAACACAACAAAATGTGGAAAAAGTTTAGGAGTGTGAATACTTTCTGAAGCCTGATTTTGTATTTGTATTTATTATTAGCAGTAGCAGCTACTCTTCCTGGGTTCCAGCATAATTAAGCCAGTTGTACAGCTTTAAATACATTAAAATACATTTCACAATACATTTCACCACACATTGGGTGCACTCAGAAGTCGAACAAAACAGCTCCCAACAATCTTTTTATTATTAATTTATTTCAGCCAATCATCAGTCATTTGTGTAGTGCCATACATGCTGAATGCCCTTCCCTATAAGTGTGCTTAATTTGGTTACTGTGAAATAGCATTGTAACTGGTCAAACACAAGTTTTTTCAAAAGTTGGTTGGTAAGAGGCTGATTGGTCGGCTGTTTGAGCCAGTAAAGAGTTCTTTGCTATTCTTTGGTAGCGGAATGACTTTTGTTTCCCTCTAGGCAATATCGTCCACTATCATCCTCAGTAATTTTCCATCCAAGTTGTCAGACCAAGGTGGCTTGCCATAGTTGGTAGACAAAAATAATTGTTTCACCTCTTCCACACTCACTTTACAGAATTCAACATTACAAATCTTGTCTTTCTTAATTTGGTCAGTTATGCATGGATGTGTATGTTCAGAATTTGTTGTTGGCATGTCATGTCTAAGTTTGCTAATAACCTGGTAGGTTGACTGATAACCTGAACCAGGCTGCAGGCACTGGTTACAATTTTAAGCTTTTTCTTGAGTGGGCAGCTTGATGAAAGCCAGTCAATATTTAGGTCACCCAGAAAACATAAATATTTAGGTCACCCAGAAAATGTTGAACAAGTCTGGTATTTTGCAAAAGTACTGTATGTCTCAGATTAATACCAATGCGTTTCACAACATCCCACATTTGTGCCAAGGCCATGTAAAGCCTTGTGCAACAGGAGATACACAAGATCAGTGTGCAAAGCGTTGTCTATTCTCACCACAATACCAGAAGGTGGTTTACTGTCTTGTGGGTCTTGTCGCAGATTCACACTTTTTGTTCTTGTTCTCTCGCTGCATAGTGCAACATTGCTCTGAGTCACCCCACGCAATCTATTATTAAGACACTATCAGTGGCTAGCAAGTAACTCAGCTTAACACCAAAGCATTGCATCGGTCTTCTTCCAATGAAATATATGACCCAAGAAGGCTCTCCAGAAATACATATGGGCAGTGTCAAATTGAAGTGCATTTATTTATTTTCTGGACAAGGCCTGTGGATGACAAGTGTTGTCCTTGGGGGCAAAAAAAACAGTTCTGAATTGCACCGTAACTCTCAGATATTAGTAGAAGTGAAAATGATCCTGTTGCGAACTTCAGCATCGTCTTTGTAGTGGCATGTGCCTTCAGAAAGTATTTGACTTATTCCACATTTAGTTGTGTTACAGCCTGACTTAACAAATGTTTAATATGTTTTCTCACCCATCTACACACAATAGCCCATAATGACGAAGTGAAAATGTTTTTAGAAATGTTTGCACATTTATTGCAAATTAAATACAGAAATCTAATTTACATAAGTATTCACTCCCTGAATCAATACACGTTAGAATCACCTTTGGCAGCGATTCCAGCTGAGTCTTTCTGGGTAAGTCTCTAAGAGCTTTACACACCTTTCTTGTACAATATTTGCACATTATTCTTCTTTGTGCACAAAATTCTTCAAGCTCTGTCAAGTTGGTTGTTGATCATTTCTAGATAACCATTTTCAAGTCTTGCCATAGATTTCCAGACCATTTTTGAGACAACTGTAACTTGGCCACTCAGGAACATTCAATGTCGTCTTGGTAAGCAATTCCAGTGTATATTTGGCCTTGTGTTTTAGGTTATTGTTCTGCTGAAAGGGGAATGTCTCCCAGTGTCTGTTGGAAAGCAGACTGAACCATATTTTCCTCTAGGATTTTGCATGTTCTTAGCTCTATTCCATAATTTTTGTTGTTGTTGTTTAAACTCCCTAGTCTAGCATACCATAACATGATGCAGCCATCACCATTGATAATATGAAGCGTGGTACTCAGTGATGTGTTGGATTTGGCCCAAACATAACGCTTTGTTGTTAAACACTATTAAACACTATTATTGCACACTGAGTCCATGCAACTTATTATGTGACTTGTTAAGCAAATTTGCCATAACAAAGGGGTTGACTCAAGATATTCCAGCTTTAGATTTTTTAATTCGTCGAAAAAATAAACATAATTCCACTTTGACATTATCCTGTGTTGGCCATTGACACAAAATGTCAATTTAACACAACACAACAAAATGTGGAAAAGTCACAGCCTAATTTGTTTAAGGGCCTTTGCTATAAGAGCTACTGCAAATGCTCTGACGGTTCCAGTGATACATTACCATGCATACATGTAGGGTTTTTAAGCCTGAGAACTAGGCCATGCCTCCATTGTTTGAATTTCTATTTGTCAATTGGCTTATCAGTTCAGATGTCGGTCAACTTATTTTATATAAACTTACCTCAGGTGAAAAGAATAAAAGTTATTTGAAGCGGAAATGTTACCAATTATATAAAAAAAATATTGGATAAAGGTAGAGACTCAGCACTACAAAATGGTATATCATACACTGCAGTTGGGGAACAATGGGAAAGTAATTCTGCTTTGAAAGCTGATTAACTTGTAACTCCACTTTTGAGAAAATGGCACTTGAATGTTTTGCTACAGCTACTGGAGAGCTCTTATTTGTCAACACCTATTCAGCATCGTTCACACCCTCTTAAAGGAAACAACCACTCAAAACCACTCATTCCTTTCATTTACAGTGTTAAATAATACTAATATGTGAGAACTATTTTTTGTGAACAAATGTTTCATTTTGCCATTATAATGAGGTTGGTAGCATGGAAAATCGTTGTGGAAATCTGTTGCCGCTCAAAATACACAATGCAAATGTAGCTACACAAAATAATACCAAAGATAATATCAGCATGTAAAGTAGCTAGTTAGCTGTAAAATCGCCTAAAAAAACTAACTACATTACCATGTTCAACTTGCAGATCAATGTGCCACAAAGTCGTGTCTGACATTCGCAACGGCAGATATACTTTTGAGAAGATGGGTAACGTTGCCCATGCTACGTCAATTTGCCACATGGTGCATTCTGGGCGATTCTGGGACAAGGAGCGCTCTCTTTCAAGGAGTGAATGGGAGTCTATTAGGCGCTAGCTCCAAAAAACAACATTAGCAGGAATTTCGACAACAAGAACTACAACATTACAAATATTTTCTGAGATGTGAGATAATTAACTTGCTATCTGTAATATTGTATATCTTTGGAATATCGTATAGCCGAGGAAAGGGCCTGTTTCTCGACATACACTGACTTGAGAAGGGATTGCGTGGCGATTAGCTTAGCAACAGCGTGATGCAGCATGGACGGGGCGTTTATATGATTCATATCTCCTTTCGATAATATTTCTGACAACGGAACCATGCAATGCACCCTGGACTGAACTGGCAGACAAATGTTGAATAATGTGCTAGCCCCTCCGTTAAATTACAAATTTCTTGAGGTAGGAATATTGAAAACATTTGATCAATGGCTCATTCGAGAGAAGACATCCTACCTAGTTATGACATCGGCCAGAAATTAAATCTGACATGTATGATAGACAGTTTCGCAATCTAAATGTCATATTCCTATTAACTTCCAGTGTGTAGTGAGAGCAATTTTATCACAGTGCTACGTTATACCGGCCGGATTTCTGCCTGCTTGAACACCAATAACTCAGATACACATGAAATGACCCAGGAAATCAATAGAACATCACACAGAGATGCACAAAAACAATATAACATTCAAGATGGGTGAACCTTTCCTTTAACCCTTAGCCCCACCCATCTTTTTAAGGATTCACATGTGAGGCCATGTGCTAAACAGAGTGAGTCGTGTCAAACAACCAAAGATTTCAAGACTAAAAGTGGTAAAGTAGTAGCCTACAATAAGGAACATTTCCAGGTAAAAATACACTTTATCAAGTCCTTCGCCTATATCTTAGTCTGACTTTGGTGCAGGTCATGTTGTTCTTCACATTACCATCTCTGGTAAACACACACTATATCAATTAAAAGTGTATTTGTCATATGCACAGGATATGGGAGGTGTAAACGGCACAGTGAAATGGTTACTTGCATATTTGCATAGTAGCAATATCAAAAATAGAAAGTGTCCAGATAAAAAAATATTGTTCCGGCAAGCATGTTTCTCATGTTTCAGTCACAATTAAACCATACTGTACCGTCTTTGAGTCAGTCGTGTGTGTGTGTGTGTGTGTGTGTGTGTGTGTGTGTGTGTGTGTGTGTGTGTGTGTGTGTGTGTGTGTGTGTGTGTGTGTGTGTGTGTGTGTGTGTGTGTGTGTGTGTGTGTGTGTGTGTGTGTGTGTGTGGTCTAAATAACTAAACTGGCTAGTTTGCCTGTCTGTAAAGAGAAGGTTGGGCCTTGCGTTGATCCTGCTGCTCTGATTGGATAGAGTGAAGCTGTAGTTCTCCGTCCACTCGCTTCATAATTTCTTCCGATCCTTGCATGTTTTCGGTCTGATCGTTTAGATTGCTGCTGCCTGCGACTATGATACATCACATGACGAGTACCTTTGCTATTAATGTGTGCATAATATCTAACAAGTTGGGCAAGGGTAGGGAAAAAATATGAAATTTTAATTAATGCCCATTTTGACTGAGTGACAGCAAACTTGGCTGCCCTCTGCAAATTCTGGAGACACACAGACACACCCACCATTCCGCACGCTGCTACTGATCCTCAGCTTTTTTGCATTGAGAATGTGCAGGGAGATATTTTGCCAACATCTATTTAGGCATATTCAAACACAATCGTTTTTTTCCCGATCAAACTATCAACTGTCAATGGACGGATACAATTACGAGTATGGCCATGTCGGCACACCCCTACCAGACACACTTGTCTAAATTGATGGGTCATGTGAAAGAAATGCCATAACCACCCCTCAGCCACATCTAGCTAAGTGGATGGGTCATTATCGTCTAGACATGTTCATGAAATACAATAGATGGCCATAATCACACCCAGACACACCTGGCTAACGTGATGTGTCATGTAATCATCTGACAAAGTGGAGTATTTTGTTTAGACATGTAGGTAGTTAACATTGAGCCATAACCCCAACCCATACTACTAGCAACACAAACTGATTGTCATAGCTTGCCACCATGCATGAGATGCTGTAGTATGAATCTGGAGGTAGCTAAAGCTAAGCATCTATGTTCAATGTTAGCTAGCTAGGCTATATCTAGCAAAGCAAATCGCTTTCTGAGATACAGATAATATTACTACACAGATCATACACGTAAAGTTAGCTAGCGAGCCAGCAAGCCTGCAATGAAAACGACTTTCTGACAAAATTTGAAATGTAGCTAGACTCTTACCCGTATACATGGATTAACACTTCATGGCAGACTGGAACCACTTGCTTTAACTCTTTTTTTGTTTGTACAGTTTGTTTGGCCCGCGTTGTTTCAAGTCACTCCAGTTCACACTGACCGTGTGCAGAAAGTAGTCCAACAACTTTTTCCCACTGATCTTTGTCGATAGCGCCTGCTAAATTCTGGGCAGCAACACTTTTGCAGTTCTCCATGGCTAACGTTATATCTTTCAAAAATGCTGTGGTAGCAGGGATTGTCTATGCATACTGAGCAGCTCACGTTATAGACAGAAGCATGCTACATGGCAGACCAATCCGAACTCATCTCTCAGCATGTTCAGCCAATCCATTATCTCAGCCAGTCATGCCTAGCGGGAAGGTTCCTGACTTTTTCCATGGCTAAACCAAATAAGCTTGTAATTTAAAATTTGTACAGTATATGTATTTACAGATGGCATACAAGTTTGTTATTAAGGTACATGAAAGTTCACATGTTCCAGAAGGCATTTCTGCCCAAAAATAACGCATTTTGATTTAAAAACAAATACGTTCAAATGCCTCTCCTGTGAAGTCGACATACACCTAGCTTCCTGAAACGGGTCACAAATACTCTGCTTATCATGTGGTGTGGGTGTTTAATTCACATCTTTCGACTATAGCCCAAATTTAGAATGTCGATGACGATTAAAACAAACTGTCAGTGACCCTTAATTACTGTCTTCCAATCTAATGAGTACTGATGGCAAAAAAGCTTCTGGGATTTTTGTCGTACTGCGTGCAATGCGTAGGAGGTTTATGTTTTCAGGCCAGTATTGCCCAACATTGGTGTGTGTGCGCATAGCGCTTTACTTACAGCTCTTCTGAGTCATATTGCAAGCCTTTTGATTTGACCTCATCGCCTCATATGAGATGGAATACTGTGCTTCCTGTATCTCTCCCAACAGTAGGCCCACTTCATCATTTTCAGAGTCAGGGTGGCTTAGCCATCCAATGTCAGCCCTGAAATAGATACAGTATGGACCATTTGTTTGTGGGTGGGTATGTGCATGAGCATGCCCCAACTACCAATTCCAATGCATCTAAGGCAGACCTGAACTGTCACTACTAGGCGCCAAAACCATCAAATGTAGCTAAAACTGGGCTCAATCAATATGTGCAAATGATTGGAGCACTATGAGAAACTGTCCGGTAAAGTCATTTTCCCTTGAATGGTTGCTACTGCTACTCTCATAAATGTTCAGGAACGGGATAGTGCTGACACCTCAACGATAGTGGCTGAAATTAATCTGCCGAAATTCACCTGGAAGGCAGCTTATTAAGATTGCATTCTCATTTGTGTGCATTTCCTCCCACACTTTCCCAGACAGGGACGGAAGCAGGCAATTCGAATTAGACCATGGAGCAATGAAGAGGGGAGGGGACATTTGCGGCAAATTGCATTGTCTCTTTTTTAAACGATGACTCTTAGCTTTTTTTTTGGCACTCCCCTTCCTTGAAAAAAAATTAAGAATACAAATGATGTTGAGTTTTATCTAGGCCAAATTCCAGGAAAGAGCTTTTGTGTGTTCATCTGCCTTTGAAGTATTAAGGCAGATAAGAGAGAGGGAGGTTAGATGACACTACAGGGTGTAAGCCCTCAAGGTAGGTCAAGGGCCCTGGCCGGACAGCAGAAGTCAAATCACCAAAACCACCCTAAGTGGATTTGTGACGTAATCCATATAAGACGCACAGTCAATGGAAAAGACTATGCAGCATTTTCCCTTTTTATCAATGTCATTCTTCATACAACCTTGATGATGTCAATATAATAAACCATATCGTCGTCCTTTACAATATCTCAATGAGTTTGTATCATATTATATAATCAATCATGATTTGAGTTGATTTAGATTTCACATATTGATCTTGCATGAGGAAGTTCATGTTCACTTCATCATCAACCTATTCTTAACCTCTACGGGATCGGTGTCCTCCCCACAGGACGGTTGAGCTAACATAGGCTAATGTGATTAGCATGAGGTTGTAAGTAACAAGAACATTTCCCAGAACATAGACATTTCTGATATGGAGAAAGCTTAAATTCTAGTTAATATAACTGCACTGTCCAATTTACAGTAGCTATCACAGTGAAAGAATACCATGCTATTGTTTGAGGAGAGTGCACAGTTGTGAACTTGAGAATGTATTAATAAACCAATTAGGCACATTTGGGCAGTCTAGATACAACATTTTGAACAGAAATGCAATGGTTCATCGAATCAGTCTAAAACTTTGCACATACACTGCTGCCGTCTAGTGGACAACATCGGAATTGCGCCTAACCTGGAATAGTACATTTTGACCTTTCTCTTGCATTTCAAAGCTGATGGGGAAAAAATAGTTTTCTTGTTTGTATCTTTTACCAGATCTAATGTGTTATATTCTCCTACATTAATTTCACATTTCCACAAACGTCAAAGTGTTTCCTTTCAAATGGTATCAAGAATATGCATATCCTTCCTTCAGGTCCTGAGCTACAGGCAGTTAGATTTGGGTTTGTCATTTTAGGCGAATTTTGGAAAAAAGTGTCCGATCCTTCTAGAAAAGACAAACTCAAAGTTCTGTCATGCTCATACTTTATACATGTTCACATAATCTCTCTACCCACCCAACTGCACACACACACACATACGTGCTCGCCTGCTCACATGCACGCACGCTTAAATCATCCTTCCTGCTTGAGTGAATGTTCATTAGGCTAAAGTGCATGGCTCCCGTGGTATTCAGTGAAGTGAAAGGAAGTCATCCTGACTGCAGCCTTTCACAGTGAACAGTCAACTACTGTACTGCACATGTGTCCCCTAAGATCTATTGACCTGCTGCTCATGTGAATGAGGTATGAGCTGGTTTGGTTTGGGGCCATTGCACCACAACTGGGTTATTAGTTTTAGGGAATTCCGCGTTAACAGAATTGCACTGAGACTCAGATTTTTCACTTAAAATGTATGCCAAACAAAAACCATTGATTTCAAAGTTTAACAAACCATACAACTCTATGCACAACGACTACTTTTAACAATTTACCTTGAACATTTTACAAAAACTGTTAAGAAGTGTGCGGATGCAAATTTTGGTAACAGAATTTTGGTAAAATCTCCCTCAGTTTTTTGTGTGTCCACTAAGGATGTAACGGTTCACCAATCCCATGGTTCGGTACGTACAGCGGTTTTGGGGTACAGTGGGAAAATGAAATGCCAAAGTGTTCCTGAATCCATACAGTCGCTTGACTTTTTCCACATTTTGTTGTCTTACAGCCTGAATTTAAAATTGATAAAATGTAGATATTTTTTGGTCACTGGCCTACATACAATACCCATAATGCCAAAGTGGAATTATGCTTTTAGAAATTATTACAATTAATTCAAAACAAAAGCTGAAATGTCTTAGGTCAGTAAGTATTCAAACCCTTTGTTATGGCAAGCCTAAATAAATTCAAAAGTAAAAATGTGCTTAACAAGTCACATAATAAGTTGCATGCACTCACTCAGTCAAGCAGTGAATTTCAAACACAGATTCAACCACATAGATCAGGGAGGTTTTCCAATGCCTCGCAAAGAAGGGCACCTATTGGTAGATGAAGAAGGGAAAAAAAGCAGACATTGAATATCCCTTTGAGCATGGTGTAGTTATTAATTACACTTTGGCTGGTGTATCAATACACCCAGTCACTACAAAGACACAGGCGTCCTTCCTAACTCAAGGCACTAAAGTAATACTGCAAAAAATGTGGCAAAGCAATTAACTTTTTGTCCTGAATACAAAGTGTTATGTTTCGGGCAAATCCAATACAACACAATAGTGAGTACCACTCTCCATATTTTAAAGCATAGTTGTGACTGCATCATGTTATGGGTATGCTTGTAATCATTCAGAACTGGATAGTTTTTCAAGATTAAAAAAAAGGAATGGAGCTACACAGGCAAAATCCAAGATGAAAGCCTGGTTCAGTCTGCTTTCCATCAGACACTGGGAGATGAATTCACCTTTCAGCAGGACAATAATTTAAAGCACAAGGCCAAATCTATACTGAAGTTGCTTACCAAGAAGACAGTGAATGTTCCTGAGTGGCCGAGTTACAGTTTTGACTTAAATCTACTTGAAAATCTATGACAAGACCTAGAAATGGTTGACTAGCAATGATCAACAACCAATCTGACAGAGATTGAAGAATTTTGAAAAGAATGGGCAAATGTTGCATAATCCAGGTGTGGAGACTTACAGACATACCCAGAAGCACTCACAGCTGCTTTTACAAAGTATTGCCTCGGACGTGAATACTTATGTACATTTCTAAAAACATGTTTTCACTTTGTCATTGTGGTGTATTGTGTGTAGATGGGATACGAAAAAATAATCTTGAATCCATTTTGAATTCAGGCATTAACACAACAAAATGTGGAGTAAGTCAAGGGGTACAGTATGAATACTTTCTGAAGGCACAGTATATGATCATGAGTCATATAATGCCTGATGAGAGCACAGTCAAATACCAACACTTCATATTTTCTTAAACGAAAACACAATATTACTCATCAACAAAATAAAACAAATAAAGTATACTAAAAGAAAGTGCAATATGTGTGTGAAATTAATATGTAAACATGGCTCAGACATTTTATAGACCTATACTATAATGCTTTCTTACAAAGAAAAATATGCTCACTTGTGTGACTCTCTTAAAGGGGGCATGTCTGTAGTACGGCACTTCTCATTTCCCACTCGGGGGGTAATGTGATGGTCTGTCAATGTTACGTAGCTTTCTGTAGCCCTGTAGGTCCATTCATCTGTAGTAAGGGCAAAACAGGGTGCATTGGCCATTTAATTGACAACTTTGGCTTTAGCTTGCATATAAACAGTGCATTCGGAAAGTATTCAGACCCTTCGACTTTATCCACATTTTAAGTTCTAAAATGTATTAAATAAAATATTTTTCTCATCAATCTACACACAATACCCCATAATGACAAAGCAAAAACAGGTTTTAGAAATTTTTGCTAATTTTTACATAAGTATTCAGACCCTTTGCTTTGAGACTCGAAATTGAGCTCGGTGCATCCTGTTTCCATTGATCATCCTTGATGTTTCTACAACTTGGAGTCCACCTGTGGTAAATTCAATTGATTGGACAGGATTTGGAAAGGCACACACCTGTCAATATAAGGTCCCACAGTTGACAGTGCATGTCAAAGCAAAAACCAAGCCATGAGTTTGAAGAAAATGTCCGTAGAGCTCAGAGACAGGATTGTGTCGAGACACAGCATTGATGGTCCCCAAGAACACAGTGGCCTCCATCATTCTTCAATGGGAGAAGTTTAGAACCACCAAGACTCTTCCTAGAGCTGGCCGGCCAGCCAAACTGAGCAATCGTGGGAGATGGGCCTTGGTCAGGGAGGTGACCAAGAACCCGATGGTCATTCTGACAGAGCTCCAGAGTTCCTCTGTGGAGATGGGAGAATCTTCAAGAAGGACAACCATCTCTGCAGCACTCCACCAATCAGGCCTTTATGGCAGAGTGGCCAGACGGAAGCCACTCCTCAGTAAAAGGCATGTGACAGCCCGCATGGAGTTTGCCAAAAGGCACCTAAAGACTCTCATACATTGTGAAACAAGATTCTCTGGTCTGATGAAACCAAGATTGAACTCTTTGGCCTGAATGTTAAGAGTCACATCTGGAGGAAACCTGGCACCATCCCTACAGTGAAGCATGGTGGTGGCGGCGGCATCATTCTGTGGGGATGTTTTTCAGCGGCAGGGACTGAGAGACTAGTCAGGATCGAGAGAAAGATGAACAGAGCAAAGTACAGAGACAACCTTGATAAAAACCTGCTCCAGAGTGCTCAAGACCTCAGACTGGGGCGAAGGTTCACCTTCCAACAGGACAACGACCCTAGCACACAGCCAAGACAACGCAGGAGTGGCTTTGGGACAAGTCTTTTTTTTTACTATTTTCTACATTGTATAATAATAGTGAAGACATCACAACTATGAAATAGCACACATGGAGTCATGTGGTAACCTAAAATTTTTTAAAGAAATCAAAACATATTTATATTTGAGATTCTTCAAAGTAGCCACCCTTTGCCTTGATGACAGCTTTGCACACTCTTGCCATTCTCTCAACCAGAGTCATTAGGTAGTCACCTGGAATGCATTTCAATTAACAGGTGTGCCTTGTTAAAAGTTAATTGTGTTTTTACAAGGTAGAGGTGGTATACAGAAGATAGCCCAATTTGGTAAAAGACCAAGTCCATATTATGGCAAGAACAGCTCAAACAGTCCATCATTACTTTAACACAAGAAGGTCAGTCAATCCAGAAAATTTCTAAAATGTTGAAAGTTTCTTCAAGTGCAGTCGCAAAAACCATCAAGCGCTATGATGAAACTGGCTCTCATGAGGACCGCCACAGGAATGGAAGACCCAGAGTTACCTCTGCCGCAGAGGATATGTTCATTAGAGATAACTGCACCTCAGATTGCAGCCCAAATATATGCTTCACAGAGTTCAAGTAGCAGACACATCTCAACATCAGCTGTTCAGACACTGTGTGAATCAGACCTTCATGGTCAAATTGCTGCAAAGAAACCACTACTAAAGGACACCAATAAGAAGAAGAGACTTGCTTGCGACAAGAAACACGATCAATGGACATTAGACTGGTGGATATCTGTCCTTTTGGTCTGATGAGTCCAAATTTTAGATTTTTGGTTCCATCTGTCGTGTCTTTGTGAGACGCAGAGTAGGTGAACAGATGATCTCCGCATGTGTGGTTCCCACGGTGAAGCATGGAGGAGGAGGTGTGATGGTACGGGGGTGCTTTGCTTGTGACACAGTGATATATTTAGAATTCAAGGCAAACTTAATCAGCATGGCTACCACAGCATTCTGCAGCCATATGCCATCCCATCTAGTTTGCGCTTAGTGGGACTATCATTTGTTTTTTAAGTGCTCAACATATGTGGGAACTCCTTCATGACTGTTGGAAAGTAAAACAAAAAGAAAGAAAACCCCTTGAATGAGTAGGTGTGTCCAAACGTTTGACTGGTACTGTCACGGTTGTCGTCGGTGAAGGAGGACCAAAACGCAGCAGGTACGTGCAGGCTCATCTTGACGTTTATTTATATTCAAAAATGAATACAAAAATAACAAAAACACGAGAACTAACGAAGGAACAACAACAAACAGTCTGGCAAAGCCTAAGGCTCAACACAGAACAATCACCCACGAATCACAAACAAACACACCCCAATATATGGGACTCTCAATCAAAGGCAAAGAGAAAACACCTGCCTTCAATTGAGAGTCCCAACCCCAATTAATCACCCATAGACATACACTCACTAGACTCCACATAGACATACATAAACCTAGACCATAAACCAAAACCCCGGAAATACTAAATCAAACACCCTTTAAACAAACACACCACCCTGAACCACATAAAACAAATACCCTCTGCCACGTCCTGACCAAACTACAATACTAATTAACCCTTATACTGGCCAGGACGTGACAGGTACAGTATGTAAATGTGATATTTCCATTTTTTATGTTGACTAAATTTGCTAAAATTAAAAATAAAATATTTTGTTTTTACTTTGTCATTATGGGATATTGTGATTAGATTGATGAGGGGGGAAAAAACTATTTAATCCATTTTAGAATAAGGCTGTAACGTATCAAAATCTGGAAAAAGTCAAGGGGTCTGAATACTTTCCGAATGCACTGTAGAGCGGGTACTACCTGTTTGCTGAGATGGGTGTGAGACTGCGAAGTTCGTAATGTAGGTCGAGCACCTTCATGAGATGCTGAAACTCCCTATTCTTCTTAACCACCGAGAATGGGTTCATATCCGCGGCTATAAACATGCCTATCACTCTTGTAATTTCTTTGGCCTGGTCAGAATCAGCTGCGAAGGGTTGCTTGAATGCAGAAGGGAGACCCACATCGCAATACTGGTATCGTGACACACTTCTACACACACATTCATAATAGACCACTGACACTTGCACAGACACACCCTCACTCACAGGACACACTATCAATCACTACCCCCTTGTAGAGACGCTCACACAAGCTCGCATTACACTATTTGAATGCATGGATCCATCAGAGCTGATTTGAGTGTTTACGGGAACAAGAAAGGGCGCTGAAACACACTCCTGTCCTACTCCCTCCCTGCTTTTCTGAAACAAAATCAATGCCTATGACCTTGTATTGTATCAGCCCAGCCTCTATCAGACCTCTGTGTGATAGGTCCCCTGACTAGCTAAGCGCCAGCTCTGCTATTAAAGAGGAACTGACAATGTTTAAACAACATTAAATCTTATTACAATCTGTTCATATACACCCCCAGGAAGAATATGACACTGTTTTTTTTAACATTTTCTGACAAACAAGCACATTTGTGAAAATTCATAGAATGTTTGGGAATGACATACAGTAAGGCATTTGTGAAAATTCTATATTGGGAAAGTGGTCGTGCGTTTGGACAATTAATAAACACTGCAGTAGTTAAAAACAAGATCAACAATGCTGGTCATAGCAAGATAAGCTAAACTCTAACGAGGGAACATTGTATAAACCCTCTCAAACTTTTTAAGATAGTTGGCTGTCAAAATTGCACTGAAACAATTGAGAATAGTTGCCTGCTCGTACTTCTGCAGCTTGCTTGCCAATGCATGCTTGTCCCAACCTTGCCTGCCTACCTGCCCATTTTGATCGATGCCAAATACATTTGAGATATGCTAAGAGAGATGCTAACTGTGGATAACAGTCGTTCAAGTTCAGCATATTTAGCTAGGCAAAGCGATTCACATTTCTTGCTAGTGAAGGAAATGACAGCTGCATCTCTAACTGTACCACCGGAAAACAATATGAGGGGGAAAAGTCGGTCACTCACCCACTCCTCCAATGACATGACATCCTCTCAGCAGCTAGCTAGCTAATGTTAGGCCACAGACAGAAGGGGTTAGTTATAAGTATATTTGGTTAGGCTCCTTGTTTTTAGCTTGCTAAATAAATAGCTAGCTACGTAAACAGATATGCTAGCCCAGGGGTGTCCAAATCAATCAGTGCACGAGCCATATTAAAAATACACAACAAATTTGTGGGCCAGACATGGCCTATTTGTTTTTACAAAAAAAAAACATGCAACTGCGACCCAAACTGGCCATTGTTTTATTAGAAAAAATATGGTCCTTTTATATTGTCCACTTTTGTACATAGGATGCTGTATGTAGCATTTTAACATATTAAAACTAAAGAATAGATACATACTATTATATCAGCCTTTGCTGCTATGCTTGCAGATGTGCATAATATGCTGCTACGTATAAATACTAAGTATTTAATAACTCCAAATAACAAATGTAGTTATAGGTTTGTTGTAACATTTAAACTTAACATCTTTTTTTTTAATTGCACTGAATTCAG
This sequence comes from Salmo trutta, assembly GCF_901001165.1. NCBI lineage: Eukaryota > Metazoa > Chordata > Actinopteri > Salmoniformes > Salmonidae > Salmo > Salmo trutta. The sequence continues at coordinate 8,319,839 of NC_042969.1, forward strand.
CATTGCTGTATGGTGCACTCAAAATGTATTGTAGTTGAGTAGCCAGGCTAGGCTAATGCTCAAATTTTGCTGTAATAGGCCTACATGTTTCTCCTTTGCATGGTGTTTTTTGGTTATTCATTGTCAAGCTTTAAAAACCGAAGCCAGACTGCTATATTTTAGTAGCGTAACTAGGACTGTGGCGTGTGTCTGTACACTTTTGTCGTGGAAATTCGTACTGAGAGAGACTGTCGTTTCTTCAAACAATCATCTTTATTTAATATCAATTAATTATTGCAATAATGAGACCAGTCACGAGTAGCTTAACCTTTACAGACAATGCAGAGTTTTTAAAGATGCTTAGTCATGGCTGGTTCCACCCCTCCCATGCAGATTGGGGGGCACCATAAGTCACTTTGGGTTTATCCTTTGGTCATCTGCCTCTGGTATTGTTTCCCAGATGCAAGAAGGATTAGACACAATAAGGATTAGGTTCTACTCCCCCAGGCTCCCTATCTCGGGTTACACCCACCACATCTTATCTATGGAATACCAGCTTTAGGTTTTTAGGCTCCTCTCAGTTCACACAGACATTTAATAGAACATACATGTCTTACTATTAGTTAAGTATATAATCGTTAACTATTAATATCAAACAAATCAGGTAAATATGTAATTTTTCTATCACACTTTCCCTCGGCTCCGAGCTGTAAACGGCACACACCAAAGCAGCCCAATTGAAGTTTGATTTACAGACGTGAGCGCATCTGATTCAGAGGGGTTGGGTTAAATGCGGAAGACACATTTCAGTTAAATACATTTAGTTGGACAACTGACTAGGTATCCCCCTCTCCCTATCAGGCTGTAATTTCATAAAAAAGATGATTCAACTGTTGACTCATTTATACTTGCTTCTGTGTCCTATTCGGCCCCCAGGCCTTGTGTTTGACATATGTGCGCTAGCCTGTTAGTCACGTTATGACTGACTTGTGATCATTGCCCATGTTAGTTTGATTGTATTGACATACCCAACCTCAGGTAGAGTCGTCTGTTTTTCTTTCAAATATTGAGTCACTGAAACTGAAACATTGTTTGCAACCTCCTAAAGGGTGGAGGTTGCAAACAATGTACCAGGCCAGCTGTGATTTACAACCTGATGGCAATATCTTTTGGACTACCAAGAAATGTATTGGTGAATTATATTAATCATACATTGAACTGCACCCATCTATTCTGCCAACAATGCCTTACTGTACATCATGAAATTTACAGTCAGATAGAACCTATTTTTAAAATCTCTTATAAAGTTGGTTTTGACGCAAAAACTGGGAATTTTATATTTTTGAATGATATTGTGATTGTCTGTTTCATATCTGCAAAGTAGTTAAAACGCTGTCAGTTCTACTTTAAACCAGCCTGACATTTGGACTGGCCTGTTTATTTGGTCGATTGACCTTATGCACAGGGACTCATCCGTGTTACACATTATTTACCCAAATTGGCACCCTATTCCCCATATTATAGTGCATTACCTTTGACCAGAGCCCTATGCGGGCCCTTGTCAAAAGTATCATACAATTTTTTTTAACTCCAAAAATTTGCACTATATAGGGTGCAATTTTTGACACAAAGTATTGCACTATATGTCAAAAGAAGTACACTATATGAGGAATAGGGTGCCATTTCAGATGCACTTAGCATGTTTTGTCATGGGTTTCCTGCTGAAATGAAGAGCTTTGCCATCCACTGGTTAGCAGGGCATGGCTAGTACACAACATAAGCCTGATTGACAGATACGGAAAAACTGCCCATTTTGTAACCAGATCTCTTCTTAATGCAGTGTAACCCTTTTTATTTTGTGTCTTCTCAGTAGTCACTCCATACAGTTCTTAGCCAAAGATTTTTATAACTAACCCAAGATAGACTACGGCCTATTGTTTCCAATGGGAACAAATGAAGCATAGTGGGCAGAACAAGCAAGGAGGTGGGCACAAGCTTGCGAGATCCTATAGGTGCGTTCTAGCATGTATTTGCATATTTCCGTTAGGGAGAGCCCGCTCTGTGAAGTGTGCATGTGCAATAACTAAATTTGCCCTTGCACTCCTTCTAAACAACAATTATTCTTTCTTTTTTTACTTTTGCAAAGGGTAAAGTCTACAAAACTTAGTCGACTCTTCGTAACAGATTCCAGTTTTGGGAACTGTATTGAGATCTTCTCCCACTGCCAGCCACATAGCTTCCTTTCATCACCATATTTGGTGGTGATTGGAAATGCCAACCGGATGCTTCAGGTGTATACATGCGGTGAAACATCTGGGTCATTGCTCTATCTGTGACTTAGCTTCAATGGTGCGATTTGTTTGCTTTAGTGGTCCATTATATGCCACTGGATTTCCTGGTTGTGGATTTGTTAAAAGGGCATTATACTGGGTTACATAGTTAGACCGAAATATGAGCCATTGGCTGCTATCCATAGGCAGCTGTGTACAGTTTAAACTGCTTTATACACTGGTAAAGGTTAAGCAGTGTCCTTGTGGTTGTACATGTGTATGTGGATTCTAACCCGTCCAAATGTAAGAATCTGCAACAGTTTTCTTACATTTTTTTTATTCATATTTTTTCTTTTAAAATTGATTTCTTTGTTATCTGTTATCTATGCTGTGTCAGTGCAGAGGTGGACCCCCACACTCGTTCCATGCTATAACTCTTGATTTACAATGACTTTATTTGATTACTAAATGACATATTAATGAGTTAAGTAGTTTATCAGCAGACCTTCAAATACACTTGCTTTATCTTGGCCAGGTCGCAGTTGTAAATGAGAACTTGTTCTCAACTGGCCTACCTGGTTAAATAAAGGTGAAATAAAATAAACACTGACACCATTCACCTTTTTATACAGCCTGCTAAGGTTCCTAACACTCCACCTCTCTCCTTCCCTCTGTCCAGTGGTGGACCGCCAGGGCTGCGACCCCCACACTCGCTTCGTGGTGCCCCCCCGGACAGGGCACTGGGTGGCCCTGCTGCAGCGCGGCAACTGCACCTTCAAAGAGAAGATCCTCAAGGCCTCCGCTTTCAACGCCTCCGCCGTACTCATCTACAACAACAACTCCAATGAGGACACCGTCAAGATGGGCCATGAAGGTGAGGAGTGAAGATCTGGGTCATATGGGGGCATATTGATATTCATATGGCTTATGCACTCTATATGACCAGGGTAATATGGGGCGGCAGGTAGGCTAGTGGTTAGAGCGTTGGGCCAGTAACCGAAAGATTGCTGGATCGAATCCCCGAGCTGACAAGGTAAATATCTGTCGTTCTGCCCCTGAACAAGGCAGTGTTCCCCAGTAGGCCGTCATTGTAAATAATAATTTGTTCTTAACTGACTTGCCTAGTTAAATAAAGGTTACACAATATGGAATCATTCTTATGGGTACATATGGCTTGGCCTATTTATATGGTTTGTTCATTGTTTATACATCCTATTATGGCTTGTTGACAGTATATGGCTTGTTTAAATGGCCTATGCAAATGGTTTATTTCTATGGCTTTAGGTATGTATGTATGTATGTATGTATGTATGTATGTATGTATGTATGTATGTATGCATGTATGCATGTATCTATGTGGCTTCTATGTAGTGATGGGGGCAAAGATTTATACAGTTACATTTCGGGAAATCATTTTTGACGATATCGTTTTGACAACATCTCAAAATATCCATCTTCTTTTTAAATACGGAGCCAATTTGTTTTCAGCACTTTTATTTCCCTGACGGATCAAAACTTGTTTTCTCATGGCTCGCTCTTGTCCCTCTGCAGCAGACATATGGTGAGCGATATGTTTGAAACATTGAATCACAATAAAATCACAGTATCGAATCGCAATACATATAGCCTCCATACTCAACTGGTGGTCCGCAGACCCGATCCGGACCCAGAACAGGGTCAATACGGATCGCAGGTCGGGCTTTGACCCCTGGTGTCATATGAACACATATAAGATATGGAAAAATGCATAGAATTGCAGGAAATTAGCTTTAAAACTGCAACAACAACAAAAACGTCCCCATGCAAAATGTGTCGAATTGTGGGGAATTAGCTTTAAAACTGCAACATTTTCTCTTTGCCAACAAGAGGAGTATGTGAACAGTTTTTGGGGTCGCATGGGTTGTGAGGTGGGGGTTGTTACTACGCAGATAAATGACATTATCCATCCAGACCTTTGTCACCTTGGAAATGTGTGTGACTGGACCTTCTCAAATAGTATTTGAGTACTACCCCTGACATATAGAATCGAGAGATGTGTCTTAGCCTGTGATGGTGGTGAAGTTAGCATTTAGCTTTTGTTATATGGTGCTTATAGCTAGCTAGCCTGCTGTGATTGTGGGTGTATGACAATTATACCGTCTGCCAAGGGTTATTGACAGTGTGTGTATGTGTAGCAGTCGTAGTGCAGTTTTGTTTTCTGGCAGTTTGTCGTTTGTGATGTGGCTGCAGGGGACAGTACAGGGCACAGACAGTGTGGCTGTCCTGACTGGACTGAAGGACATGGAGACTGACTCCTGCATGCTAGACCTCAGCCACCACCACAGCTAAACACCAACACAGCCAGCGGGCTTGGGCAAGGCCGGTGTTCTGTTACACTGCAACATGTGCACACACACACACACACACACACAGAAGAGTGTTCGGGCACACAAACATATTTACAGCATTGTCACCTCTCTCTATCCTTCCCTCCGCCTCTCCTTTGCTTCACATGCATTTCTTCCTACTCACCCTCTGTCATTGCCAGCATCATTGTCTCAGTCTCAGTTTATTTAAGCCACAGTGTGAATTCGTATGAGTGCATTCAGACCTTCTGATCTTTGGATCACAACTTTTACTTGAAGCATCTCTAAGAAAACAACATCCGTTAAAACATAATCGGACACTTCATGAATGAGTCTACTGTATGAGTGAGTGAGTGAAAGTAGCTGACGGCTAGCCTAGAGACATTTTGTACAACACCTTAGCATCCCCCCACCCCAGGGGATGCCCTGAGCTAATTCAAGGTAGCGTTGAAAAGCCTGCATGAATGAGACAGTCTAGTGAGCAGGTGAAGAGAGAATGAGAGAGAGGGAGAGAAATAGAGGGTGGGTGCTGGTGTAGCATCCCTATAGCGCTGAGGAGCCAATAGCTGGGAAGGCAGACAGTCAGGCAGTGGTGGTTAGAGGAAAGGAAAAAAGGGAGAGAGGGAGTGAAAAAATGAAACAAAGTGACAGAGCTGGCTGGGAAAACAGTGTGTTGCTTGAGTCTAGTAACGGTAGGCGGAGAGGAGAGGAGAGGAGCAACATGGGAAAGGGAGGGAGGAAGAGGTAGGGGTAGGGAGATGGAGAATGAGTCAGAAGGTGTGATAGCACTGTCTGGGTGGGATCGATGGGCTTTTATAAATATAGAAGGGGGGCCATGACTAATTTATAAGGTCATTTTCTAATGAACAAATGGTGGAATTCTGATAGTTTCCCCGAGCGCAAACCTTTAAGTATTGATCATTGTTTGCTTGAAAAGCACATCATTTATCATGGATGGGAGTTTTTTGTCAATATCACGGGGATATAGGAGATGTATGCATTTGACTTTGAGGGAAGAAGTGTGTGTGTGTGTGTGTGTGTGTGTGTGTGTGTGTGTGTGTGTGTGTGTGTGTGTGTGTGTGTGTGTGTGTGTGTGTGTGTGTGTGTACACATGCTAGGCTTGGGTGGTATCCCAAGCTTGGGTGGTGTCTGCTTAGCTCCATTCCGTTTCTTTTTTATCCTGAAAAACTCCCCAGTCCTTAACGATTACAAGCATACTCAGAACATGATACAGCCACCACTATACTTGAAAATATGGAGAGTGATACTCAGTAATGTATTGGAATTGTCCCAAACACAACACTTTGTATTCAGGACAAAAAGATAATTGCATTGCCACATTTTTTGCAGTATTACTTTAGTGCCTTGTTGCAAATAGGATGCATGTTTTGGAATATTTTTTCTTCTCTACAGGCATCCTTTTCACTATCACAGCCATTAAACTCTAACTGTTTTCAAGTCACCATTGGCCTCATGGGGAAATCCCTGAGCAGTTTCCTTAATCTACAGCAACAGCGTTAGGTAGGACACCTGTACAGTATCTTTGTAGTGACTGGGTGTATTGATACACCATCCAAAATGTAACTAATGACCACCATGCTCAAAGGGATATTCAATGTATGTGTTTTTTTTACCCATCTACCAATAGGTGCCCTTTGCAATGCATTGTAAAACCTCCCTGGTCTTTGTGGTTGAATCTGTGTTTGAAATTCACTGCTCGACTGAGGGACCTTGCAGATAATTGTATGTGTGGAGGTACAGAAATGAGGTAGTCATTCAAAAATCATGTTGAACAGTATTATTACACACACAAACATATTAGCACATTTCTACTCCTGAACTTTAGGCTTGCCATAACAAAGTGGTTGAACACTTATTCACTCGACATTTCAGCTTTTCATTTGTAATTCATTTGTGTAGGTCAGTGACAAAAAAAATCTTAATTTTATCCATTTTATATTCAAGCTGTAACACAACAAAATGTGGAAAAAGTCAAGGGGTGTGAATACTTTCTGAAGGCACTGTAAACGATTTGCAGGACAGACATCCCAGTTCATAAAGTTCTAAAAGTATTTAAAAAATGCTACTCACAGTTGGCTGCACACACACAAAATATTAGACAGCAAGGCTCTTGATCCAGGGCGGGATTCTCTGCTGTTACCAAGCGAAGGTTGATTTTGGAAGAAGCTAACTACTTAACTAGATAGCTACCTAGCTACTATGGTAGCAAACCAAATGCACAAATGCAGAGCATTTTGCACATTTTAGACAGTTAACTTAATTGTTATAAGATATCTAGCTGGCAAACATTTAGTTGTGAATTAGATACAGTAACTAAATCACCTGGCATGTGCTGCACAACAGTGAGTGACTCACAAGACTCCGGTCTCTCGTTGTTAAGTGCTTGTAAACAAACAACATGTGACTGGGGACTACCGGCAAGCTTCATAATGAAAAATAAATGAGCAGGTGAAATGAAGTACGCAATCTGCTTTTTCTCCTAACGTATTGCACAAGTTGACTGCAGGTATTTACTTAAGTATCTACAATTATTCAAATCTTTAAAAATCCGGTGGCTATTTCCAAATACCTTGAAACACCATCTGGTAGCTATTTCTAAATATCTTGGTATACCGTAGATACGGTATTTTAAATTGATTACATTGATATTTTGTGTCACTGGCCTACACACAATAGCCCATAATGTTTTTTTCAAATTAATTAAAAATGAAAATCTGAAATGTCTTTAGTCGATAAGTATTCAAACCCTTTGTTATTGTAAGCTTAAATAAGTTCAGTAGTAGACCATTTATTAACAAGTAACATAAGTTGCATGGACTCACTATGTGTGCAATAATTGTGTTTAACATGATTTTTGAATGACTACCTCATCTCTGTACCTCACACATACAATTATCTGTAAGGTCCCTGAGCAGTGAATTTAAAACACAGATTAAATCACAATAACCCGGTAGGTTTTCCAATGCCTCGACAAAGGAAATCAAATTGTATTTGTCACATGCGCCGAATAGAACAGGTGTTACAGTGAAATGCTTACTTACAAGCCTTTATCCAACAATGCAGTTTTAAGAAAAACACCCCAAAAAATAAATAAAAGTAGCAAATAATTAAAGAGCAGCAGTAAAATAACAATAGCGAGGCTATATACAGGGGGTACCGGTACAGAGTCAGTGTTTGGGGGCACCGGTTAGTCGAGGTAATATGCACATGTAGGTATTGTTATTAAAGTGACTGCATAGATTATAACAGAGAGTAGCAGCAGCGTAAAAGGTGGGGGCAATGCAAATAGTCTGGGTAGCCATTTGATTAGATGTTCAGGAGTCTTATGGCTTGGGGGTAGAAGCGGTTTAAAAGCCTCTTGGACCTAGACTTGGCGCTTCGGTGCCGCTTGCCGTGCAGTCTATGACTAGGGTGGCTGGAGTCTTTGACATTGTTTTAGAGCCTTCCTGACACCGCCTGGTATAGAGGTCCTGGATGGCAGGAAGCTTGGCCCCAGTGATGTACTGGGCCATACGCACTACCCTCTGAAGTGCCTTGCGGTCGGAGGCCAAGCAGGTGCCATACCAGGCAGTGATGCAACCCATCAGGATGCTCTCGATGGTGCAACTGTAGAACATTTTGAGGATCTGAGGACCCATGCCAAATCTTTTCAGTCTCCTGAGGGGGAAGAGGTTTTGTCGTGCCTTCTTCACAACTGTCTTTGTGTGCTTGGACCATGTTAGTTTGTTGGTGATGTGGACACCAAGGAACTTGAAGCTCTCAACCTGCTCCACTACAGCCCCGTCGATGAGAATGGGGGCGTGCTCGCTCCTCCTTTTCCTGTAGTCCACAATCATCTCCTTTGTCTTGATCACGTTGAGGGAGAGGTTGTTGTCCTGGCACCACACGGCCAGGTCTCTGACCTCCTCCCTATAGGCTGTCTCGTTGTTGTCGGTGATCAGGCCTGACCAGTGTCATCGGCAAACTGAATGATGGTGTTGTGCCTGACCGCGCAGTCATGAGTGAACAGGGAGTACAGGAGGGACTGAGCACGCACCCCTGAGGGGCCCCCGTGTTGAGGATCAGAGTGGCGGATGTGTTGTTACCTACCCTTACCACCTGGGGGCGGCCCGTCAGGAAGTCCAGGATCCAGTTGCAGAGGGAGGTGTTTAGTCCCAGGGTCCTTAGCTTAGTGATGAGCTTTGAGGGCACTATGGTGTTGAATGCTGAGCTGTAGTCAATGAATAGCATTCTCACATAGGTGTTCCTTTTGTCCAGGTGTGAAAGGGCAGTGTGGAGTGCAATAGAGATTGCATCATCTGTTGGGGCGGGATGTAATTGGGAGTGAGTCTAGGGTTTCTGGGATAATGGTGTTGATGTGAGCCATGACCAGCATTTCAAAGCACTTCATGGCTACAGGTGTGAGTGCTACAGGTCGGTAGTCATTTAGGCAGGTTACCTTAGTGTTTTGGGCACAGGGACTTTGGTGGTCTGCTTGAAACATGTTGTTATTACAGACTCAGACAGGGAGAGGTTGAAAATGTCAGTAAAGACACTTGCCAGTTGGTTAGCACATGCTTGGAGTACACGTCCTGGTAATCCATCTGAAAAGAAGGGCACATATTGGTAGATGGGTAAAAATAAAATTAAAAGCATGTATTGAATATCCCTTTGAGTATGGTGAAGATATTAATTACACTTTGGATGGTGTATCAATACACCCAGTCACTACAAAGATACAGGTGTCCTTCCTAAATCAGTTGCCGGAGAGGAGGGAAACCGCACAAAGATTTCACCATGAGGCCAATGGTGACTTTAAAACAGTTTAATGGCCGTGATAGGAGAACTGAGAATGGATCGACAACATTGTATTTACTCCACAATACTAACCTAAATGATGGAGTGAAAAGAAGGAAGCCTGTACAGAATAAAATATTCCTTTTTACAATAAGGCACTAAAGTAAAACTGCAGAAAATGTAGCAAAGAAATACACTTATTAACCTTTATTTAAACAGGGAAATTAAGCTGAGACAGCCTCTTTTACAGTTGTGCCCTGTGATACAACAATAAAAACAACAAAGCAATTAATAACAATTTAAAACTAAACAAATTTAAAACATATAAAAGTAGAAGATGGCGATTAAAAATATTACAATAAATAAACATCTATAAGAAAAACACACATTACAAAAAGCAATCACAGTTTATAATAAAAAGTTAATGTAATGTGCATTTAAACTGTCTTACAGGCACCAAAACATCTATCTGGAGTTCTCTCTGCAATTCATTCCATGAGTGTGGAGCATGATATTTAAATTCTGTTTTGCCTAACTCAGAGTGAATCTGGGGTATCTCTAACACTAGCATGTCCCGTGACCGAGTCTGATAAATACTGTTTGACCACTGGGTTTTTGAGTTAAGATAATTAGGAAGTTTCTGTAAGACAGCTTTATAAACCAATATCAACCAGTGTTTGGCCCTTCTAAATGTCAGGGAGTCCCAGCCAACCGAAGTGTACAAAAATCAATGATGTGTGCAAAGATTTGCACCAGTAACAAAGCGCAACGCTGCATCATATGCTGCATCCATTTATTCAGTACTGATGCTGATCCATGCATATATAAAACATCGCCATAATCAAGCACTTACATAAAAGTGGCCTGTACAATTTCCTTTCTGTGATGACAGACAAGATGTATTTCTATAAAAAAAATCTAATTCTCAATTTAGCTTCTTTACCAGCTCAGTTACATGAGCTTTAAAAGAGATATTATCATCTAACCAAATTCCAAGGTATTTATAGGTGGGAACACGTTCCAAAGGAGAGCCATCATGGGTAGCAATGTTCAGATTTTCCAATTGTATACTTTTGGATTGTGAAAATACCATATACTTAGTTTTACTTGAATTAAGCACCCGCCTAAGATCTTCAAGTGCATCTTGAATCAATTGAAAGTCAGATTTCAGGAATGTAAATGCTTGAGCGAGTGATGGGGCTGTGGCATATAGTACTGTGTCATCAGCATAGATATGAATGTTGCAGATATCATTTATGTATATAGTGAATAACAAAGGACCTAAAATAAAACCTTGTGGGACTCCTTTGTGAACAGTGACAAAATCTGATTTTACCCCATCTGAAATAATAGCCTGAGATCAATCACTGAGATAATTCTGAAACCACAAACATGTATCTGAGGCCGACCCCAATGAGGTCAGTCTCTTCAGCAGAAGAGAATGATCAACTGTATCGAAAGCCTTCGACAGGTCAACAAACAAAGCAACACAGTTCAACTTCTTATCCAAGGCTCTTACAATATCATTTACAACCAGTGTGGTGGCTGTGATAGTACTGTGCCCTGGTCTAAAACCGGACTGCTAATTTGTTCAGTATGCAGCTGTCAGACAAGAAAGAGTGCAGCTGTACATTTACCAATGACTAACATTTTTGCAAGACAAGACAGCTTAGAGATTGGTCGATAATTATCAAGGTCACCAGTATCCCCACCTTTGTGCAGAGTCAGCACAAAGGCAGTTTTCCAAATCTTAGGTTTGACCCCAGAGGTCAACGTGAGGTTAAGAATATGAGTAAGAGCACCAGAGATAAGTGGTGCAGCTCTAGCCAGCAACCCTGGGTCAAGTTTGTCAGCCCCTGTTGCTTTCTTAGTGTCTATGGCTAGCAAGGCATCAATAACTTTCTCCTCTGTGAAGAGGCTTAGTGAGAAACCCTGACCATCAGCATACTCGTGCATAATCCCTTCATATGTATCTTTTCTTCCGTCATTTGTGGTCGACATTTTCTCAGAAAGATTGCCTGCTGCGATGAAGTGATTGTTGAAGGCATTAGCAATGGTGTTCTTATCAGTAATGAGTCCAGTATCCAACCCTATCTGATTTGGGAGTGTGGAGTGCATATTGCTCTTTAATGTTTAACTACTTTCCAGAATTTTGCTGGATTCCCATCAGTCATTTAAACTAGTCACATAGTAATCCGATTTTGTTCTTCTAACAAGTCTGATGCACAGGTTTCTCAGCTGCCTAAAAGTCAGCCAGTCAGAACAAGAATACGTTTCTCTAGCCTTAGCCAATTCTACATATTTTTTACGAATAGCATCAGAAATGTTTTTCTCTAACCTTAGTGTTTACTGCAATGGAAATAAAAACACTAGTACACTTTTCTAACGTCAACTTGGCTCCATGTATATTACAAATAGATTCAAGTTTACTATGGGAAAGATCCTGTAAGAAAGCTTGTTCACTCAAGTTTCTGTAATTTCATTTCGTGATAATACAAGGTTTGGCCCTATGAATTCTGACATCTCTAACACATGTAATTGGGCAGTGATCACTGACACCTAATGAAAATACTCCCCTAGCTCTATATTTCTCAGGTGCATTTGTTAGTATATAATCAAGCAATGAGGACTTTGTAGGCACCTTAAGATTTGGCCTTGTTGGCTCAGTGATTAATTGTGTGAGATTTACCTCAGTACAAAAGTCTTTAAAACTGTCTGAGTCCTGTGTTTTCCAATCAAAGTTAAAATCTCGTAGGAAAATGACTTCAGTTGATATAAAAGTGGCTAATAATTCTGTTAAATGGCTAAGCATATTCTTACTAGCAGAACGTGGGCGATATACTCCAACAATTGTAACTTTACAGTTGTTACCTAATGTAAGACAGAGCCAACACTCCAACTTGATTTGGAATGGAGACAGATTTAATTAGTGCAGTGGAGAGGTCATTTTTAGCATAGATAGCAACTCCTCCCCCTCCACTCATCCTGTCAGCTCTAAAAACGTTGTACCCATCCAGTGCAATATCTGCATCATTAGAACTCCTTGATAACCAAGTTTCAGATAAAACAACGAAATCAGGACTAGCCTGAGAAACTAAAATCTTAATAAAATCAACATTTGATAATATACTACGTATATTCAAATGTAAAAACCCAAGTCCCTTACAGTTTTTAAAAACGTGGATTGTTGATATCAACCGGGGTACTTGAGGTGTTTGCGAAAGTATAATCGCCAGTGTGAACAATGTGAATGGGGACAAGATTACTAAGGACATTACCCCTACGTTTATGAAAACGTGGTTAAACGGTAGTCTGATACAATACTTGCTATAGCAATACTGGGACTAGCCCTATATCATTTTTTTATTGTTTAAGTACCTTTTCCATGTTGGACGATAGGAGGCAGATGCCATTTTCACCCAGATGAATTCCATCATTGACGAAGTTCCTCTGTTTTTGGAAAAAGCATTCAAAATTGTCAACAAATGACGTGTCCATGTCTTTAGAAAGACGCATTAGCCATAGATGAAAAGACCACATATGAATAAAACTCTGTCCCACAATGGCGATGAGATTGGATGGTTCCTGAGATAACGATTCTTCCCTCAAGGCTTCGAGCTGTTTCCAAGAGCAACAAGAAGTTGTTTCTGAGTCTCATAGACTTCACTGCCATAATGTAATTTGAACCAGCGTGCAACATAACTGTTGTCAGGTCAGGAATCTGCTTCTTGACTACTGGTAAAATTCACATTTATTCAGTGACTTTAGCACCTGGAAAACAAAGTGTGCGTGTATCTTGGATTGACACTTGCTTTACCATTGAGCTCCCGATTTAAAATGGTAGCTAGCCGTTTACCATTATTGTTTTATTCCGAAGCCTTTTGCACAGCTCCATTTTTATTCTTGGTTTTTCCAACTCCAACTCGGCCACCACAGATCACGGGGATCAGAGCTCAGGATCTAAAGCAGCAAAGCTGTTTGACATCTGGAGAACACTCATTGCTTCCGTCGCTGTAGAGGGTCGAGATAGAGGTCCTCGCTGGCATTGAGTCCCACGCCGTACCGCGATGTGTCTCCATGGTTGGATATCTTGATCCACAAAGGAGTCGCTAGCTGCAGCCTCTGGAGAAGAACCAGCATCCCCCGCGGCAATGGCCAATCCAACGACGATAGTCTTCCCGATTGTGAGACTCCCCTCAGCTTGATGGTGTTTGCTGCCAATGGAGTGGAGAACGAGAAGGTAGGAGGACGTGGCTTCCCCAATAGCTGGTACAAATTATCAATTTGTTTACTCAAAGTAGCAACTTCTTCTCTATAGCCTTCGGCAATTGCTACATTGGAAATTCAGGTGTTTTTCTTTATCTCGGAACTGGCCGAAATATACACAGCTCCGGCATCTTATATATTGCTTGTGCAATCCAACGACCTACTTTGTGCGAGTTGGTCAGCGCATATAAAGCTTTATGTTTGAGGCAAATCCAACACATCACTGAGTACCACTCTTAGTATTTTCAAGCATGGTGGTGGCTGCATCATGTTATGGGTATTCTTGTCATCGGCAAGGGCTAAAGTTTTTGGGGGGATAAAAAGAAAAGGAATAGAACTAAACACAGGCAAAATCCTAGTGAAAGACTTGGTTCCAACACAAACTGGGTGACATTCACCTTTCAGGAGGACAATAACCTAAACACAAGGCCAAATATACACTGGAGTTTCATACTAAGACGACACTGAATGTCCATGAGTGGCCTAGTTACAGTTTTGACTTAAATAAGCTTGAAAATCTATGGTAAGGCTTGAAAATCTATGGCAAGACTTGAAAATGGCTGTCTAGCAATGATCAACAACCAACTTGACAGAGATTGAAGAATTTTAAAAAGAATACTGTGCAAATATTGCAGAATCCAGGTGTGCAAAGCTCTTAGAGACTTACCCAGAAAGACTCACAGCTGTAATCACTGCAAAAGGTGATTCTAACATGTATTGACTCAGGGGTGGGAATGTAAAAAAACATATTTAAATGAGATATTTCTGTATTTCATTTTCAAGAAATTTGAAAAAATGTCTAAACATGTTTTCACTTTGCCATTATGGGGTATTGTGTTGAGATGGGTGAGCAAATGTTTTATTTAATCTATTTTGAATTCAGGCTGTAACACAACAAAATGTGGAATAAATCAAGGGGTATGAGTATTTTCTGAAGGCACTGTACCAGAGATGTTGTGTGGAGATATGGGGCAGAGACAACACTGACAACAGCAAGTTTGACTGTGCTGACGAGAATTTATGTGTGCGTGTTAATGTTCATAAACATGCCTCTGATCTCTGTTGTGTATGGGGATGGTGGTGAGACAAAGAGAGGACGAAAACGAGAAAAAGCCTTGCTTTGGTGCTTTTGCTGTGAAGTGCTTGTATTGTAATGGGGTGCAAAAGATGTAATTTAGTCACACAATCTCTGAATAGAATTTCCTCATAGTCACAGATCTAGGAAAAGCTGAGCTTTTGCCAATCCTACCCTTGACCATAAGGGGGAAAAACTGAACCAGACCTTGGATAAGTATCTGGAAGCAAGCCATCACGACAGGTCTAGGTTCAGCCATTAGACACCACCCATAAAACAAAGCCAAAGAGTGAGGCATGTAAACATGCCTGGGCACGTGCCTGCCTGGCTCTGTCTGATTTCCTCTGTGGTGAATGCCTGTCTGGAGACTTGACTGAGCTTTGGAGATTTACATATAACTGCTGAGAGAGAGAGCGAGAGAGAGCTCAACTTGTTTATGCCTGCTCTTGTGGTCCCTGCAGTCTCATTCTAGTTCAGCGTCTTACTGTGTTTTGGGTTGTTATCAGCCCAAAACCTGTAGGCTGAGTGTGTGCAGGGCTCAAAACTGTGACCAAAACACTTGCATTTATGACCCTTGCAGTGCGTTCTTTCTTTTTTTTGTTATCAAGATTCATTCAAGCAGCAATGGGTTTGCAACAATGGGTATGCAGACCAGGTATTCAGCAAGTTTAGTTTGAAGTCTTGGTTGAATCTTTGCGATGGAAAAAATGATTTAATCAATTTTTGAATAAGGCTGTAACTGAACAAAATGGGAAAAAAGGGAAGGTGTCTGAATACTTTCCGAATGCACTGTACTTAACTATCAAGAGTAAATGTAATTGCTAAAATATACTCTTGACGGTCGCCTAGGATAGGGGGCGCCACAGCGCATTTTGAAAAAAAATCGTTCCCATTTTCAACGGCCTACTAATCAAAGTCAGAAGCTTGGACATGCATATACTTATTTTATATGGATAGAAAACACCCTAAATTTTCTAAAACTGTTTGAATGGTGTCTGTGAGTATAACAGAACTCGTATGGCAGTCAAAACCCCGAGACCGATTGAACCAGGAAGTGGGAATCTGAATTGTCGACTCGACTTCACAGCCTTACCTATAATTCACAACGTGAAAAAAATGATAATTGAGCACTTTCCAGTGCTTCCACTAGATGTCCCCAGTCTTTACAAAGTGTTTTGAGGGTTCTGCGGTAGAAACTCAGTGAAAGAGACGATGTGGCAATTGGTCAGAGAAGTAGGGCCATGAGCATTGTGACGTCGGCGGCCGTGTCTGCCCCCACCTTTGGAAACCTTTTGAAACACATTGAAATTGTCCCACTCGAATCTGATTGGCTCTCTTGTTGAAACAGGCCCTGACGATTATTTTATACAACGTTTGACATGTTTGAACGACCCTAACTCATAGTAAACAGTCATTTTGCGTTAGCCAGGTGCCGCGCACGGATCAACATTTGATTACAGCCTTAGGACGCGCTAACAACAGGAAGCTAATGGAACATAAAGCATGGACTTTTTCGACCGAAAATACATTTGTCATGGACCTGGGATATCGGGAATTGCTTTCTGATGAAGACAACTAAAGGTGAGGGATTATTGGCGATATTATACAAGATCAGATGTGATTTGCAATTGTTCAAAGATGGCGCCGAGCTAGGCTTTGGAGCTCATTTTCTGGGGTATCGCATCCCATTTGATCTCAAAGTGTGATTACCCTGTAAAGTTAATTTAAAATCTGTTATGACAGGTGTTTTCAAGAGATATTCATCTATAAATCTTAGATTGACAATATAAAAAAAAAAATCGTTTTCGAATAGTAATTTATAAAATTGTAGCACTGTTTCCCGTGACGCATTTTATGGGAAAATAGTTAGTCAACCTCAGGTGCCGATGTAAAATGCTGTTTTTATATAGAAATATGACCTTTATTGAACAAAAGATTGCATGCTGTGTGTAACATGATGTCCTAGGTGTGTCATCTGATGAAGTTTGTAAAAGGTTAGTGCTGCATTTAGCTGTTTTTTGGTTATATGTGATGCGTGTGCTTGGTCGGAAAATTCATATGATGCTACTTTTAGAAAGTACTCCTCTAACATAATCTAATATTGTGCTTTTCCTGTAAAACCTTTTTGAAATCGGACAACGAGGGTCGATTCAAGAGAGGTGTATCTATAAAACGATATGAGACAGCCCTATATTTGAAAAAAATATATATTGAATTTCGTTATGCTAATGTCGCTAGGAGTTTTCGCTGGAAAATGATCCCGCTAACGGGATGAGACTTTCAAGAGGTTTTAAGTATCAAAAGTAAAAGTATAAATCATTTGAAATGTTAGTTTTTTTTTTCATTTACGGATAGCCAGGGGCACTCTCCAACAGAAATAATTTACAAATGAAGCATGTGTGTTTTAGTAAGTCCGCCAGGTAAGAGGCAGTAGGGATGACCAGGAATGTTCTCTTGATAAGTGGGTGAATTGGACCATTTTCCTGTCCTGCTAAGCATTCGAAATGTAACGAGTACTTTTTGATAGATTTTTATTATTATTTTATTTTTACCTTTTATTTAACTAGGCAAGTCAGTTAAGAACAAATGAATTGGATGTCTGAGAAAATGTATGGAGTAAAAAGTACATTCATTTCTTTAGGAATGTAGTGAAGTAAAAGTAATCAAAAAATATAAATAGTAAACTACAGTACGACTTAAGTACTTTACACCACTGTGTACATGTCTAGACAATAGTGACCCATCCACTTAGCTAGATGTGGCTGGGTGGTGGTTATAGCATTTCTTTCACATGACCCATCAATTTAGACAAGCGTGTCTGGTAGCGGTGTGCCGACATGGCCATACTCGTAATCGTGTCTGTAAATAAACAATTGTTAGTTGGATCGGATGATACTCGTGATCGGGAAAAAAATTGTAGTGTTTTAATATGCCTAAATAGATACCTCCCTCTCACTGCAAAAAAAAGCTGCAGATTAGAAGCAGCGTGTGGAGGGGTGTGTGTGTGTCCTCAATTTGCAGCGGGCAATTTACTGTCACTCAGTGCATAAGCATTTCATATTTTTCCCCCTT
Source organism: Salmo trutta (assembly GCF_901001165.1). Taxonomy (NCBI): domain Eukaryota; kingdom Metazoa; phylum Chordata; class Actinopteri; order Salmoniformes; family Salmonidae; genus Salmo; species Salmo trutta. The sequence continues at coordinate 8,337,643 of NC_042969.1, forward strand.
TTTTAGCACATGTGAATCCTTAAAGAGATGGGTGGGGCTAAGGCTTAAAAGGATGTGAAAGAGGCTGAATTGTTGTAGACAAAGAAGAGCTCTTCAGTAGGTGTACCAAACATTCGAGGCCATTTTCTCAAAAGTGGGGTTACAAGTGCATCAACTTTCAAAGCAGAATTGCTTTCCCATTATTTCTTAACTGCAGCGTATGATATACCATTTAGTAGCTCTGAGTCTCTATTTTTATCCAATATAAAAAAAAACACTTTCAGATTTTGCTACATAAGACCGAATCGAGGTGGTCGGTCACATATATCATTCCCCTCTGCGTAAAGTCATTGACACTTAGCAACATTATTTACATTTTAGTCATTTAGCAGACACTCTAATCCAGAGCTATTTACACAAAAAATTAGCACAACAGATTTTTCACCTAGTTATCTCAGGGATTCGAACCAGATACCTAGCGGTTACTAGTCCAATGCTCTTAACCGCTAGGCTACCTTCCACTTGACATTACGTTGCCCTTATGCCATCATGTATTTACTGTAGGACGACATTTGGCAACTAAAATCAAATTACTTCGCTATCGTCAGTAGCTGTAGAGAACAAACAATGATTGAATTGTAATAAAAGGAAACTACTTTAGCCATGTTCTGTTTTATGAGTAACTGGTGTGGAGTTCCATCAGAAGACATCACGTGTCCAGAAGTCGATATGTGTTTAATCCAAATTAAGTGAAGTTTGAAAGTCCAAGGTCAACCCGAATCGCTCCCTTTTTCTGTGTCAGCTTGTTATGATGTTGTCAGCATTACAGAGGGGGGAAGTGGACTAGTTCATCTTAAATAAATAAAAAATGGGTTATGTTTTCCAAAGGCATAACTACAGATTTTCAGAAACGCACACATTCGTATCTGCTTTCTTGCTATCCATCTCCCACACTCACATCCCACACCTTTGGCATGAGGCACTGGAGTTAATAAGTCAACGTGAGTCATGGCTGATTTTCCCCCCTGGGCTTTGGTACAACACGTGTACTGTGCTGGGTCTATGGTACCCTAGCCTAGTCTAGCCCGGCCAGGTCCCTACATGTGTGTTCAGTGCTTGGTCTATGGTGAACTAGCATAGCCTAGCCCCATAAAACCAATGATTAATGGGAGCGGCCCGTTGTGCAGCGCCATAGTTTTGACTGGCCGTGATTTCCCATCAACCCTGGGCAATAGAGCATATTGTAAAGCCAGCTGCACTTCTTTCGTGATAAGCGGAGCTGGTGTGTGTGTATGTACAGTATTAGGACCGGGGGCAAGGGGGCGTGTCTCAGGTCAAGGTTTCTTTCTCTTTGTTGTTTGTTGTTTGTCCTGCTTGCTTTATGGCCATTAGATAGTGAAGTGAGGGCCAATTTCTATTGAAATGGGGTGCAATTCCTATCTATAGTAGGTTGTGTTTGGGTCTTTCTGTGCATGTGTGCGTGCGTGTCATGCGTAAGTGCGTGCGTATTTGTGTGTTTGAGTAGACGTAGCTCAACTGCAATAGTCAGCAGTAGACCAACTAGGTTGTCGGTCAGTGGTTTAACAACTTACTGTTAATTTGAACCTTGTTTTTCAGCGGTTGACCACAAGCCAACCACAATGTGGTTGTTCTGTGGACGCCCTTCAATTTGGGACCATAGATGGATTAGCTGACAATGTCACAAAAACGATGTGTGCACTTCCATGGGGCAGAAGTCAGCCTGTTGTGATTCTGGATGGCCAGATTGCTAGCAAGAATGACACTGCCATGTGGGGAATTGTAAGTGGCTCATTTCAGCTCGTTTCATTGATTCCATTTCTTAGTTTGAGGTGTTTTTACTGATTTCATGTTAATGCTAATATGACTAACCTATACTAACTAGCTAACCAACAACTGTAGTGATGTATTTGAGAGACAAGTGCTCATTGTGCAAATGTATTTACGTTTTCAACATGTTGTCAACAATCGAAGCCAACCCCGTCGGTTTTGCCCCATAGTTGCGCATGCCTCAGTTTTGTTGCTAAACAACCAACCCGTCTATTAGAGTAGTGTTTTGGTGCGGTTGAGTTAAGTTGTGGTCTGTTGACACATGAGTTTGAAGTAAAGAAATCCCTTCCTCCCTCCATCCCTCCTTCCTCGCGCTGTTTGTCAGGTAGCTCAGTGCAAGGGTGCTCTCAATGACCCCATATCCCGTGGCACCCGTGCTCCCCAAACACGCTGAGTCAGTAGCCCGGTGGCGTTTGGCTAAAGTGCACCTTTAAGAGAGGGCTTCCACTGAGGGGGAGGGAGGGAGGGAAGGATAGGTACAGAGAAAGAGAAGGAGGGAGAGATGGAGAGAGAGAGAGCGAGGTAGAGAGACAAATAGTGTAATGACTTAACTGTTGTCATTCAGCCTCCACGACAGGGAGTCATTATACCCAGCCCTCTGAATTACAGCCCTTTTCTCTCTCTTTCTGTCTCTCCCTTTTTCTTTTGATCTTTCTCTTAAGAAAACAGATATTTTTAGGCCAATTCTGGAGGAATTACCATCTGGTAACATTATTGATAATTCAAAGTCGGACTTTACGAGCCAAATGATCTGTGAAGGATAGTCTTCATGCTTCTTTCGTCACAATGTTGGTTTAATTCTGGAAGTGCAACAAACAAACAAAATATCTGACGAGGGAAAGAGGATGAAGCAGTTTGGGCACTGGCTTGTTTGTCGTTTTGACATCTTTGAGGAAGGGGGATGTCTGTAAGAAAACATAAATAAATACAAGTTCAAAAGGAGGGATGTCTGAAGAAAAAGAAAGAGAGGTTTATGTCACAGTGAGAATGCAGGTAGTCACCGTCTCTAGAAAATTGAGAATGTGTGCTACAGGAGAAAGGTAGAAGCCTGATGTTTTCTCCACTCAAAGTGGATGTTTCCTGCCCAAGACCGAGCCCTCATGAAACTAATTCATCCCAGGTGTATGTGTGTGTGTTTGTGTGTGTGCGTGTGCGTGTGCGTGTGCGTGTGCGTGTGCGTGTGTGTGTGTGTGTGTGTGTGTGTGTGTGTGTGTGTGTGTGTCTCTCTCTCTGAATGTTTGCCTTTATTTTCAGTTGGTATGTAAATATACTTGGAGAGTTTGCATGCTTAGGCTTGCTTACCGAAATGGCAATGGATGACACCACGATGGAGTCTACTGTATACTGTGCTAGGCTATAAGGTAGCACAGAACAGTCGTGGTGGTGGGTTGTGTTAATCTCATGGCCTTGGTGTGTGTGTGACCAGTGTGCCATTGGTCAACACTGAGGCAAGGTAAACTGCGCGCACACACACACACACACACACACACACACACACACACACACACAGAGATGTGTAGTAAACAGGCACGTAGATTTAGACAGATTCCCGTACACACACACACACACTGATGTACAGTAGACACCCTTACACACACGAGCACACACAGACACACACAGTGCACTTTCAGCTGCTATTAGTGGTAAGGCAAGCTGTGGTAAAGAGCCCAGAGGGACAGAGAGGAGTCGTCTCCAGCAGTAACATGACTCCCCCTGGCCTGTAGCAGTCAGCTGTCTGGACCCTCTTACTACCACCAACTTAAAATGGAGATGATTATGATGATCACAGATGGCTACCACTGCTTATATAGTTTAAAATAAACAGTGATTATTTTCCACTGGCTAATGCTCTGCAATGCATTGCGGTCATTGTCCATGAATGAATTCCATTATACCACATCACCTTTGTTGGCATAATATTTCACATTTCTTCACATAGGGTATACAACATTTCAGGAGCCCCTATTCACATAATGGATATATTATATGTTCTCTTACACGTTTCCCTTGTCTCCACATATATTCCCTCAGGCCATGGGATATTCAATCCGTCACTACACAGCTATGTTGGCTGTGCAGGTGTTCAGAACCCTGTCTTAATACATGAGGAATGGGTTGCGCTAGGGAGAGTAGATCTGATCCGCTGACACTGTCTATTGGGACTGGCTGGTGATGCCATGCAGATGGATGGCAGACTCTCTCTATGACACCCTATTAAAACCCAGCTCCAGGACCTTAACGCCTTGAAATGCTAACACAGGGAACTGATTTAATGATCCTACATCTGCCCATGTAGAGGAATGAGAATCTGTTGACTGGCGACTGGCTCTATGGGTCTTTTCATAGTGGCTAAAGAGAAATTGGTTGGAAACCCTCTAATCTACTGATTTAGGATCGGAAGGCGCTCTGTTATTGACTTTGCTCTGTGGATCCTGTCAATATGGTTGACGCGAAATTGCCTATCCAATAGTAGTATTGTGTTATGGATCTGACATTTAAAAGCTAGCAGATTGAATATAGTGGAGGGAACATGTGCAAACTGTGAATAAGTGTATGCTAACTGACTGCCTCCAAAATCATGGATCGGGACTAACTGGTCATTGCTTTCGTTGACTTGACGTGTCACAAGAAAACATGCAAAAGCTCTGATTGGATTACCACAAAAACCTAGCCACTATGCTATTAACTCCCCTCTACTGTGTTCATCAGGTACGGGTGACACTGTGGCGGTGATGATCACTGAGTCGTACGGCAAGGAGATCCTGGGTCTGCTGGAGAGGAACCTGACGGTGCTGGTGAGTGTGGTGGTGGGCCAGCGTGGCCAGGCCAAGAATATCAACCGCGGCTCCCTGGTCTTCGTCTCCATCTCCTTTATCGTACTCATGATCATCTCCTCTGCCTGGCTCATCTTCTACTTCATCCAGAAGATACGCTTTACGAACGCACGTGACCGCAGCCAGGTAGGACATAGAGTATGTTTGCTAATGGTTACACTTTTTTTACAATATGGTATTTATTTGGTGTTTATGTACTTAGGGTCAAAGATGGGCAAAAGATACATCAAAATGTATCTTGTTACAAAAATACCAATTTATCAATGTACTTTATCAATGTACACCACACTCACCAGCACCGTTGTATTTTGATAAAATACAAATACCTACAGGTATTTTGTCATTTCAAAATACATTTCCCAGTACACGCCTTCACTACAACAACATTCTCAGTAACGGTAACAAATAAACACATTACTTGCTATGACTGTGATATGTGGTTGTTTATCTACATTAGTTGAATGCACTACCTGTTTTATTTAAAAAAATATATTTAACCTTTATTTAACCAGGTAGGCTAGTTGAGAACAAGTTCTCATTTGCAACTGCGACCTGGCCAAGATAAAGCGTAGCAATTCGACACATACAACAACACAGAGTTACACATGGAATAAACAAAACATACAGTCAATAATACAGTAGAACAAAAGAAAACAAAAAGTCTATAAACAGTGAGTGCAAATTAGGTAAGTTAAGGCAATAAATAGGCCATGGTGGCGAAGTAATTACAATATAGCAATTAAACACTGGAATGGCAGATGTGCAGAAGATGAATGTGCAAGCAGAGATACTGGGGTGCAAAGGAGCAAGATAAATAAATAAATAAATAAATACAGTATGGGGATGAGGTAGGTAGATAAATGGGCTGTTTACAGATGGGCTATGTACAGGTGCAGTGATCTGTGAGCTGCTCTGACAGCTGGTGCTTAATGCTAATGAGGGAGATATGAGTCTCCAGCTTCAGAGATTTTTGCAGTTCGTTCCAGTCATTGGCAGCAGAGAACTGGAAGGAAAGGCGGCCAAAGGAGGAATTGGCTTTGGGGGTGACCAGTGAGATATACCTGCTGGAGCGCATGCTACGAGTGGGTGCTGCTATGGTGACCAGTGAGCTGAGATAAGGCGGGGCTTTATCTAGCAGAGACTTGTAGATAACCTGCAGCCAGTGGGTTTGGCGACGAGTATGAAGCGAGGGCCAACCAACGAGAGCGTACAGGTCACAATTGTGGGTAGTGTATGGGGCTTTGGTGACTAAATGGATGGCACTGTGATAGACTGCATCCAGTTTGTTGAGTACAGTGTTGGAGGCTATTTTACAGATGACATCACCGAAGTCGAGGATCGGTAGGATGGTCAGTTTTACGAGGGTGTGTTTGGCAGCATGAGTAAAGGATGCTTTGTTGCGATATAGGAAGCCGATTCTAGATTTAATTTTGGATTGGAGATGCTTAATGTGAGTCTGGAAGGAGAGTTTACAGTCTAACCAGACACCCAGGTATTTGTAGTTGTCCACGTATTCTAAGTCAGAGCCGTCCAGAGTAGTGATGCTGGACAGGCGAGCAGGTGCGGGCAGTGATCGATTGAATAGCATGCATTTAGTTTTACCTGCGTTTAAGAGCAGTTGGAGGCCACGGAAGGAGAGTTGTATGGCATTGAAGCTCGTCTGGAGGTTAGTTAACACAGTGTCCAAAGAGGGGCCAGAAGTATACAGAATGGTGTTGTCTGCATAGAGGTGGATCAGAGAATCACCAGCAGCAAGAGCAACATCATTGATGTATACAGAGAAGAGAGTCGGCCCGAGAATTGAACCCTGTGGCACACCCATAGAGACTGCCGGAGGTCCGGACAACAGGCCCTCCAATTTGACACACTGAACTCTATCAGAGAAGTAGTTGGTAAACCAGGAGAGGCAATCATTTGAGAAACCAAGGCGGTCGAGTCTGCCAATAACAATGTGGTGATTGACAGAGTCGAAAGCCTTGGCCAGGTCGATGAATACGGCTGCACAGTAATGTCTCTTATCGATGGCGGTTATGATGTTGTTTAGGACCTTGAGCGTGGCTGAGGTGCACCCATGACCAGCTCTGAAACCAGATTGCATAGCGGAGAAGATACATTGGGATTCGAAATGGTCGGTAATCTGTTTGTTAACTTGGCCTTCGAAGACCTTAGAAAGACAGGGTAGGATAGATATAGGTCTGTAGCAGTTTGGGTCTAGAGTGTCACCCCCTTTGAAGAGGGGGATGACCGCAGCAGCTTTCCAATCTTTGGGAATCTCAGGTGATATGAAAGAGAGGTAGAACAGGCTAGTAATAGGGGTTGCAACAATTTCTGCAGATAATTTTAGAAAGAGAGGGTCCAGATTGTCTAGCCCGGGTGATTTGTATGGGTCCAGATTTTGCCGCTCTTTCAGAACATCAGCTATCTGGATTTGGGTGAAGGAGAAATGGTGGGGGCTTTGGTGGGTTGCTGTGGAGGGTGCCGGGCAGTTGACCGGGGTAGGGGTAGCCAGGTGGAAAGCATGGCCAGCCGTAGAGAAATGCTTATTGAAATTCTTAATTATAGTGGATTTATCGGTGGTAACAGTGTTTCCTAGCCTCAGAGCAGTGGGCAGCTGGGAGGAGGTGCTCTTATTCTCCATGGACTTTACAGTGTCCCAGAACTTTTTTGAGTTAGTACTACAGGATGCACATTTCTGTTAGACAAAGCTAGCCTTAACTTTTCTAACTGCCTGTATATATTTGTTCCTAACTTCCCTGAAAAGTTGCATATCACTGGGGCTATTCGATGCTAATGCAGAACGCCACAGGATGTTTTTGTGCTGGTCAAGGGCAGACAGGTCTGGAGTGAACCAAGGACTATATCTATTCCTAGTTCTAGTTTTTTTGATTCGGGCATGCTTATTTAAGATGGTGAGGAAGGCACTTTTAAAGAATAGCCAGGCGTCATCTACTGATGGGATGAGGTCAATTTCATTCCAGGATACCCCGGCCAGGTCGATTAGAAAGGCCTGCTCGCAGAAGTGTTTTAGGGAGCGTTTGACAGTGATGAGGGGTGGTCGTTTGGTCGCAGACCCATTACGGATGCAGGCAATGAGGCAGTGATCACTGAGATCTTGATTGAAAACAGCAGAGTTGTATTTGGAGGGTGAGTTAGTTAGGATGACATCGATGAGGGTGCCTTGTTTACGGATTTGGGGTTGTACCTGGTAGGTTCATTGATAATTTGTGTGAGATTGAGGGCATCAAGCTTAGATTGTAGGATGGCCGGGGTGTTAAGCATGTCGCAGTTTAGGTCACCTAGTAGCATGAGCTCAGAAGATAGATGGGGGGCAATCAATTCACATATGGTATCGAGGGCACAGCTGGGGGCAGAGGGAGGTCTATAGCAAGCGGCATTAGTGAGAGACTTGTTTCTGGAAAGGTGCATTTTTAGAAGTAGAAGCTTGAGTTGTTTGGGTACAGTCTTGGATAGTAATACAGAACTATGCAGGCTATCTTTGCAGTAGATTGCAACACAGCCCCCCTTTGGCAGTTCTATCTTGGCGGAAAATGTTATAGTTAGCGATGGAGATTTAAGGGTTTCTGGTGGTTTTCCTAAGCCAGGATTCAGACACGGCTAAGACATCCGGGTTGGCAGAGTGTGCTAAAGCAGTGAGTAAAACAAATTTAGGGAGTAGGCTTCTAATGTTAACATGCATGAAACCAAGGCTTTTACGGTTACAGAAGTCAACAAATGAGAGCACCTGGGGAGTGGGAGTGGAGCTAGGCACTGCAGGACCTAGATTAACCTCAACATCACCAGAGGAACAGAGGAGAAGTAGGATAAGGGTACGGCTAAAGGCTATACAAACTGGCCGTCTAGCACATTTGGAACAGAGAGTAAAAGGAGCAGGTTTCTGGGCACGATAGCATAGATTCAAGGCATAGTGTACAGACAAAGGTAAGGTAGGATGTGAGTACATTGGAGGTAAACCTAGGCATTGAGTAATGATGAGAGAGATATAGTCTCTAGAGACGTTTAAACCAGGTGATGTCATCGCATATGTAGGAAGTGGAACAACATGGTTGGTTAAGGCATATTGAGCAGGGCTAGAGGCTCTACAGTGAAATAAGACAGTAATCACTAACCAGGACAGTAATGGACGAGGCATATTGATATTAGAGAGAGGCATGCGTAGCCAAGTGAACATATGGGTCCAGTGATTGGTTGGGCTGACTGGGGACACGGCGATTCAGACAGTTAGCAGGCCGATGCTAACAAGCTAACAGTTAGTAGGCCGGGGCTAAACAAGCTAGCAATTAGCAGACTGGGGCTGGCAAGCTAGCAGTTAGCAGACCGGGTTAGCAAGCAAGCAGTTGGCAGACCGGGGCTAGCAGTTAGCAGACCGGGGCAGGCAAGCTAGCAGTTAGCAGACCGGGGCTAGCAAGTTAGCCTTTGGGGGACGTCACGATGGGGGTAAGTCTGTTTTTGTCTCTTCATGTGGTGACGTCGATAGACCAGTTGTGGATTAGTAGGTAGGGTTCTAAGTAGCTCTAGGTAGCTAGCAGGCCGGTTAGCAGAATGTAAGTCACTCTGGATAAAACTCTGGATAAAAGTGTCTGCTAAATGACCAAAATGTACATGAAAAAATGAACAATTGCAAAGCACAACAGGTATTATTATTATTGGCCTTCTTTCGGAGGCGGAGCTCATTATAATAATACCCAGCATGCTTTGCAAGCAATAATTTTTTTCGTTTACATTTTGGTCATTTAGCAGACACTATTATCGCACCATAGTGCCATCAGACTTTTGATCAGACTACCAATGCAGGGTGAAAGGGGGCCACCAAATTATGAACCACTATAAAAAATTGCACAGACAAATACAATTGTACAGGTCTCAAAAGTATCTTGTTCCAAAATACATTGGATTGTACTTCAGGCCATTTGAAATACAAGTTACAAAATACTCAAAAGTATTTGAATTACGTATTTCAAATATATGTAACAGAAAAACAGCACATCTTTTCTTAGCGTCCGATCCTAATTTCAGATCCACACATCTAGCTCATAGTTACCACACTTGAATGGTTTTATTGCAGTCAGGTACTAATGGTATTAGTTCTCCCATCATATTTTTGTTAAGAATGGAGGCAGACGTCTCGATATTAATACCCAGGGCTACAAAAAAATCCAGCTGCTTTTAAAAAATGGAAGTTAACAATTGAGTGCAAACATCTTTAGATAGTGGTGACAAATGTTGTTGAGGCATATGCCCTCAATGTCACTTTGACATACTAGTATTCAGTCGACTGTCTGTGAGGACTCATATCAGGTAAAGGAAGTGGATAGCAGGTGAAGCGCCAGTCACCTTCATGACCTCCAGTTGTTGACTGTATGTCTGGCTCGGTTGACCTTCCTCTGCTCTCTCTCTCTCGCTCGCTCGCTCGCTCTGTACCCTCTCTTTCTCTCTCTCTCTTTCTGTCTCCCCCCTTCTCTCGCTCTCTCTCTGTGAGAGGAAGCAGCCATGAAATGTTTATGTGTTAAATCGTTCATGAATCCTTAATGGAGGGTCGTTGTTGTAAAACTCTGCTTCCTTAGCGTCTGGCATCTTTAAAAATACACACACACACCCCTTTTCAGTTGGTCTGGTCTAAGAGACTACCTTTAGTACCTTAATTGTGCCAGAAATTTAAGCCAGGATAGTGGAGGACAGTAGAGGTTAGTGGGTCTTGTCCCAATTATTTTAAATAGCCTAATTTCCTTTTGTCCTTCCCTCTGTGGTATAAACCTTCAATGTCGTTTCACAACTGTGGAAAAGGAGACAAAACAAGGAGCCATTTAAGACGGTTTACAAACAGTGCTGATCTATGTAGCGTCTGACAGGGCGAGACTCCTCTCTAGCTAGCTATCTATCTATCAGAAACAACCCCTCACCATCTGTGTTTATGTGTGGTCACTAAATACTGTGGGTCACTAAATACTGTGGGTCACTAAATACTGTGGCCACTAAATACTGTGGTCACTAAATACTGTGGTCACTAAATACTAAGTACTGGGAGTTTAAAGACTATCACTCCCTGTCACTCCTCTCTGAGGCGGCAAGAGGTCACCAACTTTTGTTTGTTTTAGTTTAACCTCACAAACGAATTAAACTGCTTAGTCAACTGCTTCTGTATGTTTGCAAAGCTCACATGTTCTCTCTTTCTCACACACACACACACACACACACACGCACACACACACACGCACACACACACACCGCAGTGTATTCTTTCACACTAGAGTGCAGTATTAATCAGTGGGGGCTGTGTTAATGAGTGAAGATCCACTTAGGTCAGTGAGATAAGTCCACTACACTCACACTGAGCCATAGTAGTAGTTAATGGGAGGGACCAGACCTATTACTCCTGCTGATCATTTGGCACAGGGGGAGTGTCACTCACTCTCACACACACATGCACACACTGTCTCTCTCATTCTCAATCAATGTCACTGTGTCTACAGTACTGGTGCTAAATCAGCAGCCTGTTTAATCAGTGGAAAGAAAATGAACAAGGTCTTTCCCTTCTGCAGCATATGTGCTTTACAAATGTCTGTCTCTCTCCACACTGTGAATGCATAGCTAAAATTAGACCCTGACTTCTAAGCTTCGGCATCTGTGCAAGGGTTGCGCCACTTATTTTCTCAAAGGGTTCTAGAAACGTGAAGAACCATGCCTTAAAGATGAGACAGTGTTCTGTTTCTTTGTACACTGTGACCTCACAATTAACATTTTCTTGTTCTTCTTCTCCAGTGTATAATACTGCAAAATGCTTATGATTCTGGCTCTGGGTCTTTTAACATTGTCCCAATGTACTGAACCTCACTCATTGGCACCTTATTCTGCCCTCGGTTGAAAAGTCCAAAGATCAATTATTAACACTATTTTTACAGTAAAACTTGCCATGTCTTCGGTTGACTGGGCTAGAGCTCAATGTACTGCACTATTTTTGTTCCAATTGTTCAAAAATGTTTAAAGCAAAAAGGTTCCCAACCATTGAAATGAGTGTGAATGTCATTTATGTCCCTCAATTAGCTATTTCTAATGCTACACTATTGAGTTTTGGGAAATGAGTTTGAGAAGAGTCATTTGTGCTGAATAAGGTATATTTAATTGTTCTTGTTAATTCAACCTTCAGGCTACATTTTCTCTCCATATTCACCTTTATATTCTCCCCTCCTCTCTCTCCACTTCTCTTTCTCCCTCTCTCTCTCTGTCAGCGTCGACTTGGAGATGCAGCTAAGAAAGCCATCGGGAAGCTGACAACCAGGACGGTGAAGAAAGGGGACAAGGTACACCTGCCAGCACTGCTTTCTTGTTTCAAGTTTCCCTTTTTTTATGTCACGTGCACAAGTACAGTAAAATGCCTTTCTTCCACGCTCCAATCCCAACAATGGAGTCATGAATATCAATGTAGCACTAAAAATAACGTAAGGTAGAACAAAAACACACGAGAAAAACAAATAAGGAATAAGAAGAACATGAGAAAGTAAGAGGCTATATACAGGGTCAGCTTCAATACCATATTTACAATGTGCAGGGAATTCGGAGTGATAGAGGCAGATATGTAGAGGGGTAAGGTGACTAGGCATCAGGATATATGATAAACAGAGTAGCAGCAGCGTGTATGATGATTGTATGTGCATGTGTGTAGAGTCAGTATAAATTTGTGTGCATGTTGTGTGTTTGCTGGAATGACAGTGTGAGTGTGTAGAGTCCTGTTAGTGTGCATAGAGAAGTAAAATACAAGGGTAAACTCAGATAGTCCATGTAACCATTCTGTTAGCTATTTAGCAGTCTTATGGCTTGGGGATAAAAGCTGTTTCGGAGCCAGTTGATGTCAGACTTGATGCACCAGTACCAATTGCCATGCGGAAGCATGGAGAACAGTCTATGGCTTGGGTGGCTGGAATGATTTTCTGGGCCTTCCTTTCACACCACCTGATATAGAGGTCCTGGATGGCAGGGAGCTCAGCTCCAGTGATGTACTGGGCTGTCCGCACCACCCTCTGTAGCGCCATGTGATCGAGGGTGGTGCTGTTACCATACCAAGCAATGATGCTGTGAGTCAAGATGCTCTCAGTGGTGTAGCCGATTAACTTTTAGAGGATTTGAGGGCCCTTGCCAAACCTTTTCAACTTCCTGAGGGAGAAGAGGTGTTGTCACGCCTTCTTCACGACTGTGCGCGTGTGAGTGGACCATTTTAAGTCGTTAGTGATTTGAACACCGAGGAACTTGAAGCTCGCGACCCACTCCACTGCAGCCCTGTCGATGTGGACGGGGGGCGTGCTCACCCCCCGGGTTTCCTGTAGTCCACAATCATCTCCTTGGTCTTACTGACGTCGAGGGAGAGGTTGTTATCCCGGCACCACACTGCCAGGTCACTGACCTCTTCCCTGTTAGTCTCATTGTCGCCGGTGATTAGGCCTAAAACTGTTGTGTCGTCAGCAAACTTGATGGTGCTGGAGTCGTGCGTGACCACGCAGTCATGGGAGGGGACTAAGCACACACCTTGTGGGGGCCCCCGTGTTAAGGTTCATCTTGGTGATGTTTCCTTCCCTCACCACCTATGGGTTGGTCCATCCAGGAAGTCCAGGATCCAGTTGCAGAGGGAGGTGTTCAGTCCCAGGGTCCTAAACTTGGTTACGAGCTTGTCAATGTCACCCCCTGTCCATACGAATACAGTAGAACTGATCTACAGAACAACATAGTCCACAGCGGGAACCATGCTACATTCCGGATCTGGAGAAGATCCAGTTTAGCTGACCTTGGTCAAGCATTGTCTAATTGATGTTAGGAAGAGGTGATGAATGCAGTAGCTAGTCCAGATTAAGATGTTCCTCTCAATACCCGTCCATACTTTCCTTTCTTGGGTCTTCTTCCCTTCATAACCAATGATTGGTGTAAGGTTTGCCATTAGTGATATGGCATCCGCCATGTTTCTCTCACTAATCAAGTCCTTCCTGAAGCATCTGACACCGGGACGTTTATCATTGTATTAGGCTTTCTTCTTTATTTATGCCTCTCACTTCGCAGAGGCATAGGGTTTACAGCTCTGGATGAGGTCATCAAAGGTGACTGATGAGTGTATGGACGGATGATAGGGCAGGATGGCAGGCTGCTGAAGGATCAGCTTAAAGGATGTCGTTTAGCACCGATGTGGGTTGTGGGGGTGGGTAGGTTATAAAATACAAGCAGAGAATGGCTAAAGTCATGCGTGTCAAGGGAGAGGATTGATTTATTGATCGAGGGATCTTCCGCTCTTGTGAATGTTCAATACAAAACCTGCTTGTGTTTATTATTAAAATATTCCAGAATATGTGGTTGGTAGTCAGCATGAGTAACCAGAACAACTAAACAACTAAAATCCTTTCTAAATCCTCCTATGAGCACACCAGATGTATTTCTCACATTGACACATGCAGGAACTGAATCTGACTGAAAATGTATAATGCTATTGATGTGTAACGGAGATCCTTAGAATGTCTCAAGTGAAGACAAGCGTCAGGGCTGACGGGGCATGGAGGAGAATGTTGGGCGTTGTGGGAGAGTGTTGGTCCCCTCCGTCCGGCCTCTTCCCTTCTCACCTCTGAGCCCGCGTCAAGGGTGAGACAGGTCTCTGGCCATGAATTAACCATGGGCCTTGGAGTGCGCTGCAGAAATTGAAACCTTCCATCAGGAGGAAGTCTGCCGGGAGTGATTGACCGCACTGAGCCGGATGTCAAGGCTGGATATTGAGGAAGGGAAGGAGGAAGAGAAGGGGGGGGGGGGGACTAGGAGTTGGAGATTACCGGCAGGCACTAAGGGGCCAAGGCCCTTGGTAGAAAATACAGCCTGTTACGGTGATGACGGAGATGAAAACGGGCTACAGTGTCCCCGGTCACAAATAACCTGCCAATTTATCAGGCCACGACGTCTCTCTGGACAAGGGGTTATGTTAAACCATCAAGCACGGGCAAGGTTTGGACGTAAGAGCACGTAATGGAGAGATCTTGTCTGGCCATTTGCGAGGACTGCTTGCGAGAGCTGCAGTCGAGAGATAAGGAGATTATACGTGATACTGTCCAGACACAATACTAGGCATTCTAGCCTAGCTGCCCTTTCCTTATTGACACAACCTTTATACGGTCATTACAGCAAACACATAAGTTCACTGTTTGTGGACCCATGCGGGAATCAAAGCAGTAACTTTGGAGTTACGAGCAACATGCCCCAACCAATTGAGACATAACTTCTACTGTGTATCAGGCCTGCATGTAGCAGCATTCACTGCTATATTGCGGCTGCTATGGAGGTCTGTTGTTACAGCTATGAAGGTCATTAGTTTAATTAAACATTACTGCACAGCCAGAGGGACATTTCCTTCATGGACCTGTCGTCCGATATCTGTTCAGGAACAACAACATCACTGTCCAACTCAAAAGGGCCAAGCTATTGATCGATTGATTTTAAAAGACCAGTGCCAACATTAAAAGGTCAGTGCCGTCACCTATTTTGCCAGGCACTGGGACAGGCCCGTGTCAACTCCGTCAATGCCGACGCTGGTCACGTTCAATAGTGCACTGGTCAGCTCCGTAAGCCATTAATCACAGTCCACATAGGACACGTTCAGGACACATCAGGGACTATTCCATCACATCCGTAACCGAAAGATAAAACATCCGTTGTGTCTCATAGTGCAAATCGACTTGTGGTGAGTAACTCTATGATCTCTGCTCTTCTACAACCCCTGTCATCCCTGGGCCCTAGAAGTCTCAGATTCTGACATCTTGAAAATCTGTCGTTAGTGACACAGATCTGCTTTATTTTAGCAGAGTCCGATTTCACACAGAGACTGGGGCCTCATTAAACTCTGCATATGTACAGAATATACCCCAAAACGTTCCTGCACCACTTTTCACACAGAAGTTGACATTTATAAAAAAAATGTTACTTTAAGAGAGAGTGCACGTAACTTCCAGCAAACTTTAGACCATGCGTGTGCACAATTTATGGTGGTTGAGGTATTGCATTGCAAGCAGGCAAGTGGTATTTTGTGCAAATGGGAGATAAGATTACATGCCTTTTCATAAAAAAAATTGAAAATATAACAACAAACTACAATAATATGCCGTTAGGACTCTATTTCCTGATTTATTTTATTTGCATACTCATTGCAAAATAAATTCTTCACGTTTTCCGACTGTGGTGGTTTCACACTCCCAACGTAGCCTAAACAAATGTCAGATGTCTCATTTAATTAGGCCTACTTCACAGTACTAAATAGATAACTTATTTCAAGTAGGCCTGTTTTGCTCATTATAATCCGATCCGGATTGCGGTTAAAATGTTGGCTACATTAAGATAACGGTAGAACAGACAGTTCACCTTGTAATTTCAAATGTCTCAAGTAGGCCAAGACAACGTTTGAGAATTTGCGGGCAGCGAGCATATTTAGGTTGGGGGTAAAAGTTGATGCAAAACATTGTTAAATAAAATGTTCTGCAAACTCCACAACAATTTTTAATATTTTATTTATTTCAGAAATAGTCACTGTCCTTTGCTGAATACTACAGTGAAAGTCTGAGTCACTGCAAAACATTCTGGCACCACTTCCAAGAATATCTGGTCTAATTTGTCATGGCTCTTTCTTTTAGAAACGGCTGTGGCCTAAATCCAAATAAAGGCGTTATTTTCACCATAAAAGGTAATTGATGGGCGTTTTCCAGGTGGAATTATAATGCTCGTTCACAATATGCACAGTTACGAAGTTATGATTTATAACGGGAAGCATGCGCATGTATAGCATGCGGCAAGTAAAAAATAAATAAATCTCTCTCTTTTTAGAAATGGCGCACCCAGATATTTAGTGTGACATTTACTCAACGGTTATATGCCCTGGTCTGTGCTGTGTGCCTTGGCCTCATTCTGTGCCAGCAGTCGCTGTAGACGACAGCATTCATATTTAATCAGGCGGCCATTTACAGCAGCCAGCCCCACTAGGTCAGATGGGCCTCACAACTCTGTTTTGTTCTCTATATTGATCTCTGCATGGCAACCTGGTACAGATCATTTTCTGTTCTACACAAGCTATCAGACTTTATCAATACTCGAATACTCAGAAGTACTGCGCATCCAATTTTGCCAACAGCATGGCCAGTTCTGATGGCTTGGTTTGTTGGAACAAAGTTAAGTTGGCGATTTGATTTCTGCAGGGGCCTTACATACTCGATAACTATAAGTCACTTTGGATAAAAATCTCAGCTAAACACATACATTATTGTTATTATTATCAGTATTTTACATTGCCTGGTCCCACATCTATATGGGCTTAAGCCAACTCCTCTGACTATTATTGCCATGCAATTGTATGGTCGTATGGGGCCACCATTGTACACAGTCAGTGGAGCTATCTAAAGCACATGCATGTCGGACTAGGCTAGTGTTCCCAGGTATGACTGGAGAGATAGCAGACAGCGGGGTCTGTGTTCTCTCAGAGCCCTGCTCCTGTCATATCGATCAGCCCCTCCATGCTTGCTCGGGATAATTCAGTCCCCGACCAGGCTGGGCTGGGCGCTGGTATGTCCTTGTGCCTCTGTGGTGGCTTCTCCTCTGTCAGTAGAGACAGATAGCCACACTCCATAAATAATATGGCATTGATTCTCTCTTTTCTCTTTCTCTCCTTCTCTATCACACTCTGTTCTCTCTCTCCCCCCCTCCCTCACACTCTCTCCCTCCCTCTATCATGCGCTCTCTCTCTCTCTCTCTTTCATCTATCACACTGTTTCTATTTTTCTCTCTTTCTTTATCACACTGTTTTTCTCTCGCTTCGCCCACCTCGCTCTCTCTCGCTTTCTCCATGCCCTCCCTGTCAGTCTCTCTTAGATTCAGAGAACGATGGCAGCAATCACACCATCCTCCCTCTCTTCCTTGGCTCTCTATACCTCTCTTGTCATGTTTTTAGTGTCATCCCCCTGTCTGTCACTGTCTTTCACGCGATCTCTCTCTACCTCTCCACCCCTTTCACACCTCTTTCTCTCTTCTTCTTCTCTCTCACTTACCAGCCACTCCTCCTCTCTCTCTCTCCCTCTTTTCCTCCCATGTCATGCTTAAGCATTACCCTGACTGATGGGCATGCCAGGGCAGTTAGTCACAGACACGTCAGACACTGACCATGTTTGGCACCGTTTCCACCTCGGCCTGTTGCACAAAACAGCTATTTATAACCAGGTTGATATTGAATATGAATGGTCAAAAGTGAAGTATTTGTTTCATTGTCACTGTTCATTCACTCCCTCTGTAGTTGATGACTTCCTGTTAATTGTGGCTGTCTAACACTGACTGTACTGTTTGTCTCCTGTGCTGCAGGAAACAGACCCGGACTTCAACCACTGCGCTGTGTGCATCGAGGGTTACCAGCTCAACGACGTGGTCCGCATCCTGCCCTGCAAGTGAGTGCATGTGGGGATTGTTGGGTGGGGGGGAGGAGGAGGAGTCCCCACCAGAATAGCAAACATTTTTGGCAACATTTTGTTAGTCCCCACAAGGTTGAATGCTATTTCTAGGGGTTTTGGGGTTAGGGGTTAAGGAAAATAGGATCTTTAATGAGACTGAATTTTGTTTCCCCACAAGGTTAGTTGTACAAGACTGTGCGTGTCTGTCCTAGTACCTACAGTATATACATCCTAAGCCAGGAGTTTTAGCTAACAGCCTGACACAGTCCTTGCCCCTCTTACACGCAACAGACGCTCACTCGGATTTGGAATGCAACATGTCCGCCATCCACTCGTTCTCAATGTCACACCATCCACTTACATCCCCTCCCTCCTCCTCTACTTTCCTCCTCCTCTCCTTCCTTCCCTCCCTCCCTCCTGTGACGTGCATTTCTACCCGTCCCTGACATCTCTCCTCCTGTCTGAGGTAATCGCCACACTCATCCGTCACACACCTTTCCTGCAGCTCTGCTCAGTGGGACGAATGTACTGACGCACATCAGGCTAGACCAGAGACACGCCCCACCACAATTTAGCCGTAGGTCATTTGCACATATATAGATACATAACGCCACAGGAATATGAAAACAGGACGAGCGAAAATGAAATACTGTATGTGTGCAGGACAGGTGAAAAATGTATAATCCATAAAATCCCATTTTTACTACCTGTCAATCACCTCTGGTTTGACCATTTGGATCTGATTTAGGATCAGTTGTAGGACACATAGAGCATGTGTTGGTTTAGTGGATCACTAAGGTTTACAAAGGAAGTGGAAAATGTAATGTCTGTCAGAGTTGACATTTAAGCTCTTGCCAGGAAAAAGGAGGGGGAGGGAGGGCAAGCGGGAGGAGCTCTGGCTAAATGGAGTCTGGTCTGTTTTGGAAATGCAGACGCTCTGCTATCAAGGCCGTCGGGTCTCGCTGTGAGTCGTAACCCCTGCAAGCTCTCTCCGGCTATATTTAGACCCAGCGCTGCCAAATGACCTCCAGGCGCATCCAGCACCATCATCAAACCCCCCCCCCCCCACCCGCACTAACACACACGTCCTCCTCCGACGCACACACACACTCTGCTACGTGCACACACACTTAGGCTCATAATCACGCAGGCGCGGGCACTGCCTTTCTCTGTCTCATATACACACACCCCTCCCTGCGCCATCTGCCGTGTCCTCTCTGGCCCTTGCGGAGAGAACTAAGAAACTGGACTAAGGGATAGGACACTGCTGGTCCCAAAGTGTCCTTCTGAAGACATGTCAAGACATATCAATCATTCGGTCAGAACATGGCACATCCAGAGAGTGTTCCTCTACTTGCCTCCTCTCTTTCATCTGCACTGATGTGAAAGAACCGGACAGGCGAAAGACGATTCCCAGTAGGCATCCGACCACATTGCTTTCACCTATCCTGTCTCTGCAGATGCATCTCCAAAGTTCTCCTAGACTTTGGAGATGCACCCTTGGTCTTGAGTAGCAGCTGAATCGGCCGGCCAATCTCTGCATAATTGCATTGGGGCTGTGTTTCATTTGGCCCAACTGACGCAAGGACGACATACCCCCTTCTTCAGTCCAGAACAGACCAGCTCAGTACAGATCAGATATCAGAAATGTAAACACAGTCCAGGACTGAACTGGCCAATCGCCATTAATGCTCTCCATCCATCCTGCTTATCCAGTCTCTGTCAAAGAGGAGCACTCAGATTGCTGTGAGAAGGGGAAGTGAAGGACACAGGTCCTTCTTATGAGGCTGAAAGGGGCGAGTCTTCTTCACGTATGTCCTCACAGAAGTTGTGGACATGCTGACAGTCTACATGTTTCAAAATCGCTAGCTAGCGTTTAAAGGAAATTGAAAAGTTAGAATTATCTGGCCTCAAAACCTGCTATCGTTTATTTAGGTAATAGACACAATGCAATGCACGGTAATCACCATTTCAAAATGACTGAATTAGTGTCAGAGGTAGGCTAGGTAAAGAGCTAATTTTTGTCCACAATCCATGGGTAGGCTAATTACAGATTTAGAGTAACGTGTGCGATTGACTGGTCATGTTAGTGGTTCAAAGGTAAATGTACCCTTGGTTTCTGCCCTTCATCGCTACCTGTGTGTGTGTCACACTGCAATGATACCAAGAATGCGCTAGTAGTTTTTCTGGGTAACCTCAGTACTTGTAGTTTAGTAGAGGAGCCATAAACTAAGACTTGATCCGATGGCAAACACATGGTTTATTCACACGGACTTGGAGGAGAGAGAACAGAGAGGGAGGGAGAGGGATGAAATGAGGACAAATGAGTGAACAAGGGCGAGGGAGCGAGAGAAGGAGTGGCGACAATCGGGCTGTTTATGTAGAATTGAGTTATCAGTCCTTGTCATGTGTGTGCATTTTGCGTCCTTCTCTGTCAGCATTCAGTATCTCTGAACACCAACCCCATTGGGGCCTCCCTTAAGTACACACTGCTATCCCCAATCAATAACTAAATGCATTGAAGTAATGGGAGTATACTTGACGGCCACTCAATTTGTGTCTCTGTACATTTAATATCAGTCTATAGGACAGTGTGTTGTCAATGGAGGGAAGTTTTTCTGGTCATATTTAGATGGGCTGACAGGTAGGCTGGTAGACAGATACAGAACAGTCTCAACAGCCAATTATTGCAGGATATCCAAGGATATGCAGTAACAACAACCACCAGTATTTCAGTTCTCAAACCATAGCACCAACATAATCCCAAATAATCCCCAGGAAGAGTAGCTGCTGCCTTGGCAGGAACTAATGGGGATTTTTCAGACAGGTCGGCAGACAGGCAGAAAGGGAGACAGATATACAGTTGAAGTCGGAAGTTTACATACCTAAGCCAAATACATTTCAACTCAGTTTTTCACAGTTCCTGAAATTTAATCCTAGTGAAAATTCCCTGCTTTAGGTCAGTTAGGATCACCACTTTATTTTAAGAATGTGAAATGTCAGAATAATAAGAGAGAATGATTTATTTCAGCTTTTATTTCTTTCATCACATTCCCAGTGAGTCAGAAGTTTACATACACTCAATTAGTATTTGGTAGCATTCCATTAAATTGTTTAATTTGGGACAAACGTTTTGGGTAGCCTTCCACAAGCTTTCCACAATAAGTTGGGTGAATTTTAGCCCATTCCTCCTGACAGAGCTGCTGTAACTGAGTCAGGTTTGTAGGCCTCCTTGCTTGCACACACTTTTTCAGTTCTGCCCACAAGTTTTCTATAGGATTGAGGACAGGGCTTTGTGATGGCCACTGCAATACCTTGACTTTGTTGTCCTTAAGCCATTTTGCCACAAATTTGGAAGTATGCTTGGGGTCATTGTCCATTTGGAAGACCCATTTGCGACGAAGCTTTAACTTCCTGACTGATGTCTTGAGATGTTGCTTCAATATATCCACATAATTTTCCAACCTCATGATGCCATCTATTTTGTGAAATGCACCAGTCCCTCCTGCAGCAAAGCACCCCTCACAACATGATGCTGCCACCCCCGTGCTTCACGGTTGGGATGGTGTTCTTCGGCTTGCAAGCCTCCCCCTTTTTCCTCCAAACATAACCATGGTCATTATGGCCAAACAGTTCTATTTTTGTTTCATCAGACCAGAGTGCATTTCTCCAAAAAGTATGATCTTTGGCCCAATGTGCAGTTGCAAACCGTAGTCTGGCTTTTTTATGGCGGTTTTGGAGCAGTGGCTTCTTCCTTGCTGAGCGGCCTTTCAGGTTATGTCGACATAGGACTCGTTTTACTGTGGATATAGATACTTTTGTAGCTGTTTACTCCAGCATCTTCACAAGGTCCTTTGCTGTTGTTCTGGGATTGAGTTGCACTTTTCGCACCAAAGTACGTTCATCTCTAGGAGACAGAACGCGTCTCCTTCCTGAGCGGAATGACGGTTGCGTGGTCCCATGGTGTTTATACTTGCATACTATTGTTTGTACAGATGAACGTGGTACCTTCAGGCGTTATGGAAATTGCTCCCAAGAATGAACCAGACTTGTGGAGGTCTACAATTGTTTTTCTGAGGTCTTGGCTGATTTCTTTTTATTTTCCCATGATGTCAAGCAAAGAGGCACTGAGTTTGAAGGTAGGCCTTGAAATGCGTCCACAGGTATACCTCCAATTGACTCAAATGATGTCAATTAGCCTATCAGAAGCTTCTAAAGCCATGACATAATTTTCTGGAATTTTCCAAGCTGTTTAAAGGCACAGTCAACTTAGTGTATGTAAACTTCCAACTCCAACTTTACATGCAGGCAGTCAAACAGAAAGGTAGACAGACAGACAGACAGACAGACAGACAGACAGACAGACAGACAGACAGACAGACAGACAGACAGACAGACAGACAGACAGGTATACAGATATGCAGGCAGGCAGGCAGGCAAACATATTAGATGTCATAACAGATGCCATTCGGATAAACCAAACATACCAACCAAGACAGGAAAAACAAACATAATTTATTCTGGTTGGTAAGTTGCATTTTTTTCCGTGATGCCATCTGGTATGGTATCTAATAACCCGTCTGACCGGCAATTTTTTTCTCTGCTCCAAGAAAGGGTGCATCCCAAATGGCACCCTATTCCCTATGTAGTGCACTACATTTGGGGTGCCATTTGGGATACTGGCAAATACTCTGAGCGCAATCTCTCCCTACCCTGACTGTAGTTTCTCACGTATAGCATACACAGACCGATACCAACACTCGTTACAGTCACGCACACAGACTGCTGAGGGGAGGACGCCTCACAATAATGGCTGGAACCAACTAAATGGAATGGCATCAAACACATGGAAACCATGTGTTTGATGTATTTGATACCGTTCCACTCATTCTGCTCCAGCCATTACCACGAGTCCGTCCTCCCCAATGAAGGTGCCACCAACTTCCTGTGGCACACACATTTAAACTGTGAAACAAACAAGCTGAAACACAAACACAAGTCTGACTACACTCATGGCTTATCCAGAAGTCCCTCTCTTGCAGCTCTGCTTCAGACTGCACACGACTTTCTCCCCAAGCCATTGTATGGTAAACAGACTCCTCATTAATGTATAAAGCCCTTGTTTTCTGTGCCTGCCTTGAAAGCCAATAAAGCAGTGCTAGAGACCGGGTGCCCCCACTGTAAGAGGCTTTGATAAGGAACAGCACTTTACACTCCATGCCCAGGAAATGCCAGGCTATGTTAGACAGGCACTTAGCAGAATCAACCGTTGCACTTTTATGTTTGTCCTTAGGAGTATTTTCTATTATGCGTTGTTTTTACTCGCACTTAAGGAATTGTTCTTTAGCAATAATGGGGCCTTGTATTGTTTTATGGATGCTCAACATAAGGATATTTAACGTTGAAATGGTTTGCGTACCATGCCTTTTAATAAAGGCATTAAGGAGTTCAGGTAGACGGGAGAAGCTTCCGTGAATTTGGTCGTAATGGTCCTTTTGAAGTGCAGTGAAACTGGCCGTCCACCTTTATTTCATAATAGGGAACAGACCATTAATTTAAAAAAAGGATGTTTCTCTTATATCCACAATGGCCGCCTTGTGTCATAAGACACACAATGTCTATTTTGTGTCTAAGTTGCCCCACAATGACCACTGTGTCTATAAAGCGTGACCCGTTTCCTTTTTCCACAAACTTTCTGCTGCCGTTAAAGACACAACAGGCCCTCCTAGCCGGCTCAAACAGAGCAGTCATTGTCCAGTCGCAGGATGTAAAGGGGGGAAAAGAGGACCGAAGCGGATTTTGAAGAGCCCCGTGTCGGCCATTTGGGGGCTTGTTTGTGGAGGTGGCTTCGTGCTCTTCAACCGTGTTCTTTGTTTCTGTCTCGCTCTCTGCACAGACATGTCTTCCATAAGCTGTGTGTGGACCCCTGGCTGAACGAGCACTGTACCTGCCCCATGTGTAAGCTGAACATCCTCAAAGCTCTGGGTATCATGGTGAGTATTAGTCTAGTCAATGTCTTAATGCCTTATCAGTGGAAATGTGTTAAAGTTAGTATGCCAGTACCGGTTTGGCCTCAGCCCTTTTTTTTCTGGCCTGATCACACGCTACTCTTGACCCAAATAATGAGAGGAAAAAGATGGCCTTAGAAGATATTCTGTAAACATGTCTCAATTTCACATGTTTATGTTGATTAACTGTAGAATACAACAAACTCTTTCACAGTCTATTAAACTGCATGTGTTGTTTTGTAGATTAAGATGTGATTGCCCCAGATTGCCCTTCACATACTGCTCCCGGTCATTGTGACAGATGTTTATCCAGGCGATTGCGTAACCCTCGGTTTATGCCAGCTGTGTATGACCTCATGTATAGATAGCCCTAGTATGCCCCCTGCTGGCAGGTTATGGAACTATCACTCGGACACCAGAAATTAGAGTCATACCAGAACAGACTAAAGTGGTATCATTAGATCTGATGAGCTGCTACAAGAGATACTTGCTCAGAAGTTATGGTTAAGGTCAGAGTCAAAATCGGGGTCAGTGATCAAAATATCGAGTTGTGTTACAAAAACGTGTCATGCCTCTATTCTTTCTAGCGTGAGCTAACATTGGCAAGAGTTAATATGACACTAATTGGACTTCAACCACTAGCCATAACATTCCCCTAACCCCTGTGTTTTTACTACTTCTCCCCCTTTAGCCCAACCTGCCGTGCGTGGACAACGCCGGTTTTGACATGGACCACAGGATAGGGCGCAGCCAGACGATGGCCAGCCAGCGGACGGCCTTGGTGGACCTGTCCAGTGAGACGTCCATCAGCCTGGAGCCTCTGCAACGAGGCCCCCTCGGTACCGGACCCCAGATCCCCTCCGAGAGCGGAGAACTCACCCCCCGCACCGGAGAGATCAACATCGCCGTCACCAGTAAGCAGCTTACGCCTCGGACACACAGTTTCTTGTCTTCAACTCAGATTTGAATTTTATTTCAAGTGACTTTATTGATATGAAAGGTTACATTCAGTGTTATAAAATTAGAACACAATAGAACAGAAATTCTCTTTTTTTTGTTTCATTCTCTCTCCTTCTCAACCTTTCGAGTTCAGGCACACTCTGTGACCCACGCACCCAACAAAAGTGTTTAAAAGTGTCTCACAATTTTATTTTATCCTGGCAAATCAGAATGCAAGCTCCGTCTTTTCAGTTCAAACACTAAGTGAAGGAATTAACCTTGACAAAATGAAATGTCTCTGGTTATGCCATTTAAATAATTAGTGAAGGCAAAACAGACTTTTTAAACTGAATAACTAGAGTAGCAAAATATTTACTGGAGCTGCAAACCTTTGGTAAATTGACTTGACACACACACAATATATATCCTAAATCCCTCCCTGCCCTCTCCGTACCACTCTTCATCCCCTCTTTTGACACACACACACACACACACACACACACACACACACACACACACACACACACACACACACACACACACACACACACACACACACACACACACACACACACACACAGCCCCAGAGACTTGTCTCTTGTAGGTCACACACCCCCCCTGAATCCCGCTGCCACTGTCTGTATAATCCATAATCCCTATCCCACCCTGATCCTAACCCCAACCACGAGAAGGCTAAAAGCACAACTGGCAAAAAGCCATTCTGTAATGTACCAATCCCCTACCAAAACAAATGTTACACTCCACTCTGTTTTGCTGTGCATAACTATTTATGAAGTGGAAAAATGTATTTTCACAGCACTGCCGCAAAAAAATAAGAACATTCACTGCAGTTATTACGCCAACTACTTGTATACTGTCCTTTCACTTAAAGCTAGTAATTGTAATTCAGTAATGCATACAACACAGCTAATCAGTGTGAATAGTTCAAAATCTGAGTAATAGAGTGGGTGAGTTCTTATACAACTCTTAGTACCTAAACCTGTTTCAAGATAGGCCTACTTCCATAAATGAATCAGTCATTATTTCCTAAATCCACCCAATTTATGCTGTTTGATAATGTAACTCAATTTCCTTCTTTCAACGTGTACAGTTCCACTGCCTTTACATTAGTACTGTACACTGAGTATACGAAACATTGTGATCCCTTATTGATTTCACTTGCTACATCCACTTCAATCAGTGTAGATGAATGGGAGGAGACAGGTTAAAGAAGGATTTTTAAGCCTTGATACAATTGAGACTGTGTATGTGTGCCATTCAGAGGGTGATTGGGAAAGACAAAATATTTAAGTGCCTTTTGAACGGGGGGGTTATGGTAGTAGGTGCCAGGTGCATTGGTTTGTGTCAAGAACTGCAACGCTGCTGGGTTTTTCACGCTCAACAGTTTCCCGTGTGTATCAAGAATGGTCCACAACCCAAAGGACATCCAGCCAACTTGACACAACTGTGGGACATTTTGGAGTAAAGATGGGCCAGCATCCCTGTGGAACGCTTTCGACACCTTGTAGAGTACATGCCCTGACAAATTGAGGCTGTTCTGAGGGCAACAGGGGGGAGGGGGAAGGGGGGGTGCAGCTCAATATTAGGAAGGTGTTCCTAATGTTTGGTATACTCTGTGTATATGCATTGTATAGATACATGTACTGTAGGCCTACATACACCTCTGTTTCTCTTTCTGTCGCAGTTGCTGTGTGCTGTGTGGGTGCATGTGTGCGTGCGATTTTTGCTTTTGTGTGTGTGTGTGGGTGCGTTGGAGGTCATGCGTATGTGTCTGTCTGTGTATGTGCACATTTGCCTGTGTGTGCATAACACTCTGTCTTTAAACTATGCCCGTGCTTCCAGGTCTTTATCTCCTGTCTTCGAGCTCATCCTGCCTCTCTCCTCTGTCGCTCTCCTCTGGATCTTAAGGACACGCCCCATCTTTCTTCATCTTCTCGTCTCTTCATCCTCCTGACTTTTCCGCTTCACATTGGTTTTCAAAGAGAGGAAAGATCTTTTGTGTTTTCCTGTGGGGACTCGTCGGTTTTTAACCCATTGCATGGTGGGCTGCAGTGACAACCCCCCCTCCTTTCCTTTTATTGACAGAGGAGTGGTTTATAATCGCCAGCTTCGGCCTTCTCAGCGCTCTCACATTGTTCTATATGATCATCAAGGCCACTGCCAGCTTCTCCAGCCCTGAGTGAGTACCACCATCCACTTCCATAGTTAAATCTTTCTACTACTGGATTCAATTGTACTTTCATTCAAGATTTGGTTTCCTATAGTCCTGATGGTTTTGTCACAAAATATTGTTGTCTATTTAATTTCCTGTTAACTAAGCCAGAATCCAGGCCTATCCTCCTGGATTTGTGGATATCTGAAATTGGCTCAACTCTGACTACTTTGAACCATTGCCAAGACAATGGAGTTTGAATACAGTCCAGACAGATGCAAAACAATCTGAGACTATTATTCAGATGTGGCAAATGTGGTAGCGTCCCATTAATTTACTAAACTTTTGATCGCCGCTAACATAAATCGAAATACTATAACAGCACAATTGTAGCATAGTGTATATTTGTACTGAAGTCAAGTACAGTTGACATGGGTACTGGCATGTATCTGATACATTTGCGGTTGGAGTAAAAAAAAAGTAAGATAATATTGGATTGTGCATGTTTGCACATCAATTAACGGAGACAGTGTGAGTAGTGTTTCATTATATTGCCCAATAAAGTAGCACTAGATCAGAACAACCATTTACGGAAGCCACAGCCTCCATCCGTCCCCTCTACTCCAAAAAAAATCTAAAGTGTTAGAGCTAAGCGCCTTACACAAGAGAAAATTATTTTTTTATGTTCAGATCAATTACAATTCCCTTCTCTGATCCTGCTTGCATGCTGTTTCTTTCTTCTGCAACCTTATTTTCTAAATGCGATTCATTTCCTCTTCCTTCTCTTCCAGCCTGGAGTGGGAGGAGTAAAGACGATCACGTGGTTGCCCCTCTTAGACCCTTTCTCTGCCAGAGCCTCGTGGCAATGTTGCCTTCTTGTGCCATATATTTCTGTATTGTATTTGTAAGCTTGTACTACTGTACCTTTCTGTATTGTTAGTAATTTTGTTGTTGTAATAGGGCAAAGCGCTTTGAGACATTAAACCACTGTGGATCCCTCCTTTTGACTTGTTATGTGAATGTAAGTGTTGTATTTGTTTTCATACATTATCAGGACCACAATTTCCTAACATTTCACCTGAATGTCCTGACATTTTTCAGGTCTTGAATTTGTTACAATGCTATTTTAAGCTGAAGGGTTAGGGAAAATAGGATTTTTAATGGTCAAAATTTTTACTCCGGAAATTTCACAAAAACTAAGTTGTGTGTGTGCACGCGTTACCATATTTATTGAATGACACACACACACACACACACACACACACACACACACACACACACACACACACACACACACACACACACACACACACACACACACACACACACCTCCCTACAGTAAGTTGAATGTTCTTCTGTGCTCATCCGTGACAAAACATCATGAACACCTTAATATTAAGTTGCACCCCCTTTTACCCTCAGAACATTCTCAATTCCTCAGGGCATGGACTCTACAAGGTGTCGAAAGTATTCCACAGGGATGCTGGCCCATGTTGACTCCAATGCTTCCCACAGTTGTGACAAATTGGCTGATTGTCCTTTGGGTGGTGGACCATTCTTGATACTCATAGGAAACTGTTGAGTGTGAAAAACCCAGCAGTGTTACAGTTTGACACACTCATACCGGTGCGCCTGGCACCTACTACCATACCCCCGTTCAAAGACCCTTAAATATTTTGTCTTGCCCATTCTCACCCTTTGAATGGCACACATACACAATCAATGTCTCAATTGTCTCAAGGCTTGAAAATCATTATATAACCTGTCTCCTCCCCTTTATCTACACTGGTTGAAGTGGATTGAACACATGATATCAATAAGGGATCATGGCTTTCACCTGGTCAGTCTGTGTCACAGAAAGAGCAGGTGTTCCTAATGTTTTGTCCACTTATTGTATATTTGGCAGTAATGCAATACTATCCCCAGTAGATGGCACTATTTCTTAGATATTACATTACATGTCTAACCTCACACATCAGAATCGTCAGGCCACAAACCTTTACCTAACACTGCTTAGATCTTATTGAGGTATCAATGATTTTGATGATTACTATGATTCAAAAGATGGTCCGTGTGATCTTCCATGTATAGCTCTTTTGGCTTGAGGTTGTATAGCAGTTTGAGGATCATTAAGGATTCACAATGTCACGGTTTGACCTCACCATGTCTCACACTCACACTTTTACTCAACTGCAAATGTCCATGATGGTGTCCAATCCCAGTGACTCTTGTAATGAGGTTTATTTACAGATGCTAAGACTAAAGTATGAATAACAATACATTTTTCTTTGTTGATGGTGCCAGGCATCAGCTTTTCTAGATACACTACTATGTCAAAAGTATATGAACACCTGCTCATCAAATATCTCATTGCAAAATCATGGGCATTAATATGGAGTTGGTCCCACCTTTTGCTGCTATAACAGCCACCACCCTTCTGGGAAGGCTTTCCACGAGATGTTGGACCATTGCTGAGGGGACTTGCTTCCATTCAGCCACAAGAGCATTAGTGAGGTCGGGTATTGATGTTGGGCGATTAGGCCAGGCTCACAGTCTGCATTCCAATTCATCCCAAAGGTGTTTGCCGGGTTTGAGGTAAGGGCTCTAAGCAGGCCAGTCAAGTTCTTCCACACCGATCTTGACAAACCATTTCTGTAACGACCTCTTTGTGCACGGGGGAATTGTCATGCTGAAACAGGAAAGGGCCTTCTCCAAACGGTTGCCACAAAGTTGGAACCACATATTAGTCTACAATGTATGCTATAGCATTAAGATTTCACTTCACTGGAACTATGGTGCCTAGCCAGAACCATAAAAAACATCCGCAGATCATTATTCCTCCTCCACCAAACTTTACAGTTGGCATTATGCATCCGGGCAGGTAGCGTTCTCCTGGCATCTGCCAAACCCAGAGAACGCGTTTCCACTGCTCTAGAGTCCAATGCCGGCGAGCTTTACACCACTCCAGCCAACGCTTGGCATTGCACATGGTGATCTTAGGCTTGTGTGCAGCTGCTCAGTCATGGAAACCCATTTCATGAAGCTCCCGACTAATAGTTATTGTGCTGTCATTGCTTCCAGAGGCAGTTTGGAACTCTGTAGTGAGTGTTGCAACCGAGGACAGACGATTTTTGAATGCTTCACACTTCAGAGGTACTGTTCTGTGAACTGGTGTGGCCTACCACTTCGCGGCTGAGCCATTGTTGCTCCTAGACGTTTCCACTTCACAATAACAGCACTTGCAGTTGACCGGGGCAGCTCCAGCAGGGCAGAGATTTGACGAACTGACTTGCTGGAAAGGGTGGCATCTTATGACGGTGTCATGTTGAAAGTCATTCAGCTCTTCAGTATAGGGAATTCTACTGCCAATGTTTGTCTATGGAGATTGAATGAATGTGTGCTCGATTGTAAACACCTGTCAGCAATGGGTGTGGCTGAAGTAGCCAAATCCACTAATTTGAAGGGGTGTCCAAGTACTTTTGGCCATGTAGTGTAAGTATCTTACTGGGAGATGTGTAATATTTCTTGGTGTCACTGACATTGACATTTTTCCATGTTCCTTTGCAGGTGGCCACTTCTTCAACCGGAACTCCCTGTCCCCGCGCAGTGTGGTCTGTGAGATGGAGCTTCCCGACATCCAGGCATCGCTCGACCTCTACGATGACAACAAGTCGTGAGGGTCGTCGCCGTGGTTTCGACCCACTGTCTAAGGGACGGATGGCCTTGTACCTTCCTGCACACCGGCAGCCTTTGTGTGGGAGGGGTTAGGGAGGGTGACGGGCGGCTCAACAACGTAGACGACAACCTTGACTAACTTGTGGAACATCGACAATGACATAACATCAAAGACCTTCTTCCAATGCAGAATGTACTATTATTATAGAGGGGAAATAGTCATCCTCTCCTTTCTTTCACACTTTCATTTAGGAAAAATGTTTTCTCCAGAGAGACTCTTTGAAATCTGTTTCTAGATTCGGTAATGGGGAATTAACCCTTTCTAGTCTTACTTTGCAGTATCTCTCTGTATCGTCCATTTGAAACGTGCTAGAAAAAAAATGAACAACGGGTTTCAGTGTAGCCTACTGTCAGCATCCTACAATACATCTGTAAGCTATATATGATTAGCAAACCATTTTATTTCGCTTTCTTTGGATCTTTATTCGTGAAGGCAACAATAGAAAAGCAACAATAGAAAAGCATACTGTTTCTTCCCTGGCGGACCAGTTGGCTCTGTTGTATTTACTATGCTGCCTAAAGGACAGTGGAGAGTACATTCTGACTTGTGGGCTATGTCCAGACATACCCTGTCTCTTCCTCTATATGGCCAGTGACTGGTGCAAGAATAAGACCAGTGGAACAATGGACATGCAGCTATGTGAATTTCTAAACTCTGTGACAGGCAGTGTTTCTTCTCTGTAGCGAAACCAATGTGTCTCTGTATAAAAAAAATTATAATAATGACACTTTAACGTGTATTTAAAAAAAAAACTATGAAATACCCACAGTGTGTACTAATCAGCCCCCCAGTGAGGGGGACCTAGTGTGTATGTGTGTGTGTGTGTGTATATATATATACACACACACACAATCTATATCTCTAAAGTGGCCTCAAAAGCAGTTTGTTTTCCTTTCTCAATCTTGTAAATGCTTGGGTGGAAGGCTTTGTCCTCTGTTCTTGTTGTCCCTTTGTGTTCTAGTCTTTGCATCTGATATTTGGGATGATGATTGATGTGACGCGGGGAGGGGAGTGTGTCAGTTTCGGGTCACTGTGTTACATACAGTACTGCCTCACCATTAAAAGTGTCATTATTGCCTCCGACCTGTTGATTGTGTTGCCCTGTTCTGTCCCCCCGGTCCAATATGTGCGCTTCTAACTGAAATGCAGCCAAATATCATTAACCTTTCAGCTGGAGTTTGGGGGGGGGGGGGGGGCTTGCCTTTCACCATGGCAAAAGATTTCAGAGGGCTGTTGGTTAAAAGTTACCCATTTTGAAGAGGATCTTGGCTCTTTAACTTGGGCCTGGGGATCTACAGGCTGTGCAGGATTTTATTCCAGCCCAGCAATACATCTTCTTATAACTCAGAGGCCATCGCTCAGCTTGAAACAAAGACCTCTAATGCCACTGTGCAATAACATGAATTATTACACTGTTTGTACGATGAAAGTCATCATTCACTAAATAGCCTAATGCAAAACGTTCTTGTCAAAACTGTGCACCTGTATTGTGTCTTATAGGACTCTAACCACGTTTCTATCCACAGTTTCTAGGCGAGTAAAGTCGTAACATTACTGTATATAAAAAAAAAAATCATGACAGTTGTGATGGAAACAGGACGTTTCAGTAACATTTTATAAATGCCGACAAGTCATTTGTTCATTCGACAAGGT
This sequence comes from Salmo trutta, assembly GCF_901001165.1. Taxonomy (NCBI): domain Eukaryota; kingdom Metazoa; phylum Chordata; class Actinopteri; order Salmoniformes; family Salmonidae; genus Salmo; species Salmo trutta. The sequence goes on from NC_042969.1 coordinate 8,370,270, forward strand.
GGGAACATTGTGTGTGTAAAATGTACTAGGCAAGAAATTGCACTGCCAACTTGGAGTCGCACTGATATGGTGTGTGTGTGATCCTCCCTCTAAGACTCGGGAAAAAAAATGCAGTTTATTTGGCTACAGATGAGATAACTTATGAACGTCACAGGGAGGTCAATTGCACGTGATCTTGACGCTCCTTTCCAATAAATATCGAGGGTCTGATTCTGGTAACGTGATGATCGATGCTTGACTGCCGTTTGACAAATACAAGTAGCCTATTCTTGCTCTTATCCATAATAATCTCATTATGTAGACTAGTCTACCCGATCCTATGGTTCTAAAATAAATGTCTTAATATGCTTTTGGGAAACCAGGTCCAAGTTAGGATAATTAGGTTAAGGTTAGGAAAAAGAGTTAGAGTTACCTAAAATGCGATTGATGTCAAAAATTTGACAAAAACTGTTATCTTTCTAGCCAGTGGCGATTTTAGCACGTAAATCTCAGTAGGGCATACCAACCAAAAAAATGAGGCTTTGCGGGCATGCGTCTTAACTACACAACACAGCACTAAACAATACATTAATTTCACTATAACGATGACAAACGGTGCCCACAAACTGTTAGGGCCTACATAAAGCTGTCCCAACAGCAGAGTCCCAACACTTTACCACTGCTATACCTGGCTATCAGCAGAGCCTTGTCTGGCAGCGAAACAGTTCATTCAGACTAATTTACTGCCTTTAAAAAAAACAGCTCACATTGCTTAAACAAATGTGGTTTCTACTGACAATTGAGATGTACAAACTATGGCATAAAGGGACGGAGCAGATAAGAGGCAATCCATAATTAGGATTAAGACAATGAGCGAGCTTGGACGGACGTAGTCAATATGACTATTTGTTCAGCACTTTTGAAATCTACAGCTACATAATTCAGAACATGGTCGTTCTTACAGTATACTCCCTGTACAACAAGTCAGAACCTTAGGATAAATAAAGGGGGGTATATAGGCAGAAAATGAAAGCTCTTAGAATATTCAGTGATTACATTTCTCTAAAACAGGCTATAGGCTACATGTGCACCATCAGGTCAGAACAGTGTAAAAGAGACCAATTTATTTTGGTGAGGCACATGGGCTACTAACAGCTTACTACACAACAAACTTAGGTTTACTTTCTTAGCTACAGTGTGTATATATATATCTCCCTAGCATATTACATAATTTATGCAGCAGCATACAATACATTTTATGCTGCTGTGCTCACTTGAACAGGAAGGTGGCACGGCAGTCCTTCGTGGGCAAATTTTGTCATCAAAGTCTGGCATTCTCTGGATTTATGGTGCTTTTATGACAACTGGGAACTCAAGAAAAAACAAGGTTGAATCATGATGACGTCAGTGATCTTCAGGTCGGAGCTCTAGAAAGAGGCCCGAGTTCCCGACTTGCAATTCCGAGTTGGATGACCGTTCAAAACGTATTTTCCCAGTCGGAACTCATTTTTTTCTGAGTTTCCAGTTGTCTTGAACTCACTGAAGTATGAGATTTCCCAGTTCCGAGTTTCCAGCTGTTTTGAGCATGCAGCAGTCATGCTGGATTGACAGCATGGCCAATGTTGAATGTTTATCATTTTAAGCTTGGAAAAGAGACTCTTAAACCCAGACTTGGACTACACACCCACTCCACTGAATATCAGGCTAGTGATGGCTTCGCAATGCTTGCAGTTAGCCACTGATTCCTTCCAAACCACTCATTGTTGAATTTGCGATTTCCAATTTGTTATGTAATGTTTATGGCCGATGAGCACCGATACGTTTTATATATAATTTCTCATTATTTCTCTTCATATGAGAAAGATTGAAAAGGATTTGTCAGTAGATTGTCAACTTAATTCATGAAGATGATTGCTAGCTAGGTTTTCAGTCCAATCAAAGCTACTGTAGATATAACGTGATTTGACATCATTCTATCTGTGGCCAATGACCTTGAGCCTTCTTGGATGGGCACTTTCAATGTAACTCTGGCAGCACCCAAGGGGCTTGAATGTTTGAGCCCAACACGTAGATTTTGTGGTGACGTAGTGTCCCCATGAGTGACAGAATGTAACTAGAGAACATTACCAACCCCTATGCTCCAAGTTTGTATGCAGCTTTATTAACTCAATGATTTAAAAAAAAATGTTTTACGTTGTCTGCAAACTGATATGTGACACGTATTAATGCATAACAAAACAAAAAAATATGTATATACAGTGGCAAGAAAAAGTATGTGAACCCTTTGGAAATACCTGGATTTCTGCATAATTTGGTCATAAAATTTTATCTGATCTTCATCCAGGTCACAACAATAGACAAACACAGTCTGCTTAAACTAATAACACACAAACAATGATACATTTTCATGTCTTTATTAAACACACCGTGTAAATATTCACAGTGCAAGGTAGAAAAAGTATGTGAACCCTTGGATTTAATAAGTGGTTGACCCTCCTTTGGCAGCAATAACCTCAACCAAACGTCTTCTGTAGTTATGAATCAGACCTGCACAATGGTCAGGAGGAATTTTGGACTATTTGTCTTTCCAAAACTGTTTCAGTTCAGCAATATTCTTGGGATGTCTGGTGTGAACTGCTCTCTTGAGGTCATGCCACAGTAATGCCACAGCATCTCAAATCAGGTTGAGGTCGAGACTCTGACTGGGCCACTGCAGAAGGCGTATTTTCTTCTGTTGAAGCCATTCTGTTGTTGATTTACTTTTGTGTTTTGAGTTGTTGTCCTGTTGCATCATCCAACTTCTGTTGAACTTCAATTGGTGGACAGATAGCCTTACATTCTCCTGCAAAATGTCTTGATAAACTTGGGAATTAATTTTTCCATCGATGATAGCAAGCTGTCCAGGCCCTGAGGCAGCAAATCAGCCCCAAACCATGATGCTCCCTCCACCATACTTTACATTTGGGATAAGTTTTGATGTTGGTGTGCTGTGCTTTTTTTTCTCCACACATAGTGTTGTGTGTTCCTTCCTTCCAAACAACTCAACTTTAGTTTCATCTGTCCACAGAATATTTTTCCAGAAGCGCTGTGGAACATCCAGGTGCTCTTTAGCGAACTTCAGACGTGCAGCAATGTTTTTTTTGGACAGCAGTGGCTTCTTCCGTGGTGTCCTCCCAATAACACCACTCTTGTTTAGTGTTTTAAGTATCGTAGACTTGTCAACAAAGATGTTAGCATGTTCCAGATATTTCTGTAAGTCTTTAGCTGACACTCTAGGATTCTTCTTAACCTCGTTGAGCATTCTGCACTGTGCTCTTGCAGTCATCTTTGCAGGACGGCTACTCCTAGGGAGAGTAGCAACAGTGCTGAACTTTCTCCATTTATAGACAATTTGTCTTTCTGTGGACTGATGAACATCAAGGCTTTCAGAGATACGTTTATAACCCTTTCCAGCTTTATGCAAGTCAACAATTCTTAATCTTAGGTCTTCTGAGATATTTTTTGTTCGAGACATGGTTCACATCAGGCAATGCTTCTTGTGAATAGCAAACTCAAATTTTGTGAGTGTTTTTATAGGGCAAGGCAGCTCTAACCAACATATCCAATCTTGTCTCATTGATTGGACTCCAGGTTAGCTGAATCCTGACTCCAGTCATTAGCCTAGGGGTTCACATACTTTTTCCAATCTACGCTGTGAATGTTTAAATTACGTCTTTTTTTATTTTTTTTAATTCACCTTTATTTAACCAGGTAGGCCAGTTGAGAACAAGTTCTCATTTACAACTGCGACCTGGACAAGATAAAGCAAAGCAGTGCGACAAAAACAACAACACAGAGTTACACATAAACAAACGTACAGTCAATAACACAAAATAAAAGAAAAATAGAAAAATCTATGTACAGTGTGTGCAAATGTAGAAGAATAGGGAGGTAGGCAATAAATAGGCCCTAGAGGTGAAAATAATTACAATTTAGCATTAATACTGGAGTGATAGATGTGGATGATGATGTGCAAGTAGAGATACTGGGGTGCAAAAGAGCAAGAGGGTGAGTAATAATATGGGGATGAGGTAGTCGGGTGTATTATTTACAGATTGGCTGTGTACAGGTACAGTGATCGATAAGCTGCTCAGACAGCTGATGCTTAAAGTTAGAGGGAGATATAAGACTCCAGCTTCAGAGATTTTTGCAATTCGTTCCAGTCATTGGCAGCAGAGAACTGGAAGGAAAGGCGGCCAAAGGAAGTGTTGGCTTTGGGGATGACCAGTGCAATATACCTGCTGGAGCGTGTGCTACGGGTGGGTGTTGTTATGGTGACCAGTGAGCTGAGATAAGGTGGAGCTTTACCTAGCGAAGACTTATAGATGACCTGGAGCCAGTGGGTTTGGCGACGGATATGTAGTGAGGGCCAGCCAAGGCTATTGAGTCTGCCGATAAGAATGCGGGGATTGACAGAGTCGAAAGCCTTGGCCAGGTCGATGAAGACGGCTGCACAGCACTGTCTTTTATTGATGGCGGTTACAATATAATTTAGGACCTTGAGCGTAACTGAGTTGCACCCATGACCAGCTCGGAAACCAGATTGCATAGTGGAGAAGGTACGGTGGGATTCGAAATGGTCGGTGATCTGTTTGTTCATTTGGCTTTCGAAGATTTTAGAAAGGCAGGCCAGGATGGATATAGGTCTATAACAGTTTGGGTCTAGAGTGTCTCCCCCTTTGAAGAGGGGGATGACCGCGGCAGCTTTTGAATCTTTGGGGATCTCAGACGATATGAAAGAGGCTAGTAATAGGGGTTGCGACAAGTTTGGCGGATAATTTTAGAAAGAGTTGGTCCAGATTGTCTAGCCCAGCTGATTTGTAGGGATCCCGATTTTGCAGCTCTTTCAGAACATCAGCTGAATGGATTTGGGAGAAGGAGAAATGGGGAAGGCTTGGGCGAGTAGCTGTGGGGAGTGCAGTGCCGTTGACTGCAGTAGGCGTAGCTGTCTGGAATTGGGTGAAGGAGAAGCGGGGGGGGGGGGGGGGGGGGGGGGGGGTTGGGCAAGTTGCTGCAGGGGGTGCTGAGATGTTGGCCAGGGTAGGGGTAGCCAGGTGGAAAGCATGGCCCGCAGTGGTAAAATGCTTATTGAAGTTATGGATTATCATAGGTTTATCGGTGGTGACAGTGTTTCCTATCCTCAGTGCAGTGAGCAGCTGGGAGGAGGTGCTCTTATTCTCCATGGACTTTACAGTGTCCCAAAACTTTTTGGAATTAGTGCTACAGGAAGCAAACTTCTGTTTGAAAAAGCTAGCCTTAGCTTTCCTAACTGACTGAGAATGCAGGCAATGAGGCAGTGATCACTGAGATCCTGGTTGAAGACAGCAGAGAGGTATTTAGAGGGCAGGTTGGTCAGGATGATATCTAAGAGGGTGCCCATGGATACAGATTTAGGGTTGTACCTGGTTCCTTGATGATTTGTGTGAGATTGAGGGCATCTAGCTTAGACTGTAGGACGGCCGGGGTGTTAAGCATGTCCCAGTTTAGGTCACCTAAGAGTACGAACTCTGAAGATAGATGGGGGGCGATCAATTCACATATGGTGTCCAGGGCACAGAAGGGGGTCTATAACAAGCGGCAACGGTGAGAAACTTGTTTCTGGAAAGGTGGATTTTTAAAAGTAGAAGCTTGAATTGCTTGGGCACAGACCTGGACAGTATAACAGAACTCTGCAGGCTATCTCTGCAGTCGATTGCAACTCCGCCCCCTTTGGCAGTTCTAGCTTGTCGGAAAATGTTATAGTTAGGGATGGAGATTTCAGGGTTTGTGGTGGTTTTCCTAAGCCAGGAATCAGACACGGCTAGGACATCCGTGTTGGCGGAGTGTGCTAAAGCAGTGAATATAACAAACTTAGGGAGGAGGCTTCTAATGTTAACATGCATAAAACCAATGCTTTTACGGTTGCAGAAGTCAACAAATGAGAGCGCCTGGGGAATGGGAGTGATGCTGGGGGTTGCAGGGCCTGGTTTAACCTCCACATTACCAGAGGAACAAAGGAGGAGTAGGATAAGAGTACGGCTAAAGGCAAAAAGAACTGGTTGTCTAGTGTGTTCGGAACAGAGAGTAAAAGGAGCAGGTTTCTGGGCGCGGAAGAATAGATTCAAGGCATAATGTACAGACAAAGGTATGGTAGGATGTGAATACAGTGGAGGTAAGCCTAGGTATTGAGTAACAATGAGAGAGATTGTGTCTCTAGAGACACCATTTAAGCCAGTTGCGGTCAACACGTGTGGGGGGGTGGAACATAAGGGTTAGCTAAAGCATATTGAGCAGGGCTGGAGGCTCTACAGTGAAATAAAACAAAAATGACTAACCAAAACAGGCATATTGACATTAGGGAGAGGCATGTGTAGCCGAGTGATCATAGGGTCCAGTAAGTAGCTAGGTGAGCTGGAGGTACGGCGATTCAGACAACTAGCAGGCCGGGGATAGCAGATGAGCCTCAGGGGAACGTCGCAACGGGAGAGTCTGTTGAAACCCCCTCGGACAGTTACGTCAGCAGACCAGTCGTGATGGATCGGCGGGGCTCCGTGTCGGCAGCAAAGGGTCCAGGCCAATTGGCAGAAGAGGTATTGAAGCCCAGGAATTATCTGATGGAATTCTTTGGCTAGCTGGGAGAAGAGCCTAGCCCGAGGCTAGCTCCAGGCTAACTGGTGCTTGCTTCGGGACAGAAACCCCCTCGGACGGTTATGTCGGTAGACCAGTCGTGATGGATTGGCGAGGCTCCGTGTCGGCAGCAAAGGGTCCAGGCTAATTTGCAAAAGAGGTCATTGAAGCCCAGGGATTGCTTGATGGAATCTCTTCGACTAGCCAGGAGTTGGGCCTAGTTCAAGGCTAGCTCCAGGCTAACTGCTGATTGCTTCGGGACAAAGAAGTAGCCCCTCGGATAGCAGCTAGCTAGCTGTGATGATCCGGAGTAAAGGTTCAGAGCTTGCGGTAGGAATCCGGAGATGTGGTAGAGAAAAGCAGTCAGATATGCTCTGGGTAGATATCGCGCTGTGCAGGCTGGCAGGAGTTGCCTGGGCTGAGGCTGGCAGTCCGAGTTAACGGTGATGACCGCTAGCAGTGGCTAACTGACTACTAGCTAGTAGCTAGTTAGCTGGCTAGCTTCTGAAGGTGGTTCCAGTTTAAAAGTGTACAAATATTTACAAAATATATACGAAGAAAAACGATATATACAAGGGATGGGACAAGACAATCAAAACATACATCCCCACTGCTACGCCATCTTGGATCAATATAGATAAGAAAAATCCAATAATTTGTGTGTTATTAGTTTAAGAGCACTGTTTGTCTATTGTTGTGACTTAGATGAAGATCAGATAACATTTGATGACTAATTTATGCAGAAATCCAGGTAATTCCAAATGGTTCACATACTTTTCTTGCCTGTGTGTGTGTGTGTGTGTGTGTACACACACACACACACACACACACACACACACACACACACACACACACACACACACACACATATATATATACAGTTGAAGTCAGAAGTTTACATACACTTAGGTCGGCGTCATTAAAACTCGAAAATTATGTCATGGATTCTGATAGGCTAATTGACATAATTTGAGTCAATTGGAGGTGTACTTGTGAATGTATTTCAAGGCCTGCCTTCAAACTCAGTGCCGCTTTGTTTGACATCATGGGGAAAATCAAAAGAAATCAGCCAAGACCTCAGAAAAAACATTGTAGACCTCCACAAGTCTGGTTCATCCTTGGGAGGAATTTACAAACGCCTGAAGGTACCACGTTCATCTGTACAAACAATAGCACGCAAGTATAAACACCATGGGACCACGCAGCTGTCATACCACTCAGGAAGGAGACGTGTTCTGTCTCCTAGAGATGAACGTACTTTGGTGCGAAAAGTGCAAATCAATCCCAGAACAACAGCAAATGACCATGTGAAGATGCTGAATGAAACGGTTACAAAAGTATCTATATCCACAAAAACAAATCCTATATCGACATAACCTGAAAGGCCACTCAGCAAGGAAGAAGCCACTGCTCCAAAACCGCCATAAAAAAGCCAGACTACGGTTTGCAACTGCACATGGGGACAAAGATCGTACTTTTTGGAGAAATGTCCACTGGTCTGATGAAACAAAAATAGAACTGTTTGGCCATAATTACCATCTTTATGTTTGGAGGAAAAAGGGAGAGGCTTGCAAGCCGGAGAACACCATCCCAACCGTGAAGCACGGGGGTGGCAGCATCATGTTGTGGGGGTGCTTTGCTGCAGAAGGGATTGGTGCACATCACAAAATAGATGGCATCATGAGGTAGGAAAATTATGTGGATATATTGAAGCTACATCTCAAGACATCAGTCGGGAAGTTAAAGCTTGGTCAGCGAATGGGTCTTCCAAATGGAAAATGACCCCAAGCATACTTCCAAAGTTGTGGCAAAATGGCTTAAGGACAACAAAGTCAAGGTATTGGAGTGGCAATCACAAGCTCTGACCTTAATCCTATAGAAAATTTGTGGGCAGAACTGAAAAAGCGTGTGCGAGCAAGACCTACAAACCTGACTCAGTTACACCAGCTCTGTCAGGAGGAACTGGCCAAAATTCACCTAATTTATTCTGGGAAGCTTGTGGAAGACTACCAGAAACATTTGACCCAAGTTAAACAATTTAAAGGCAATGCTACCAAATACTAATTGACCCACTGGGAATGTGATGAAAGAAATAAAAACTGAAATAAATCACTCTCTCTACTATTATTCTGACATTTCTTAAAATAAGTGGTGATCCTAACTGACCTGATACAAGGAATTTTTACTTGGATTAAATGTCAGGAATTGTGAAAAACTGAGTTTAAATGTATTTGGCTAAGGTGTATGTAAACATCCGAATTCAACTGTGTATATATATATATATATCACACAGTGGGGGGGAAAGTATTTGATCCCCTGCTGATTTTGTACGTTTGCCCACTGACAAAGAAATTATCAGTCTATCATTTTAATGGTAGGTTTATTTGAACAGTGAGAGACAGAATAACAACAAAAATATCCAGAAAAACGCATGTCAAAAATGTTATAAACTGATTTGCATTTTAATGAAGGAAATAAGTATTCTCAATCAGAAAGATTTCTGGCTCCCAGGTGTCTTTTATACAGGTAACGAGCTGATAGGAGCACACTCTTAAAGGGAGCACACTCTAATGTTAGCTAAATTTGTTCATTGCTACATTTAGCTAACATTAGATAGTTCATCCAGAAAATCCTACCTTTGCCTCAATTTGGCAGTCTCGTCCAGTTCATCATGGCATTTGTAGTTCTTTATGATAGCCACATTATCAGCTAATTAGCGTTTCATTTTGGGGGGGGGGGGTAACTACAAGCGAATATATTGATAAATGTAACCTTGTCCTAGAGAGATTTACAGTTATCAAATGTCACTCCAGGGTATGCCTACAAATCACAGCCCTTATTTGAAGTGTTTCTGAAATCCCCTGTGGGAAAAATGAAAAGTGGAAAAACGATTGGAACCAATTCCCTGTTTGACCGCTAGGTTTTATTCATACTATTGTACTCTTGCCGCATTCAAAACAACTGGGAACTGAGAACTCGGAAATATCCAACTTCCAAGCGTTCAAATCAACTGGGATCTCGGAAAATAACGACCTCCGACTGGGAATGGTCATCTAACCTAGAATTCCAACTAGGGAACTCCGGCCTGTTTCTAGAGATCCGACTTTCTGACCTGAAGATCACTAACTTCCCAGTGGTTTTGAATGCGGCATCAATGTAGGCCCACCGGTATGTGCATTTTGATTAAAAAATTATTGCAGTGACAGTGACCACGTCAAGCGGCGACGCAGCGTACAGTGGGCGTGTTTCGTGCAAGCAGAAGGCGACCAGTTTCAGAAACACAACAGAGCAGACAGCTGCACAGACGGACTGCCCGAGGACATGAACTCAAAACAGCAGGCAACACGTCTGCAAAACAGGCCTGTGTAAAGTCTCTTAACGTACACGGTGCAGCATAATATCCAAGTATAAGTGCGTCATTTGGAAAAAGGTCATTCAAAATGTGGATAACTCCGGAGGAGGTGTTGCTGGCCAACGCTCTGTGGGTGAGCGAAAGGGCGAACCCCTTTTTCATTCTCCAGCGGAGAAAGGGCCATGGTAAAGGAGGGGGCATCACTGGTAACTATGAAATTCAATTATTTGGTATAACTGCTTTCTGAAAAATATAATTTGTTGGCTAATGTCTTGCATTAGTAACGAGGGCTTTAGTTAGCAGGATTGGGTGTTAGCAAGATAGCTAGCACACAGGCTAGCTGTAGTGTTGGCGTGGGGAAAAGTGGCGCTAACTACTGTTAGCTAATTAACGTTAGCGTTGTTTTTCTTCACCTACCATGCTCGCTCTTTGCTACTACTAGCTATAACGCTTGCTAGAATGATGCTTTCAAGACACCTGGGAACTGGGAAAAACGAGGTCAAATCATGACGTCAGTGATTTTCAGTTCGGATTTCTAAAAAGATGCCCGAGTTTCCGAGGTGAAAGACCGTTAAAAATATTTTTTCCCAGTCGGAACTCGTTTTTGCCCTAGTTCCCAGTTGTCTGTAACGTACTGAAGTGTTTATTTTGAGGTTTTCGAGTTCCCAGTTCCTAGTTGTTTTGAATGCGTTATTGAATTATGTACATTTTCATCACTAAACAATAACGTTACACAGCTAGTAGACAACCTGGTAGTTTTGAAAGGTCATCCAACTCGGAATTCCACGTCGGGAAGTCGGGCCTCTTTCTCGAGCTTCGATTTTCCGACCTGGAGTTCACTGACTCCGAACTGAAGATCACTGACGTCATGATTCGACCTCGTTTTTTCCGAGTTCCTAGTTGTCTTCAAAGGACCATATACTAGTTTAGTCAACCCGAGACTGTGCTAGCTAGCCCTGCCATATGACCAAAACATTGAAGTTGGATTAGCCTCCCACTTCGAATTTGGATGCTACCATAAAACCCCATATATAGGTAACTTTAGCTATCTCCTGTAATTCTAGTAATAAAGAGAATAACAATGGCATGTAATGAAGATTTATTTTTTATTTTTTTTAAGAACTCTTTTAAGGCTAGGAAGCTATCTAGTCCAACACTCATAATTTGGTTAGATTTGTACTGAATTAGATCAAGTCTCATTTTAGGTGACTCAACACAAGTGGCCTTTCATTCACAAGGGTTTATGATGTTTCCCTTTGATTTAGATATCTCTCCCCCAAGTCCTTGTCTAAAAGCAACAGCACCACTGCAGCTGTGTTGCTGACGAGTTCTAGGAACATAAGCCAGGTCTAAGACTAGCCTACAGTACACATTAACCCGTCACATACGACAGTAACATGTAGGCTATGAAATAGTACATAATGTAGAAATGATTGAGGTATGTGTACGTACGTGCACACGTGAGTTTCAATGCATGTCTGTATTATCAGACATTGGGCCTCAACAGGTGTTGGACTTCCACACGCCTCCTAAAAAATAGATGTCAATTCAGATCTTAACCAAATAACATTTGTTTACCCAGAAAGTAGGTTAAAAGTCACACATGCAAAGTTAGGACTCCTCCAGCTAGCTATTTCATATTTTGCATGGTTGACCTGTAGTCCCTTATTGGGATTCATGCCTAACATGTTGTGCTGTTTTTCTTCAGGGTTGTTGGTGGGCACCATGGATGTGGTCCTGGACTCCAGTGCCAGAGTGGCTCCCTATAGGATCCTGCACCAGACAGGGGACTCCCAGATCTTCTGGAGCATCGCTTGTGGTGGGTGCAAAACCATGCCATGACACCTCTGAATATTCTGGTATAGCCAAACTGTTTTGAAGCTAGCTTATTTAAATACAACTGTATAAAAGCATCAGGACTATATAAATGCTATCCATTATCATCAGGTCTAAAGAGATCTCTCCTTGTTGTGCTGAAATACTGTGTTTTCCCAGGCTCCTCCCGGAAGGAGATCACAGGGCATTGGGAGTGGCTGGAGACCAACCTGCTCCAGACGCTCTCCATCTTCGACAACGACGAAGACATCACCACCTTCGTCAAGGGGAAGGTCTCGGTAGGCACTGTGGCCACAAAGCATAGTTCAACCTCCTAGAATAAGAACACATTCAAATTCTATGGTCAAACCTTGGGTTAGCCTATGTCTTAGTTGTTTTTCCCGCGTTATGTAAGCTACTGACTCAGTTCCTCTATTAAGAGCAGATCTATGCGTCATTGCCATATTGACCGGAATCCACGTAATCTGGAAAATGCCATAAATGCCATTCATGCCCATTCTAAGTGGCATGCGTGTGTTCATGCACGTCGGCCCAGAATGTGAACTCCCTCTTCCTCCACTCTTTCTATCTAGGGCATCATCGCCGAGGAGAACAAGAGCAAAGCGGCCCAGGAGGATGAGGACTCTGGCAAGTTCCGCGAGGCCGAGCAGAAGATGAGGAAGCTGTTTGGCATGCCCGGCGAGGAGAAGCTGGTCAACTACTACTCCTGTAGCTACTGGAAGGGCCGTGTGCCCCGTCAGGGCTGGGTTTACCTCAGTGTCAACCACCTCTGCTTCTACTCCTTCCTCCTGGGGAAAGAAGGTGAGTGTGTGCGCTCGCTCACCCGACATGCTTGCATAGGATGTGTGTGAGCATCCATGTGTGCCTAAGAATGAATGAAATGGGCAGGGATCTTATGAGATAGGCTACAGAAGAAGATAATGGGGCTAAGAGAGTGTGTGAAAGGACATGGAGTATTGAGTTTGTGCGGGTGTAGAGGTAAGTAACCCCCGACAAATGGAATTCTATGAAATCTACCTTTCTTCCTTCCCTTTCTGCTGTTTTTCCTCTCTACTGTACACCTATCTCTGCCTGCTCGCTGCCCCCTTCCTTTGCTCTCTCTGTTCCTCTTATCCCTTTCTGTCTCTCTCCTCCCGTCTCCCTTTATAGTGACCCTGGTGGTGCAGTGGACGGAGGTGACACGTCTTGAGAAGAACGCCACGCTGGTGTTTCCGGAGAGTGTGCGGGTGAGCACACGGCACACGGAACACTACTTCTCCATGTTCCTCAACATAAACGACACCTTCAAGCTCATGGAGCAGCTGGCCACCATCGCCATGCGCCAACTGCTGGACAACGAGGGCTTCGCCGCTGACCGCACGCTGCCTAAGGCATGCAAGACGCTCAAGAACGTCTCAGCACTCAAGAGGTACGAGGTTTCAAGGTTCAAGAGAGATGAGTTGGGAATTTCCTTCTTTTTCTAACCAAAATTTTCCCAAACACCTGTTTTCAATGAAATGGAGGCTTCTTCCAAGAACTTGCTTGTTCAACCTCCGGAGAACAGGGGTAGGCATTTCAGGTCCTGAAAGGCAGCACGGTGTCCATTGTTCCTCCTAACACACCAGATTTTGTTAATGACCGTCCTCAATTTTCTGCATCTCACCGATAAATCACCATTGTTTTTCATGTGTATATATTTACTGTATCTACCTTTGCTAATTTCCTCCTCTCACTATTGGATGTCAACTTCAGGGACCTGGACGCACGGGCCAAGAACGAACGCTACCGGGCGCTGTTCCGCCTGACCCCGGACGAGCGCCTGGACGGACACACAGATTGCACGCTGTGGACGCCCTTCGCCAAGATGCACATTGTGGGCCAGCTGTTTGTCTCCAACAACTACATCTGCTTTTGCAGCCGTGAGGAGGACCTCTGTCAGCTCATCATCCCCCTCAGAGAGGTACCTACACACACAACGCAAGCACGCCCCTTTTTCGTTTTCGGCATCTTTCCCTATGTCCTGCCTCCATCTTTCTCTCATTTCCTTTCTCTCTCTGGCAATTTTTTTCACTCTCACTTTCTCACTCTGTCCATCTTTTTCATGGGTGACATGATGTGCCTAATGTTCGTACAGTTGTACATTACAGTAAATAAACAAAGCACTCTTCCCCCCTCTCTCTCACCTCCCGTTTTTTTCTCTTCCCCTCTTTCTCCTCACTCCCTCTCTCTAGGTGTCCATTGTGGAGAAGGCAGACAGCAGCAGCGTCTTGCCCTGCCCCGTGTCCATCAGCACCAAGAACAAGATGACCTTCCTCTTCGCCAACCTCAAAGACCGCGACTTCCTGGTCCAGCGCATCTCCGACTTCCTGCAGCGCACACCTGACAAGCTGTGGAGCGACGGCCACCCGCTGGCCCTCAGTGGCTATTCAGTGAGTCAGAGGGGATGTGTGCTGTTTGGGTGGGCCCTTTGATCTGTCACTAACACTCTGTCGTGAAAGAGTAGGGTTGCAAAATTCCAAGGTTTTCAAGAAGTCCTGGTAGCGGGGATTCCACTTTTCCTGCTTATTCACTCCTGATTCTGTGAATATTCCAACTGGGAATTTGGGGGAAGGTTACTGTAATTTTGCAACCCTATGAGATTGTGATCCATAATATGGCTTTTTGACGTTTTCTGCTACGTTCTAGATCACATTAATATGATATGACCACTCATTCACAGTCATGCTTTTCTAGAATTACTTCTTTTGAATGCATTTGTTTATTACATTACTGTATATCAAAATGTCTTTGTATTTTCTCTCTCTCTCCTTACTTCTTTTTAGCATGACAGGATATCCAGCTGGTATGTTTTAGCTGATAACGCCCCTTTTAAAGCCACTATCTCCTCGTTCCTCCCAGGTTTCTCCCAGCCCCAGTACCACCCCACTCTCCTCCAGCCTCCCCACACCCACGGGCGCAGGAGGGGAACCGTCCCAGGGGCGCCACTACAGCCCCAGCCTGCCAACAGCCACACAGGGCCTGCTCCGCATCTACCAGAAGGACGACCCAGAGGACCACGGGCCCAAAGCTGTGAGTCCAACCCCACCCAGACCTACGTCAATGGCTTAGACTGTCTTATGCTTAGAATATCCTACCCATTTTTTTTTTTTGTATAGGGTTTTATTACTTCAGTGTGCTTTCTCTGTTTTTTAAGCTGAAGTGATTTTTTCTGAACAGTCTTATTGTCCCTACCTAGAGATGTAGACCGAGTTTGATGCTTTAGAATGTAGTTTAATGTATGCCGTGTCTATGGTTCTGTTCCTATCATGGTTAACATTACACGAGAGGAAATACTATCTTAACCAAGTGTGTGCATAGGCAAGCTTGACATTTGACACTTGAAGGCAACCATCTGTTCATCTATCTAGCTCTGCTTTAGGTTCCCAAACTCAAGGATTGCTCATTTGGAAACAGTGCTCGCTTCGCCATGCATTGTCTTAGCTCTTTGACGTTGTTTGCTTTGCTCATGGTGCCAAAGGAGCATAAACACCATGGTCTTACAGCATTCTAGTCATTGGATCACCAAAGTCATTATATTGTTATAACATACCTTTAGCTTGATGTCTTTTTTTAGGTCATACTGTTATACTGACCCCCCTCTCTCTCTTTCTTTCTCCTCCTCAGACCAAGGAGAAAATGAAAGAGGAGTCGTGGAACATCCACTTCTTCGAGTTTGGCAGGGGGGTGTGTATGTACCGTACCTCCAAGACCAGAGAGCTGGTGCTCAACGGTATCCCTGAGAGCCTCCGAGGGGAGCTGTGGCTGCTCTTCTCAGGTAGACATTTTGTTTTCTACAATTCAATTTCTAGAATTTTCTTAGCCTATGTGTCCCCAAAGAGCATATGCCTTTCATGGCAGAGTTTGGGTTAGCCCACATAGATACCGTGCTTCATTCACCAAATGTCTTAACTGAAGCATCCCAATATGCAGTCATTGCACTCAGTTTTTCTGATGGAAGTCAGGCTACATTTCTAAACTTCTGCTTTGGCTGTGTAGTCTGTGGCCAATGGCTCCAACCACTAGGCCACTCCTACTCTAGCACAGATGCATTATGTCTTAGTGCTGTTTTTGGCAACACCTCTGTGGGTTTCAAACCACCAACCTCAAGTAGGTGTCATTGCAGAGGAACTCTCCCTCCGTATGGTTTCTGTTCTTGTACCAGTTCTCAAAGACGCCACTAATCACCTACAGGCGAGCTTTGAGGGTTAAAGTTTGGTTTAGGTGGAGCTAGCAGAAAGCCAATAGGCCTGTACAATGAATTCAACAGAATTGTAGATTGTAAAGGTGAGGTAGATCATTTACCAAATAGAAACAAATGCATTCAATAATAGCCTATAAGGTTTCTTCAAACATGGTGAATTTGAATGGCAGAGTTTGAAGGTTGAATATATAGACTATATCTACACAAAAGCATGTGGATACCCCTTCAAATTAGTGGATTCGGCTATTTCAGCCACACCCGTTGCTGACAGGTGTATAAAATAAAGCACACCGCCATGCAATCTCCATAGACAAACATTGGCAGTAGAATGGCCTTACTGAAGAACTCAGTGACATTCAATGTGGCACCATCATAGGATGCCAGCTTTCGAACTAGTCAGTTCATAGCGCGTAAAAATCCCGTCTTTGATTGCAACAAGCAATGTCAGCACAATAACTGTTTTTCGGGAGCTTCATGAAATGGGTTTCCATGGCCGAGCAGCTGCACACAAGCCTATGATCACCATGCGCAATGACAAGCGTTGGCTGTAGTGGTGTAAAGCTCGCCGACCATTGGAATCTGGAGCAGTGGAATCGTGTTCTGTGGAGTGCTGAATCAAGCTTCATCATCTGGCAGTTCGGCAGATGAATCTGGGTTTGGCAGATGCCAGGAGAACCATAACCAACTCTTGCATTATGTTAATAGTAGGCTAAGTCTGCCTACATATTTATGAAAAGGCTATGGCAAATAGGAATAGGTAGGTCATTTGGCATGCCGCTCAGCTGTGAGCTGCATTGTTGTGTGCTGCCCGACTCCAGCGGTACCAGTCATGTTCAAATAGTTTAACCTATCGTCTGTGCATTTTTTAAATATTTTTTACAGTACCAGTCAAGTTTGGACACACCACCTCATTCCAGGGTTTTTCTTTATCTTTACTATTTTCTACAATGTAGAATAATAGTGAAGACATCAAAACTATGAAATAACACATGGAATCATGTAGTAACCAAAAAAGTGTTCTTACGTGTAGGGGGCAGTATTTTTACTTTCGGATGAAATACGTGCCCATATTAAACTGCCTCCTACTCAAACTCAGAAGCTAGGATATGCATATTATTAGTAGATTTGGATAGAAAACACTCTGAAGTGTCTAAAACAGTTTGAATGGTGTCTGTGAGTATAACAGAACTCATATGGCAGGCAAAAACCTGAGAAAAAATCCAACCAGGAAGTGGAAATCTGATGCTTGGAATCTTTCCAAGTCATTGCCTATCTAATACACACTGACTTAGGTTTCATTTTGCACTTCCTAAGGCTTCCACTAGATGTCAACAGTCTTTAGAACCTTGTTTCAGGCTTTTGCAGTGAACAGAGAGCGAACAAGGTGGGGAAGTTGGTGACCCAGAAAATGACATGAGTTCATTGGTGCGCATTCACGTGAGGAGGTAGCTGTGTTCCATAACGTTTTTCAAGACATTGGAATCGTCCGGTTGAAGTATTATTGAAGTTTTACATTAAAAAAGCCCTAAAGATTGATGCTTTACAACGTTTGACATGTTTCAACGAACGTAAATAGAACTTTTTTTGACTTTTCGTCGTGAAATTTTCCGCACGCTACCTACATTTGGAGTAGCTTACTGAAGGCGCAAACAACGATGTATTTGGACATAAATTATGGACTTTATCGAACAAAACAACATTTTTTGTGGACCTGGGATTCCTGGAAGTGCCTTCTGATGAAGACCATGAAAGGTAAGTGAATATTTCTAATGCTATTTATGATTTTAGATGACTCCAAAATGGCGGGTATCTGGTGTATTTTTCTGAGCGCTGTACTCAGATTATTGCAAAGTGTGCTTTCCCCGTGAAGCTTTTTTGAAATCTTTCACAGCGGTTGCATAAAGGAGATGTTCATCTATAATTCTTTGAATAACAGTTTAATATTTTATCAACGTTTATGATGAGTATTTTTGTAAATTGTTGTGCTGATTCACCGGGAGTATTGGAGGCAAAATATTTTCTGAACATCATGCGCCAATGTAAAATGCTGTTTTTGGATATAAATATCAACTTGATCGAACAAAAAATGCATGTATTGTGTAACATGATGTCCTAGGAGTGTCATCTGATGAAGATCGTCAAAGGTTAGTTCATAATTTTAGCTGTTTTTTTGTGACACATCTCCTTGCTTGGAAAATAGCTGTGTGGTTATTTTTGTATATGTACTGTCCTAACATAATCTAATGTTTTGCTTTCACTGTAAAGCCTTTTTCAAATCGGGCGAAGTGGTTGGATTCAGGAGAAGTGTATCTTTAAAATGGTGTAAAATAGTCGTATGTTTGAGAAATTGAAATTATTAGATTTGTGGTTTTGAATATGGCGCTCTGATTTTTCACTGGCTATTGTCAAAATCAATCCCGTGTCGTAAGAAGTTAAACAAATCAAAATAGATTTTATATTTGAGTTTCTTCGAAGTAACTACCCTTTGCCTTGACAGCTTTGCACACACTTTGCATTCTCTCAACCAGCTTCACCTGGAATGCTTCTCTAACAGTTGAAGGAGTTCCCACATATGCTGAGTATTTGTTGGCTGCTTTTCTCTGCGGTCCAACTCATCCCAAACCATCTCCATTGGGTTGAGGTTGGGTGATTGTTGAGTCCAGGCCATCTGATGCAGCACTCCCATTACTCTCCTTCTTGGTCAAATAGCTTGTGTGTGTAATATAAACTATTGTCACATCACAGTGTTGTTGCCATCGATGTCTTTTAAACATAGTTGATTTCCGATTTATATCGTAATATCGCCCTACCCTACTTTACACCACTCCAGCCGACGCTTGACATTGCACATGGTGATCTTAGGCTTGTGTGCGGCTGCTCGGCCATGGAAACCCATTTAATGAAGCTCCAAACAAACAGTTCTTGTGCTGACTTTGCTTTCAGAGTCAGTTTGGAACTCGGTAGTGAATGTTGCAATTTTTACATGTTACTAGCTTCCGGACTCTGCGGTCCCGTTCTTTAAGCTTGTGTGGCCTACCACTTCACGGCTGAGACATTGTTGCTCATAGACGTTTTCACTTCACAATAGCAGCACTTAGTTACAGTTACATTTTAGTCATTTAGCATTTCTCCGTACTGGCCCCCCGTGGGAATTGAACCCACAACCCTGGCGTTACAAACACCATGCTCTACCAACTGAGCCACACGGGCTCTAGCAGGGCAGTTGACCGGGGCACCTCTAGCAGGGCAGAAATTTGACCAACTGACTTGTTGGAAAGGTGGCATCCTGTGACGGTGCCATGTTGACTCACTGAGCTCCTCAGTAAGGCCATTTTACTGCCAATGTTTGTCTATGGAGATCACATGGCTGTGTGCTCGATTTTACACACCTGTCAGCAACGGGTGTGGCTGAAATAGCCAGATCCACTCATTTGAATGGGTGTCCACATGCTTTAGAGAGAGAGTGTGTGTGTGTGTGTGTGTGTGTGTGTGTGTGTGTGTGTGTGTGTGTGTGTATAGTGTACATCCACATCAGCAATCTGTTGGTTTCAAGGAAAGCACTCACTCCTACCTTGTGACTTGAAGGTAGTGTGTTTCATTGTCTCTGTTGCCATATTGACTAGGGAAGTGTTGTGATTGCAACGTCACCAAGCTGAACCCTCCCCTCCATCATTCCTTTCTGACTCATCTGGTATCAGCTGACCAACTGGATTCCTGAGTCATGCGGCCTAGCTAAGCAAGGGTTACGCAATAATAATGAGAGAACCTAGAAACTGAACCCCTGGATTGTGTTGCTATGTGGATGTGTTTTCGTACTTTGGCTGTTTCCTCTATGTAAAATGATAGCACTCAATGACCAGGATTGTGTCCTGCAATGATATCTGGGATGAGAGTCAATGACTAGTCTGTTTTCAGGAATCTGTCGACTTTGTTTTCTAGCAAATAGTTAGCCCATGTTTTTGTTGCTACAACAAACAAACTACCAGTCATACAACGGGTAGAATCAAAAGGATCTAAACATTAGATCATTTGCCGACTGACAAATCCATATGGATTTAATCTGCCTCATAATCCATTGAATTAACCCTTATACTACCATCCATCTCCTCCTCTCCAGGAGCTCAGAATGAGATGGCCACCCACCCTGGCTACTATGCTGAGCTGGTGGAGCAGGCCATGGGCCGCTGTACCCTGGCCACGGAGGAGATCGAGAGGGACCTGCACCGCTCCATGCCCGAGCACCACGCCTTCCAGAATGAGATGGGCATCGCTGCCCTCCGGAGGGTCCTCACCGCCTACGCCTGCCGCAACCCTGGCATAGGATACTGCCAGGTATGACTACTTTTAAAAATAAACTTTACTTTACTTAGGCTCGTCGCTCTCCAGGGAGTATCATAGGTCATCAACGACTCTCCATCACACTCAGTCTTGTTCCATCTTATGCCAGATCTTTTGGTGTCTGCTTCAAGCTCCCGCTGCCAGGTGTTTCTTGGGTGACCTCTCTTCCATTTTCCTTGTGGGTTCCAGGATGGAGCTTGCCTGGTGATGTTGGAAACGTGTTAGGTTCCTTTTTGTTGTTAAAAGTTAAAACCAATTAACATGGTCACTGGCTGTGAGATGTTATGAGATTTCTTACTTTGTTTTAGAGTTTGTTACTTGGACCGATCTGTTACATTTAGAAACTTCTCTGGAATGTAGGATTTGGTTCCAGAGAGTGGGCAATTGAGTTGGATGCTTTGAAGTAGTTGAAAGAACTCAATCTAAGTTCAATGTAATGCTATAGCGGAATTCAATTCCTTGAAAATGCCATCTGAAACAGACTGACTGTTTGAGTTGACTCAAACATGAAAAGCCTCAAGCTGATAATGAGATTGGAACGAAGGCCTAGCGTCCTAAGCATTCCCTGGAAATAGTGCTTGAATTATATGGAACAGGGAAACAGGCTTTCCATTAAAAAAAATGTGGCACCGGACATTTATGTATTTATTTACAGGACATTTCAGAAATTTGCCGGACCCATATGCGTTGGGTGAGTAACCTGATTAAGGCATCCACCCACGGTGCTCAGAATGACAGAAATCACATTTAGATTATAGTGATTCTAGAGGTCGACCGATTATGATTTTTCAACGCCGATGCCGATTTTAGGACCAAAAAAGCGCTACCAATTTAATCGGCTGATTTATTATTATGATTTTTTTAGTGTGTGTGTGTGTGTGTGTGTGTGTGTGTGTATGTATATCTCACACACACACACACAGCTCTGAAGTGACAACGATACTGAAGAGTCTGCTTAGGAGACAAATACTCTCAACTGTTTGAATAATAAAAATTGAGTTTAAGTTACCTGTGATGAATGCTGAAAACAAAAACTGTAATTTCTATATTCAGGAAATCCTATTTTAATAATGGGCATGGTAAGAATTGACTACCAAAGTGCGAGTCATAATTCCCATGACACCTAGCAAAATCTGAAAAGCGGTTCCTTCATTTATTCCATAGGATATTTTTAGATTAACTTAAAATAAGGCCTGTTTGGTTTAGGCTTACACCACCTTGCCAATTTTATAACTGTGTAGATATCCATAGGATATAGCTCTGATCAATATAAGCGAAGATAATTTTTTTTGTAGAGTGGATTTATGAAAATATGTTGACAAACGTTACCTAGTGAGATTTACACGTATCAAAACGCCGAGGCGGTTTAAGCACATAACACAGACCTTATTTGAAGTAGATCAAGACATTCTCTGTGGAAGACATAAACGGTAAAATAACAAAGGAACCCCTTTCAAGTTCAGGCGCAAGTTATTACAGGAATTATGACGCGTTGACTATTTCTCTCTAAACCATATACCTTTGACTATTACGAACCTGCTGCTGCCTACCACCGCTCAGTCAGACTGCTCTATCAAATATCAAATCATAGACTTAACTATAATATAATAAACCTTAGTTTCCGGATTTGACCATATTAATGACCTATCATCTCGAAAATATTATTCTTTCAGTGACATACAGAACCGTTCCGTATTTTATCTAACGGGTGGCATCCATAAGTCTAAATATTCCTGTTACATTGCACAACCTACAATGTTATTTCATAGTTCCGTAAAATTCTGGCAAATTAGTTCGCAACGAGCCAGATTCTGTATACCCTGATTCTGCGTGCAACGAACGCAAGAGAACTGACACAATTTCACCTGGTTAATATTGCCTGCTAACCTGGATTTCTTTTAGCTAAATATGCAGGTTTAAAAATATATACTTCTGTGTATTGATTTTAAGAAAGGCATTGATGTTTATGGTTGGGTACAGTCGTGCAACGATTGTGCTTTTTTCGCAAATGCGCTTTTGTTAAATCATCCCCCGTTTGGCGAAGTCTGCTGTCTTTGTTAGGAAGAATAGTCTTCACAGTTCGCAACAAGCCAGGTGGCCCAAACTGCTGCATATACCCTGACTCTGTTTGCAAGAGAAGTGACACATTTTCCCTAGTTAATATTGCCTGCTAACATTAATTTATTTTAACTAAATATGCAGGTTTAAAAATATATACTTGTGTATTGATTTTAAGAAAGACATTGATGTTTATGGTTAGGTACACGTTGGAGCAAAGACGGTCCTTTTTCGCGAATGCGCACCGCATCGATTATATGCAAAGCAGGACAGGCTAGATAAACTAGTAATATCATCAACCTTGTGTAGTTAACTAGTGTTTATGATTGATTGTTTTTTTATAAGATAAGTTTAATGCTAGCTAGCAACTTACCATGGCAACGTAAAGCAGGTGGTTAGAGCGTTGGGCTAGTTAACGTAAGGTTGCATCCCCAAGCTGACAAGGTAAAAATCTGTCGTTCTGCCCCTGAACAAGGCAGTTAACCCACCGTTCCTAGGCCGTTATTGAAAATAAGAATGTGTTCTTTAACTGACTTGCCTAGTTAAATAAAGGTTTTAAAAAATTAGAAAATACTTTTTTTTTTTTAATTTTAAAGGGGGAAAAACGGCAAATCGGTGGCCAAAAATAACGATTACCGATTGTTATGAAAACTTGAAATTGGCCCGAATTAATCGGCCATTCCGATTAATCGGTCGACCTCTAGGTGATTCATATTAACAGAACATGCAAGACGAGGATGCAACGACGTGCGGTTCTTACCGAATTTGGATGTGAACTTTGAAGATGTTTGAATAACTGTCCACATTTACTTTTCCTCAGCCAAAAAGACGAGTAGCGAATAGCAAAATCACTAGCTAATGTCAATTTAATATACCACAAAGGTTTACCTAATTTGTCGGGAAAGAAATAGCCTATTCCAAACAGACTTTGGACGATAGATCCTAAATTCATACAACCTGTAGGCCTAGGCTACATTATTATTATTATTATTATTATTATTATTATTATTAGATTTTTTTTTTTAAAGCAATCAGTCTGACGTAACAGATCAGAACGTTTAGCTTAAAATGTTGATAAACGATTACTTCTTCACATTATATTCGCATCAATGCACACAAGGCAGTAGGCTACATGCAAATGTTTCTTCCATAATGCTATTAGCGGGGGGAAAACGTTGTCAAAAAGGCACCGCACATGCTAATGGTTTCAAGTGACAGAGATGAAAATATCCGTTAGAAATGTATGACTAGGATTGTGCCTTTGGCTACAGGACAATGAAAGAAAGTTAATATATACGAATTGCCTCCACTGATATGGTCAGATTTTGGCTAGGCTACTTTGAAGCAAGGTAATGCCGAATATGTATTAAAACGTTCAGGTTCCAAACAATTTAAGTATATGTTTTCAAAAAGCATACTGCCTCCAGCTCATTGCAAAGTGGTGTGTGATGCGCTGATGAAGCCTGCCTATGCATTTGTTGTTTGAGATGTTGTAGCAGCAGCTCTCGCGCTCTGACAGATTTTCCGCTCAAAGGCTTTGTATTTGTATGATGTACATGTTTGATAAATAAGATGCATAACGAATATACTGTACAGGTGCCAATTTAATTCCACAAAATAATGCAAATTTACCTATAGACGGATAAGCATGACCAGTCAAATGTATTTACATCAACTGGTGTTTCATGAATAGGTGAAAAAGGACAATTTTATTTGTCCGTTTCTTTTTATCGGCCAAAAGCCGACTATTACCGGCTAACGGAAACCTTGCAAAGAAACTACCGTAGTCTGGTGGTCTGTTCTTTACTGTAAGGCTATTATGTCTGCCTGTTTTTGTCTCTGATTCTTTCTTCTCTTCAGTTTGTCTTCTTGTTGTTTAATTCTTAAGTGTGTCCCCCGTCTCACTCAATGGTCCATACCGTCGGGCAGACAGGTTCGGTGCATGATGTCTGATGCGAACAGACTTAGCGACAGCTTCTATCTACAAGCAATCAGACTGCCTGAACACGAACTGGACTGACCACCTGCTCTGATTCTCCGCACCTTAGCACACAACCACACAGACACACACACATATATATATACACATTCATGCTACACACACATCACAACTGCTGCTACCAGACTCTTGTTATACTGCTCAATGTATACACTTATCCCCCCTTCCCCAATACACATGTAAATATTGGACTATAAACTGTGCCTTCCTGTATTATTCTTATGCTAAAAGGTTTTCTATTCTACTGACATTTACTTAGTTTGTATTATTTCTTATTGTCGAGCGAGAACCTGCAAGTAAGCATTTCATTGGAAGATGTATATCATGCGTATCCTGTACATACAACTAATAACTTGGAACTAGAAATTCACTAAGACAGGAAATTACGTTTGTGATGCTGCACAAGCAGAAGAGTACACAATGATCGATGCCTGTCCTCTCCAGGCGATGAACATCGTGACGTCGGTGCTGCTGCTGTACTGTACAGAGGAGGAGGCCTTCTGGCTGTTGGTGGCTCTGTGTGAGAGGATGCTGCCTGACTACTACAACACCAGGGTTGTGGGTGAGTGACAGCTAAGACTGGCAATAGAAATACAGAGCCACTAATTACCATAGAAATAGAACAATTGCTGAAGGTTCTAAGTGTGATAAGAACTCAGTAGTTGGTGTGGGCTGGGGTCGATTCAGTTTTCCAATTTTCTATAAGGACTTTTCATTGCATGAATTCAATTTTACTTCTCTTCCTAAAATGAATTGAACCCAACCTTGATGTGTATGGATGTCTTTTTTAATTCTCCCTCTCCCCCAGGTGCTCTCGTTGACCAAGGCGTGTTTGAGGAGCTGACTCGTGAGTGCCTCCCCCTCCTCTACGAGCACATGCAGGAGCTGGGCGTCATCTCCACCATCTCCCTCTCCTGGTTCCTCACACTGTTCCTCAGCGTCATGCCCTTCGACAGCGCCGTGCTCCTGGTCGACTGCTTCTTCTACGAGGGCATCAAGGTCATCTTCCAGGTGGCGCTGGCCGTGCTGCACGCCAACATGGACACGCTGCTGGGCTGCACCGACGAGGGAGAGGCCATGACCATACTGGGACGGTGAGTGGTGGGTGGGTGAGACCATCTGCTAGTCTGCACTGACGAGGGAGAGGCCATGACCGTACTGGGACAGTGAGTGGTGGGTGGGTGAGACCATCTGCGAGTCTGCACTGACGAGGGAGAGGCCATGATCGTACTGGGACAGTGAGTGGTGGGTGGGTGAGACCATCTGCTAGTCTGCACTGACGAGGGAGAGGCCATGACCATACTGGGACAGTGAGTGAGGGATTTCAAGTGTTTCTTGGAATTGACACCACAAATTATGTAGCCAAAATGTTTCATTGGAAGGGTAACTATAGTGTAACTATACAGAAACCTTAATTCTTTTACATTTTTATTTATGAATGGTGACATTACCATTCTGGACTGATGAAGCTATAGCCATATTGCACTGGACTGAGAATTAGTGGTTGTTCTCTCACTCTTTCTCAGGTACCTGGACAATGTTGTCAACAAGCAGACTGTGTCTCCTCCCATTCCCCACCTCCACGCCCTGTTGACCAGTGGTGATGAACCACCACCTGAGATTGACGTGTTCCAGCTCATCAAGTCATCCTATGACGTAAGACAAGTGCTCCCAGCATGACTAGTAGAGCCAAATTTACTTTTTCACTGAAAATTCCATTCTTAGTTCTTGAACACAACTCGCTTGTTTACTCAATCGCATAGAACAAGGAGAGATTGATGTAGATTCTACAAATCAGTGACTTCGGTATACATTTGTAACCGACTCTATTGAAAGCTATTTCAATTCTATTATACTACAATTCTCTAACACCTGCCTTTTCCCTCTTTCTCTGTCCCTGAGCAGAAGTTTGGAAGTCTGCGTGCTGATGTCATCGAGCAGATGAGGTTCAAGCAGAGGTTAAAGGTTATCCAATCGCTGGAGGACACTGCCAAGAGGAGTGTGGTGAGTTCATATGTCAAAGAAGTGACTGTGATTGAAGCGCTTAGTGACGTTGGTTTCTTGATCTCATTGCGTTGACGGTTGTAGTTTGATGTTGACAACTGAATTTCATAGCATTGAGATTAGTCTACATTAGACTCCATTCCAACCTTCACTTAATAATGATCTGTTGTCTTACTGTTCCTACTTGGTCCAATGTGCTATAGCCAGAGATGTTTCTCTGTCTGTTGTAAAGCTGTGTGTCTGTCCACAGGTAAGGGCCATCATGACCGACTCAGCCTTTAGCATCGAGGAGCTAGAAGAACTCTATGTTCTCTTCAAGGTGAGAAATTGGCATAATTATTACCGCCCCTGTGGCTTTTTACACCATTACCTAACACTGGTCTTCAATATTTTAATTCAGTAAGTTCTCTGTTAGCAATGTTCTAAACACTTAGTGTGGTGGGTGGTAAGTAATAGTTGCTTGTTTTGCCATGTTAGTCATGGTTGTGGTGATGATAACATGTCACACAGCTGTCACATGTTAGGTGTTATGCAACCAAGTGAGCCATTATCAATAGACTGAGAACAAAACAAGTTGTGGCTCATGCTCCAAACAAGTGTAAACCTGAAAGCCTTCAACAAAAGCCATCACTATCAAGCTGTTAGCTCAAGTCCCTCAACTGTCAAGCATCATTGGACAATCCATTCAATGTTTCAATCAGCTAATACCACTTCTGACCTGCATCCCACTCCCCTTCCCCATGGCAGGCCAAGCACATTATGAGCTGCTACTGGGGGGCGAGCTGCACGGCGGCGGAGCGCCACGATCCCAGCCTGCCTTACCTGGAGCAGTACCGCATCGACCTGGAACAGTTCTGCCAGCTGTTCGGGGCCCTGGGCACCTGGCTGTGTGGCACTCACACCGTCACGCTGGCCGCTCGCCACTTCCGCTTGTTGGACAGCAACAAGGACGGCCTCATCAACTTCAAAGAGTTTGTCACGGGCCTGAGTGAGTTTGGAGATTTGAATTAAGGAATCGCGACTTTCTGCAACTTAACTGACGTGCATTACAACATTGACGTTTTCGGCTGTGGTTTTGAGAACAATTATGTGCTAGTTTGTAGAAGGATAAGTCCCAGTGCCTAATTTGATTGGTTGATTATAAGATTGTAGTTTGCATGGATCCCACCTCTGCCACCAATTGGGTAACTGACCAACCATATGTCTCCCATCAGGTGGGATGTACCATGGAGACATGACAGAGAAACTGAAGTTACTGTACAAACTTCACCTGCCGCCAGGTAAGCAGGGAAAAACACAACTCTTCAGGTTCAATAACAGTCTAACCTACCTATGCTAAATGTATTGCAGACATACTGCAGGATATTGACTCTCCCATTCTGACTTCTCACTATTTGGCTTTAGACTTTTCACTCAGAAACAAGAGTTCTAGTGAATCAATAAATGCAGAGGATGTGAGCCTGCAGCCAGCCAGCACACAATCTTGTGACCCTGTGCTTTGGGTGGTGTGTTTTTAAAGGGACAGTATGCACATGAGAGAAGAATTGTCTCTCAAATCAAATTACATTTGTCACATGCGCTAAATACAACAGGTGTAGACTTGACCGTGAAATGCTTACTTACAAGCCTTTAGCCAACAATGCAGTTTTAAGAAAAGAGTTAAGAACAATTGAGCAGTTGGAGAAAATGTGTGTGCTTGTGGGAATGAGTGACAATGTGTATGTATTATAATATGTTGTGACTTTACTTTCATTAATCTGATGACTGTTATTTATCTAATCAAATAATTATGTTTTGTTACCCAATTTAAATGAGTCATGTAACTAGTAACTCAATAGGAATTTGGGGCACCACGAGAGCGGTTCTTTTACCATCTCCCGAATTAAACTCTAAAGGTTACATCCATGAACATCCATATTACATCCATAAACAGTCGACTTTATTAATCATAACCTCGTATCATATCATCATTCTGGACAGTCGTAGCCTCCTGCATCTGCAAAAAGCCCAGCCTTTCTTATGATTCAGTACTACACAAATT
Source organism: Salmo trutta (assembly GCF_901001165.1). NCBI lineage: Eukaryota > Metazoa > Chordata > Actinopteri > Salmoniformes > Salmonidae > Salmo > Salmo trutta. The sequence goes on from NC_042969.1 coordinate 8,398,741, forward strand.
GGTTTATTTATTTACTAGCAAACGAAACAGGTCCCTTGCGGACTAACACAATATGGCAGCTTGTTACAAAAGAGAAAGGTCGAGAGAGACAGACTACTTTGGTACATTTTGAAACTACTCTCACAGTAACCATATACTTTGCACATGAACTGTCACCGTTTGGAGTAAGAAATCATGAATGTATTTACGTGTAGATGTCTTGGTTCTTCCAGTGATTGTCTGAGAGGTGAGCTTCTCGCCTCTACCTCATGTTGAGATTTCAGAGTTTGAACCACTTTAGAAGTGAGCTGCAGCTACATGCCTCTCTGGCCTGATATGTTAATTCTTAACCGGACGTTTTATACAGTTCATTCAAAAGGGGTGGTTCGTGAGGCTGACACGCTCTCTGACCTCACTCAAGGGGTGGTGACTACTTGCTATGCAGTTTTATATAAACAATTTCATCTTATAGTTTCTAACATCACATCCCTCTCTTAACAAAATCACTCAACATATTTCATACACAACATAGAGGATGGCGACTTCGTACATGTAGTGTATATGCTTTTCAAGTTACAGTATTTACTTTAACATTTTTAATGACATCACAAAATAACAAATGAAATGACATTATTCTTTTGACCATTCCCCACGTTCTATGTTAGAAATATTGTTCCAAATACTGTCAACACCCACACCAGCCCCCCCCCCCCCCCTTCAGGCTGAAGTTATTTATTGCCAAGCTGATCTGACCTATATGGATCCTCACATGGACGGTCATGACAAATACATGCTAGTGCTAACATGCTTCTTGTTTCTTTTACAGCATTGTGTCCAGAGGAGGCTGAGTCGGCACTAGAGGCTGCGCAGTTCTTCACTGACGATGACAGTCCACAGGGTACACACACATTGCTGTTGACATATGCGTAGAGCATACACTCTTATACTTCTACAGGGGGAATATACACACTTGGTAACCATCTCTCATACTGTAGTTTGCTCACAATGTAAATTTGACATTTTAGATTTTCTACTTGAGGCAATGAGTGGTTCCTACAGTCCTGCTCCGTTGCATGTGTGTGTGTGTGCATGGAAAACGGATTTCTACTACTTGATTTAACTGACAATGTGTGTTATCATCATCCTCATGGTATTGTTGGATCTGTTTCCTCCCACACTTGCGTTCTGTCTTAATCTCTTTCTCTATATTGCTCTTTATTTCTCTCATTTCTGTAATTTCTTGCTCTCTCCATATCGTTTTTTCTTCTCAACGCTCCAGAATCTCCCTTCCTGTCTGATCTGGACTTCCTGGTGCAGGAAGTGACCTCAGGTTTGTCTCTCTGTGACTCTGTGTCACAAAGACACATTTGATCAACAAAATGTTGGCCACGCTGTCTTCAGGCAGAATAGGCAATCTAATATTCCAATCTACAAATTTGTGAAACAATTATTAGTTTTAGTTCATAGAGGACACTCTCTAACCTGTTAATAACCTCGCCATGTGATAGAGCACACCATCATACCAGCAGATTACACAACTTTATACAGAGTGGGCCCCCCCTCATTTCCTCTTCCTGTCCACTTGGCACAGTCCACTCGGGGCTTTCTTTGGAATGTTTTGGTGTGATAGACATCACATCTTTCCCCTTATCTGACCTCCTGTGGTATCTGCATCTCAGAGCGTGGACTTTCCATCCCTGCCTGTTACCCTCCTAGTATCTGTGGACTAGTTGACTCACCTCATCTCCCGTGAAGTGAATGTCTCACAAACTAATACAAACATCAAACCCCTCCCCCACACACCTTCCAACCTCTGTCTAAATAACCCACTTTACCCCCTGTCACTGTGTAGTGTGTACACTGGTGTGGATGGTCTGAGTAGTGGCTTTGTGGACATGATAATGGTGGTTGTCTTCATCTGCAGGAGAGGAGATGAAAGAGGCTGGGGAAGCGTCGGGAAGCGGAGATGCAGAGGAGAAGAAAGGTGAGCCTCACTCCGCCTATGTTAATTACCTTTCTGCAGTATTGATATTCTTCATCTGCAGGATTCAAGCGGTATTGCTATACGTAGCCAGTGTAATATTGTGATGTCGGTTTCAGAGGTGAAGGACTATAAGTATTACCTGAGGATGTGGGCCAAGGAGAAGGAGCCCAAGATTGAGACCATTAAAGACCTTCCCAGGATGAACCAGGTACACATTACTCAGAGATGACCATAACTTGACCACTCATGCACACTTGGAGAAGCCATTTCTGTGACTGATCCCCTGTGTGTCCCCTACAGGAGCAGTTCATAGAGCTGTGTAAAACCCTGTACAACATGTTCAGCGAGGACCCACTGGAGCAGGAGCTCTACCACGCCATAGCCACTGTGGCCAGCCTGCTGCTGCGCATCGGAGAGGTGGGCAAGAAGTTCACCAACAACGGTGCCAAGAAACCAACCGACCCCACCTACACCCAGGCTCCCACCCTTGCCGCTGAACTGCCCCAGCCCGAAAAAGAAGAGTCGAATGGGGAAAGCAGCTCAGGACAGTCCCTGGTCTGCAAGGCCTTGGCGGAGGCCCAGCTGGAAACGCCGCCCCAGCAGACGTCGGACGAAGAAGTGAAGGATGACACGTCGGTCTCGTCCTACTCCATGGTGAGCACGGGTTCGCTGCAGTGCGAGGACATCGCCGATGACACAGTCCTAATTGGCTGCGCCGGCGACCAGCAACGGCGAGGCAGCACGCTGGACGGCGATTGGTCCATCACCTTCGAGCAGGTGCTGGCATCGATGCTCACCGAGCCGCCCCTGGTGGACTACTTTGAGAAGAAGGGAGACATTCAGGCAAGGATGGCAACCTGTAAGATGCAAAGGGGGGTGGAGAGGCAGGTGAGCTCGTCAAGCGACCACGAGTTGGCCCAGCTCTCGACCTGAGTGGACCCATCCAGAACTCAACACTCACTGTCATTTCTCACCCGTAGGGGAAACCGATCACTGTCCAACTCGAGTTACCGTCCGGCCTTGCCTCACTCCCATTTCACAGGGAGCTCTAGACCTGTATCTCTGTTGTTATTGTCATCCTTTTACATTTCAGATGTGCGTGTGTGTGTATATATAGGAAATATATCTATTGAAACAGTATTCAGTCTGTAAGCATTGAGTCTGCCCAACGGTTCTTACCTTGGATAAAAGCCACATAACCCTAAACATTTACAACCTATTACATCAACCCTACTACATTCAGAACCAGATTCAACCTAAGCCTGTTCCTAGACTAAAAGTCACTTTCGGTAGAGGTTCTCCATTTCACATGCTTTCTAGTCCAGGACTAAGCTTAATATTTGTCTGGGAAACTTGCCCTTGAAGTGTAGTGGCTAATCCAAGGATGGGATGTTGTGCAGAGGAACATTGGTGCAGGATATCAGAGTTATACGTGTTAGTACTCAACTGTATTTCTGTTGCTTCTCCTAGCACACTGCGGACCACAATCTAAGCTGTGGACAAAAGCCTTCAACTGGAAGACCTATATGAGACATGTATAAGACCTATGAGACATATATATGTTTGTGTCTATGAAATCCACAGCCATCTCAAACTAAAGAAAGAAAGCCTTAAAAAAAGACTGAACTAGATGTTAGATTTTAGAAACAGCTTGTTTTTGTTTTGTGTAGGTTTTTCTTAGAGCGAACATTGGGAGAATGTATGCGTTACTACTCTGTTCTCTGGCCAGTACTTGCTTCATTAGTCCCATTTCAGCAGTCGGTTATTTAAACTACCTTTGGGTGTGTAGTCTTATAGTACAACTCATCATGGTAACACATTAGTGTGGTTTGGGAGAGTCCTCCCTCCGCCACTAACTAACAATTAATCTGCAGTCTTCAGATATGCATGGAGCTTCGCTCATTTGGTGACTCGCCTGCCAGGACCTGATTGGGCTGTTTTTGTAATGGTAGGTTGGCATATACACAGGGATACTGTAGTGTTGGCATTTTGGGGAGGGACCTCTGTGAGGCTAAAATCTGCAGAGTTGGAGCATCACAACAAACAGCATTGTTTTCATTAAATGCCCTTCTTGAATTTGACCTGCATATCAAAGAAGGCAGTATCTCTTCCTCCTAGTTCAAAGCAGACACTCAGGGGGTGCTATGTGTCATTCATCAAATGACCTCAAATATTGTTTTACCCAAAGAAATACAATAGTTTTTCCATTACAGTTACTAGGCCGAGCTGTGAGTCAGTTGTATCTTTGTATTCGGCCCAGAGTTAAATTGACCACCTGTAAGTGGTCAATGGTTACCCCTGAAATTGCACTGCTTCTGTCATTTCAGAATAGCAGTAAGGAAACATTTCCTGCAAGCAAATACTATTTTAACAGATTCCCATTAAATTTCAGTCTCGAAACACTTGCTAAAACTCCATGTAACGCTTTTCCTTCACGCCAATATGAGTCCCAAGCTGTAAATTACTGCATATCATTTTCGTATTACCTTCTATCGTTCAATGCTATTAAATGTGTTAGATGTTTCTTGATAACAAATATAGCTTCAAATTGGTCTCATGTTATGAAGGAATTGAGAAAAGTGTTACTCTCCTCCTGAATATTCATAACCTTGTTTTAACAGAGAAGCTTCATACACAGTACTTTGACTATACACCCACATTGGTCACAAACATAGATATTTTGCATTCTTTATGTCTACTTTTGTCAACAGCTATTTTTTATGTTTGGCCAGAAAAGGTATATTTTTAAGAATCCGTTGTCTTTAAACCATTCGCCCCCCCCCCCCCCCCCCGACTTCGGAAGAAACTGGACAGATGTAAGCAATATGGTAGCTCCAGTTCTGGTGAGGTTTGGGGATTATCGGTCATATTGCTCACGCCTGTCTAGTTCCTTCAGAACTTCAGATTGAAAAATACTAGAGAAGTAGGAGTTAGGGATTGTTGTACAAGGCTATAGGCTCCTCAGTTTTAGTTTCCATTGTGGATAACCAGACAGGTCTGAGATCCACGGAGAAATGTGCTGGCGCTGCTCAATACTGGTCTCCGAACTGTTCTTCTATGACACTAAAACTATACTTAAAAGGTTGTCTGGCTGGCCCTTTGTGCAAAACCAAACAACAGTCCAGCATTGCCCAAGGAATTTTTTTGCAGCATTACATACCAAGTTTATTGGCACTTTGTAAGATAGTTTTATACCCCAAGTTAAATTTATCAGTGTTATTTGCGCAAAGTCCCAGTTAATTAAAATTGTATGTAGATTATTTAATGTTGGCACACACAAACCTGTCTCTCTCTTTGTATATTCTTTGCTTTTCATCTGCATATGTTTCTTATATCTAATGAAAATGACTAATTTTACTTGTTTACCTTGCAGACTACTTGCTAAATGTGAAAACAAAGAATGAGGAAGCAGTTTTAACTTTTTGGGTTCTGGGATAGCCTATGTGGTGGCTGTTAAGTCTGTTTATCCACCTATAGCTATAATGTCATTACTGTATCCATGTAACAGATGTTTATTCACAAACTTGCATTTTAAATTGTATTTGATCAGTACTGTACTATATTGTGTAATAAATTAAAATACTGAATGAAATAACTTGGTTTTATTTAATTGAACAGGCTTACACCCTTTGGGTATATTAATAGTTTGTTTTTAACTCTGCAGACAGAAGATTGACCACTCTTAATCCAATCATTGTACATTATACAATGTATATGACAAAACATATTTTTACTGCTCTAATTACGTTGATAACCAGTTTATAATAGCAATAAGGCTACTCGGTGGTTTGTGGCATATGGCAAATATACCATGGCTAAGGGCCTTACTGCTTAATTGAACAACATAGTACTATATCTTCATGCTTGCGTCCATTTAATAACTGCACTTAGCCAATGCCAGAGGGCGCTCAATATATTTGATTGTGTTCTGCTTCAATAAGATGGCGCCGACATATGGTAGTTCTGCTTCTAGCTCCTATGTACTACTGCACGGTTGGAACTAGGAATTAAAACATTTCGTGTACGTGACCAATACAATTACATTTTCTGTGGTACCTGACGTATGACGTCACGTTTCCGGTTTCCTCATTCGATAGTTTTTCAAAACAATCCCGGCAAAATCTCAAACTAGTCGTTTTTAGCTAGCTGCTACAACTAAAACAAGGAACATGGTTCAGGAATTTCATGTCCTAAGATGTTATTCTTGCCAAACCTACCAAGTGCAACAGGTAACTTAAGTTTGCTAGTTGTAGAAGGAGTTTCTAGTTAGCAATGTTGCTAACCTGTTAGCTAGCTATCTTCAAACTTGCGTTGCATGTGTAAACATATTTGCGCGCTTAATTGCAGGTTAAAAAGAGCAAAAAATGGAACTGCAAGCTGTGTGGGGAAAAGCAGTCGGTCATTAAGGTAAGCCAGCTAATGATTTGTTCGAACCACAAGTAAAGTATTTGTAAATGTGATAAATCACGGTTTTGATGTACTCGAACAAGGCCAAAGTGTCTGTTATGTAACATTTCCAGGAGTTTGGGCGTGGCTCTGGAGTGGATTGCAGACGTCATGTTCAGAAGGTCAATGCCAGGCGTGGAGAGCTACTTGAAGAGCAGGACCAGAAAGCCTGGTCACGATGGTAACTCTTCTGATATTTAAATGTTGGCGGAAAAAATAGCATCACTCTCACCACTGTCTACTCCACCCTGACAGGAAGCAAGCAGTGTACAGAGCATCCCATTTCAGCCCTATGATTTGCATTACTGAATTTAAATAGGCCTAGGCAGAAATGGAAGATTATTACTGTGGAATGTATTTATCTGTATGCACTGCCACCCCTGTTTGGGTGTTGTGTGGTGTGAGAAGACTTGGATCCACGTATCCCCTGTATGTCATTTCCCGCTAGCTTAACTTCCAGGTGAGGTGCAAAATGTGTGCTTAAATGAACTATATCATGCTATGTCTCTTTCTTTATTATTTGTGATAGGGAGGAGGTGGATGATGTGGCTGAAGAAGAGGTTGTAGAAAAAGCTCAGGAGTGTTGTGACCAGAATGTGAGTTCCCACCATTGTTATTGCTCATCACTTTTTTGGGACACAAACAAATGTATTTGACACAGTCAATTGAATGTAGGCATAGGCAGTTGGGCACAAACTGAACATGCAGTTTTAGGGCAGCAGCCCTAACCAATAATCCATGTTGTCCATTGAGTATCATAAGAAAACATTGTTTATCATTCAAAAGACCGGTAAATGAATAATTGTATTCCTGTAGGCAGAAGAGGCTAATGGGAGTCGCTGGAGTAAATACCTGCAGACGAGCGATGAAGGGGCGGGTCAAGTAGAGGCTGAGGAAGAGGAGAATGTTTACATGGACAGAAACCATCTCCAAGGCAACATAAATGTCAGGTATGCCCATGACTCATGTAAGGCTAATTATTTTGTTATGCCTGTACAAGTTTGTGCCTAAACAGTGGCCTACATGTCATCCCCACTGTTGTCTACACCCTCCTGATTCTCAATAACACCAGTGTCATTTGACAGGGTCATCTGAGGATCAATTGGCCACCATTCTAAAACACTGATCCGAAACCATACCTGAGTAATCAACAGCACCATTCATCATTGTCAAAGTTGACTATTCAGTCCACTTTAATGTGATTGTTTATTTTCATTAAAATAAATTCTAACCCTTCTCTATATGACAGAATCTGTGTTTAGATTGAGCATTGACAGCATGGATTATTAATGTGGCCCAACAGAAAGAGGAAGAGAGGTAGAGGAGAGAATGAGGGGAGGGGATATCACAGTGGAGAAGAGGACACCATGCCTCCTACACAAGGCTGGAGGACGAAAGGGAAGTCGGCTAATGTAAGCAGCTAAAGCTAATTCATACTAGCACATGTCCAAGCTGTCTGTACTAACTAATATGCTTTTTACCACAGCCGCCACAACACAACAGACCCCCCAGCTCATTGGCCCCTGTACAGTGGTCTCCCAAACAGTCAGCTCCCTGCAGACCACCAGTCCCAGCTTACAGCAAACCCCCTACTGTAATTGAACCACCCTCAACTACCAGCAGCAAACTCTCTTCAACCTCAGTCCCCTACAGAGCAAATACAGTGACGACCTCGCAACCGTCTGGATCCCCGGGTACTGCAGTGTTACAGACCTCCAAATGGGCTCAGTTCCTAACTGCCTCTCCTGAGGAAGATGAGACCAACTGGAGTGGTAGTACAATGCATATGGATGAGTTCCAAACCACTGGTTCAATGTTCTCAAATGTTCCTAATGTGGTGCTCAAACACCAGAACTATATAAACGCCCCTTTTGGACAACCGGCCTATAGTGGCATTTCCAAATTGGCTGGGCTAGGTGGGGGTAGTGGTTTTCTGGGGAAGACATTTGATAGGCTGAAGTCAACTATCCCCCATTGTGGATTTGGGCAGGCAGCCTATAGCAAAGGAGGTCCTGCCCATATGACGTTACCTGAGGAGAGCGAAGCACCAGTCTGTTATCAGGCCCCGCCCACCAAGCACCCATGCCCCACCCTCTCTCTGGGGACCCTGTTCTACACGGATGACGACTTTGATGACACTTTTTAAAAGCCATGTAATGGTTGCTCTTTTTTTTGTGCATCTATATACAAAGTGGCCTACGCTGTAAACCAGTCTGAATGTTTTGTAATTAACGTTTAACCCATTAATCTCTGGATTTTGTCTAATAGTTCATGGTTGCAATAAATGATTAAACTATGCATTTAAGGAGACAGTATGACAATACAGTTTCTTTGCAGAAGTATTTTATTTGGTCTTGACAGGGGGAGAAATGTTTTCAGTTAGACAGTCATGATTCACACCCTTCACTTGAATCTGATGACACCGATAATGGACACGACAGACTATACGTCTGGCAATAATAAGTGTAAGAACCGTAACTTGATTAATCGACAACTTGTATGGTACTTGCTTGAGTTAATATTCTATATGTTGGTTAACATTTTTTACTCCTTTCAATCCAATTTTAAAAAATGAACACATGTATATGTTAACGCTGAGTTAAACGGTTATAGAAAGTCATAATTATTAAGATAAATACCGGATTAGTAAATCCTTTATACTTAAGTGTCAGTACAATAGATATCTTAAAATAGCAAGAGATTTACCATTACATATTCAGATCTAATAGACGATTATTGCTTGAGGTACTAATTGCCAGAGATGTGAATTAGATTAGAGGGACAGAAGAGAAGGCAGTATTGGTGAAATGGTTATGATAGGGGGATGGAGGAGTGGTGTGCCTCAGGGTTCTTTGTTTAGGCCCCTTTACTTCTGGGGGGGTTTGGAGTAGTGGATGGTGTCCAGGGCTGCCCCGACGTCGCAGTCCTTGGTGTGGAGAAGACGGGTGAGCCAGCCACCCTCATCTGTGAAGCCCATGGATAGCATCTGGGACAGCGACTCCACCAGGCGTGGGTCTGCATCTGGACACAGTGGAGGGTCAATCTCTGATGTAGTAACTTCTACTAGTCAATATTACTGTACCAGGTGTAGTCAGGGATATAAGAACCATGAGCTAAAGTCACAACTATGACACATTCCTAACTGAAGCCACAACTCAGGATATAACTACCACTGACTGAAGTGGTTACTACTAGCAAGGAAGATAAGCAATCACTATAATTAATACTTGGGATGGAGGATATGAGAATTCTCAAACTATCGTACCTTGAGGCAAGTGGGGGTAGGCTGCGGCCTCAGCGAGAGTGAGGGACTTCAGTGGTTCCTGTGAGGGACCCTGGGAAGGGGTGAGGGACCCTAGGGCCTCCAGTGAGCCCTCCTCACCCACCCTGAGAGACTGGAGCTCTCCTGTAGAGGGGTCCACCTCCTTGGAGGTCACGTGAGTCCATTCCTCGTCACCACTGCCCCCGGCATCTTTACCACCCTGCACATAGAGATACATCATTTAACAACACATACCACCTCTGACAGGCAATTTTATTCTTCACCATTAACTGTGATTAAGTATCATTCATTAAAATGAAACAGATTTTTTAACTTTGATTATTAAGTAATTAAGCTGTAAAGCAGTGTGTCATACCTTAGCCAAACCACTGGCGCTCCCCAGGCTGCTCAGCTCATCCACCTCCATGTCTCCCTCGTTCGCCCCTGCTCCCTCAGACCCCCCTGTCCCGTTGTCACTCCGAGCACCGGGGTGGCCTCCTGACCCGGGTGGGGTCGGGTTGGGGGTCGTCACCTTGGTCCTCTTCCCCTCGTGCTCCACGTCAATATCCACATCGATACCTGCAGGCAACATGGAGGTAAGTAAGCAATTTCAGTACATAAAAATTTCGAGTAGTCAGTAGATTTCTAATAATGGATTGATAAATGATTTAAAAAAATGATATGGCACTTTTCACTTGGTCTTACCCAGTGGGCTAAGCATGGCTGCCACCCCTTCTCCAATGTTCTTCAGGTAATCCATATTGGCCTGGGACTGCTGGGAGGAAGCAGATGAGGCATCAGAGGATGGCTGACTGTCCTCGGGGGCTGCCTGGCCTGGCTGGGAACCAGAGGGACCAGGCTGGGACCCAGAGGGACCAGGCTGGGCCTGGTTTTGGGCCTGAGCCCACATGCAGTGTCTCATCTTCCGCATCCACTTCCCACGAGGGAACCACTGTGTAGAAGAACAAGATTAAAACTACAGAGGCCATTTTTCTCTCCCTAACCACACATAGATATGTCCCTTCTGGTTTTTGGACCAAAAAACAGTTCCAATGGAGTTTTAAATTGCTCAGATGTGTATCTGCAAGTATATTCATTTTAAAACATAAGAAATAAACATATGTGTCTCACATCGAATGTGTTGTTGAAGGGGTGCCAGATGGGTAGGAGGACGTGCTCCTTGTGGAGCCCCTTGGCCTGGCACGAGGAGCAAAGGTCATAGTTTGAGCACACAGTGCACTTGAAACGGGTCCCCGCCACCGGGCCCTCGCATTCATCACAGGTCACGTTTGGGTGCACCATGGGGGGTGCGTGAGGGCCATGACCATGAGGTGGTGGGCCATGGGGTGGAGGGGGTCCCATATTGGGTGCTCCAGGGTGAGGGGGGAAGGTGAAAGGAGGGACACCGCCCGGGAAGGCAAAAGCAGGGAACTCACGCCTGTGCTCCTTCTTCTCTGTAAGGGAAAAAAAAAAAAGGATATGCGGGTAGGTATTAATAACTACAATGTTTCAGTAACAATGAGAATGCTATGTCATAATAGTGGTAATAAAAACTTAGTGCATTACACAATACCAGACCGATTAATCTTTATATATTATATTTGAAAATGCACCATCTTTGATCACAAAAGACTCACCCTTGATGAAGAGGCGGAAGGTGTCGTCCTTGATGCAGGTGAGGCCCATGATGAGCTCATCGTCGGTGGAGAAGGCGATCATGTCACCGTCCTCGTCTGGGTACAAGGTAAACAAAAAGACAAAACGTTGTCACACACACTGATCTCCTCACGTGTTTCACAAGCCATTGTTTGCTGTCAGCTCCTTATCTAGGCCAGATGATTAGATAATAGCAGTAGGAGTTCACTAGTAAGGAAATCTGTCCACAGCTTATCCTCACTGGCTTATTTTATTTGAAACAGAGGTTAAGGGAATACTGTTGTTACAAAGGTGTTGTGCTCAGACCAACACCTTTGTCAATTTCCAGTTCAGTTATTGAAAATCCCCAAATGTTTTCAATACATTCATTTCAAGTCATGTATTGAAAAACAATTAATTTCCTGGTTTGACTGAGTTGTAATGGAATTGACCCCAACCCTGATGCCCAATATGGAAAACATCAATTTTGTGATGTGGTACTAGTCAATAATACTACTGTATGTAATTGGTCAACTTTGATTCCCTTTTTGGGAGGAGAGCTCTTACAGAATTTGATCTTTTTTGGGGGGGGGTTAATGCCATCTGTTGCTAAGTTACCGTTATATCCCATATAAGTCCACTATGAACTGATGGTAGGCCTACAAGTAGGGCGAGCTCAGAGAAATGTAGTAGAACAGGTATACATCATTGCATGTATGACATGCATGTAATAGAGCCTATTTGCTGCTCACTCTCGATCGGACATTCACTATGAAATGCAATGTCAAATGAAGACTTCAATAATGTTCTGTGTACCAGTTCTACCAGATTTTTTCTGGTGCATAAAGACAAATTGTCATCTTGAGATCTATACTGTTATTCGTCAAGCTCACTCCTGTTATTGAAGCTTTCAGTCAGCAGATTAGTTCACTTAACTTCTTGACGCACTTTGGTCTAGGCCTATGACACGACATTAATCAATTGATAGGCCTACTCAAGTAAACTAGGTAGTAAAGTTAGCAATAACTTTAGTTAGCAATTACTAATTAAGTTAGCAATTACTTTGTCGGGCGCGATGTTATGGAATATTACAACAAAATTACCGCCAGAAATATTGATGACAATAACACGATCGAAAACACTGTACCATAGGCCTGTAATGAAACACTTGACAGTATAGGCTTACCTTTGTAAAACATTTGGTAGGGGACATTTCGCAGTGTTGAGAAAACATCAACAACCTTTCGATTCAAATACTCAAAACTCGTTGAAACATCTTGGTCGACAGCAAAGCGACGAATTTCTTTCGGTATGTGTTCCTTCCCAAGGAGATAGGCTTTCACGGTCATAGACATAGTCGAGTCTTCTCACGACTTTCAGCCCAATTGTTCGCTGTAAAATATTTGTTGCGCAGTTAAAATGTTAAAGGCCAGCTCCACTGTAAGCTCACTGTCAGTGCGTCTCGCTGTTCTGGGTACAGTTCCGCGTATGAACCTTAATACGACGGCTGGTGTAATATTTATACGTCGGTCTAGCCAATCACGAGGGTTTGGTGCGGCATCGGGTGGGAAGTCCACCGTCTAAAATGACAAAGCTCTATTCGCCTTCTGTTATTGTGCGCAAAAGGCAAGGTAATGTAAACAAATGGGTGGGACGCGACGCCAAAGGGTAAAATGGAAGGCCGAGGAATGACAAGGCACTTTCCATACGGGAATTCCCCGCGTGCAGACTTGTCTCATAGACTAGACGTAACATAATACATGTAAATCTGGAATACTCTAATTACTATGTTACATTTGATATGGTTACAGAAGAGAGGGTAGGTGGTTGGTTGTAATAACGGGAACATCTAGCAACCCAAAGGTTGTGTGTTCAAATCCCATCACGGACAACTTTAGCATTTTAGCACCTACTTACTACTTAGCATGTTAGCTAACCCTTCCCCTAAACTTAACCCTTTAACTTAACTGATAACCTTAACCCCTAAACCCTAGTGCTAGCTAGAGTTAGTCACCTACCTAAAGTTAGCGACAACAAATTGGAATTTGTAACATGTCATATGTTTTGTAAATTCGGAACATATTGTACCAATTGTAATTCCTAACATATCATACGAAATGGATGATAGACATCCACAAATTAATACATCCCATACATGCCTCGGATTTATATATAGAATAATACGAAATGCTCTGAGACCATGTTGTAGAGTGAGATCAGCGTCATTGGACCATCATTTAACTGGACTGAGCTGTAGACTTGACTTTAAACATTAAGACCTCGTTTACTACTTGATATTTGAAGAGGGGGTTTACGGATATTTATAGTCTGTCAAAATAGTCCACACTGGATTCCCATCGCCTGAACCAACTCTATTATTGTTATTTAGTCATATAAAATTGTGAGGAATATATTTGGTTTAAGTCAGAGAGCTAGACTACTGTAGGCAGGTATCCACATTGTAAATTCATATGCAGGTGGGCTAATAAAAAGACCATGACCATGCACTTTGTTCTAGTGCCCTAAAAGACCTAGGCTATAAGGAGATGTGCCCAACTTATAAAGCTATGTGCCCTATACTTGTGTTGTGTGTAGAATAAGTTAGTTGATTTGGCCTACTTTGACAAATAGCATTATTAAACCAAGACATGAGCTAATGTACGTTTTAATAGGATAATATGTCACTATTATTTTCAATACATCTACTAAAAGCATCTAGGCTAGACACAATTAGGCAGGTAGCCTAGTGGTTAGAGCATTGGGTCAGTAACTGAAAGGTTGCCAGATCGAATCCCCGAGCTGACAAGGTAAAAATCTGTCATTCTGGCAGGTAACGCACTGCTCCTAGGCCATCATTGTAAATAGGAATTTGTTCTTAACTGATTTGCCTAGTTCAATAAAAATTATGTTAGTTTAAGGAGGCCTATTCATCATTGTGCAGTATTTTATTTATTTAACTAGGCAAGTCAGGTAAGAACAAATTAACTGTCTTGATCAGGGGCAGATCAACAGATTCCTGTCAGCTGGGGGATTTGATGTGGCAACCTTTCGGTTACTGGCCCAACCACTTGGCTATCTGTCCATTAGGCAACCTAGCCCAGCCAATAGTAAAATTATCAAATATAGGCCTGTGATTATTACACCTTCAAGGTGATATGTTGTGTCAGGCAACAGTTCAATGCACTTTATTGCTCAGAACATATTCAACCAAAGTGGTATGTCTGGTGATCTGGGTGAAAGAGAGTTATCATCAATTACCACACCCACAGTATCCAAATTGGCTATATTATAGAAATTAATTTTAAAAATGTGCATTTGGTCATCCGTAGAAAGCGCAGGATGCTTCTAGAAACAGATATAGACACTAGATCAGATCTATTTATGGTCCAATGACTATGTTGTCATAATTCATGGTCGTTACTAGTTACCACAGCCACAAAGTTATAATTATGGCTAAATCACGGCCATTTATAAAATGTATCTTCTTAAAATCTAATTTTAAACCAAATCATATGCCTAACCGTTAAATTAAGACCAAACAGCACATGTCTGTTTTCATGAATTTTTACAATATAGCCTAGACAGTTTCAACTCTGTGGCTGTGATAACTAGTGACAACCGTGAAAGAACGACACCTTTCGTCTCACCCTTACTTCCTGCCTTTTGGTAGTGCTCCGTCACCTGATTCTCATGTCCCATGACCGCATTATCAAACTGGGGATTTTTTTTTCGCGCGTTTGGTAATCCGTAGAAAGCGCAGGATGCTTCTAGAAACAGATATAGATACTAGATCAAGTCTGTTTATGGGCCGATGTCTATGTTGTCATAATTCATGGATCTTAACCAATAAATATCTATCTAGATTACTGACATCAAGACTATTCATTTACATTAGTTGTGGTATGACTATTGTGTTGTGCTTTGACAAGTCTTATTCATTGTCACTCAATTTGTCCAATGAATCTATAATTATTACCATTATGCTCAAATGACCATGCTCATAACTTTATTGTGGGGTGTACGCACGCACGACTTGCCTGCCTACTGGCCAGAGCGTTGTCACTAATTATCCCAGCCACAAAGTCAAATTGCCTATATTGTAGAAATTCCTGAAAACAAAAATGTGCTTTTTGGTCCTAATTTAAGGTGAGGGGTAGGCATAAGGTTAGCAGTGTGGTTAAGGTTTAAAATCATATTTTAAGAAGATCAATTTTCGAAATAGACGGGTTTAGCCTTAATAAAAATATGGTCGTTACTAGTTACCACAACCACAAAGTTGTAATTATGGCTAAACCACGCCCATTTATAAAATGTATCTTCTTACCATCTAATTCTAAACCTAATCTTATGCCCAACCTTAAATTAAGACCAAACGGCACATTTGTGTTTTCATGAATTTTGACAATATAGCCTATACGGTTTTAACTTTGTGGCTGTGGTAACTAGTGACAACCGTGAAAGAGCGACATCTTTCGTCTCACCCTTACTTCCTGCCTTTTGGTGGTGCTCCGTCACCTGATTCTCATGTCCCATGACCGCTTTATTAATTAAACTAGGGATTTTTTTTCGCGCGTTTGGTGATCCGTAGAAAGCACCAGGATGCTTCTAGAAACAGATATAGACACTAGATCAAATCTGTTTATGGGCCGATGACTATGTTGTATAATAATTCGTGGATCTCAACCATTAAATATCTGGATTAAGTGTTATTCATTGTCACTTAATTTGTCCAATGAATCAATCATTATTACCATTATGCTCAAATGAAAACGCCCATAACTTTAAGAATAGCCTATGAATGTGAATATATTGAAATGTTGCAAAGTTCTATGATTGATGATGTTGCTGCTGCTGCTGCTGATGATGATATATCCATTGTTATGGTTATTTTAGGACTCTGGGGAGTAATTGTCTTCTGGTCGTAAATGGTGGGATGATCGCACGCACGACAGGCCTACTATGTGGCATGCGTAAAGTTCTACTTTCACCGCTAGATGATAGCATTTCTCCACGAACCTAAGGCCTGCCACCATGGCACGCATATAATATTATTGAATGCCAGTGACCTGTTGTAATTGCAGGATATTGCTGAGAATTGTTAGAAGTTCCCACACAGAGATGTCTCATTTGTACATTTAGCCTATCCCTGGCAATTTGTGGCAAATGTGCAAAATGATTGAGGTTTATTCTTTCTAATTGGAATAACCACATTTGCTTTGCAGACATTATTCACGATTTTTATAATGGAGCATTTATCAAAACGAAAATATTTAGGCCTAGCCAACGTTGCGGATAGACAACGTGTACTGTTTGATAGCTGCCTGTTATTGCACAATTCTCATTTTGAAAATTCAACATTAAATAGTTGACAGTAGTACTATCACCACCTACACAATAGGTATGAATTGCAGGCTTAGTCGATACGAAGAAAGTAAAATAATAATAATTGCCTGCGCTAAAAAGATCACTATATTGGTCTGGTAATACAGTTTTGGTACCCTTCCCCAATCCTGTCGACCTCATGGCTTGGTTTTTGCTCTGAGATGCACTGTCAACTCTCGGACATTATATAGACAGGTGTGTGCCTTTCTAAATAATGTCCAATCAATTGAATTTACCACAGGTGGACTCCAATCAAGTTGTAGAAACATCTCAAGGATAATAAATGGAAACAGGATGCACCTGAGCTCAATTTTGAGTCTCATAGAGAAGGGTCTGAATACATATGTAAATAAGGTAATTCTGTTTTTTACTAAAACCAGTTTTTTGCTTTATCGTTATGGGCATTGTGTGTAGATTGATGAAGAAACAAATATATTTGATCAATTTTAGAATAAGGCTGTAACAAAATGTGGAAAAAGGGAAGGGTCTGAATACTTTACAAATGCACTAAATACACTATCGTTCAAAAGTTTGGTGTCACTTAGAAATGTCCTTGTTTTTGAAAGAAAATAACACTTTTTGTCCAGCGAACAGAGGCCCATTATCAGCAACCATCACTCCTATGTTCCAATGGCACATTGTGTTAACTAATCCAAGTTTATCATTTTAAAAGGCAAATTGGTCATTAGAAAACCCTTCTGCAATTATGTTAACACAGCTGAAAACTGTTGTTCTGATTAAAGAAGCAATAAAACTGGCCTTTAGACTAGTTGAGTATCTGGAGCATCAGCATTTGTGGGTTCAATTACAGGCTCAAAATGGCCAGAAACAAAGAACTTTCTTCTGAAACTCACCAGTCTATTCTTGTTCTGAGAAATGAAGGCTATTCCATGCAAGAAATTGCCAAGAAACTGAAGATCTGGTTCAACGCTGTGTACTACTCCCTTCACAGAACAGTGCAAACTGGCTCTAACCAGAATAGAAGGCCCCGGTGCACAACTGAGCAAGACGGCAAGTACATTAGAGTGTCTAGTTTGAGAAACAGACGCCTCACAAGTTCTCAACTGGCAGCTCCATTAAATAGTACCCACAAAACACCAGTCTCAACGTCAACAGTGAAGAGGTGACTCCAGGATGATGGCCTTCCAGGCAGAGTTCCACTGTCCAGTGTCTGTGGCCCATCTTAATCTTTTCTTTTTATTGGCCAGTCTGAGATATGGCTTTTTCTTTGCAACTCTGCCTAGAAGGCTAGCATCCCGGAGTCGCCTCTTCACTCTTCCTTCCTGAGCGGTATGACGGCTGTGTGGTCCCATGGTGTTTATACTTGCATACTATTGTTTGTACAGATGAACGTGGTACCTTCAGGCGTTGGGAAATTGCTCCCAAGGATGACAGACTTTTTATTAAAAACATTTTTTTGGGGGGGGTGATTTCTTTTGATTTTTCCCATGATGTCAAGCAAAGAGGCACTGAGTTTGAATGTAGGCCTTGAAATACATCCAGCAGTACACCTCCAATTGACTCAAATGATGTCAATTAGCCTATCAGTAGCTTCTAAAACCATGACATCATTTTCAGGAATTTTCCAAGCTTTTTAAAGGCACAGTCAAGTTAGTGTATGTAAACTTCTGACCCACTGGAATTGTGATTACAGTGAATTATAAGTGAAATAAGTGAAATAATCTGTCTGTAAACAATTGTTGGAAAAATGACTTGTGTCATGGACAAAGTAGATGTCCTAACCGACTTGCCAAAACAATAGTTTGTTAACAAGAAATTTGTGGAGTGGTTGAAAAATGAGTTTCAATGACTCCAACCTAAGTGTATGTAAACTTCCGACTTCAACTGTATGTATGTATGTATGTATGTATGTATGTATGTATGTATGTATGTATGTATGTATGTATGTATGTATGTATGTATGTATGTATGTATGTATGTACACACAGTTGAAGTCGGAAGTTAACATACATATAAACATATATATCAGTACCAGTCGAAAGTATGGACACACCTTTTCTTTATTTTTACTATAGTGAAAACATCAACACTATGAAAGAACACTTATGGAATCATGTAGAACCCCCCCAAAAAAGTGTTAAAGGAAAATATATTTTGGATTTTTCAAAGTAGCCACCTTTTGCCTTGATGACAGTTTTGCACACTCTTGGCATTCTCTCAACCAGCTTCATGAGGTCGTCACCTGGAATGCATTTCAATTAACAGGTGTGCCTTGTTAAAAGTACAGTTGTGGAATTTCTTTCCTTCTTAATGTGTTTGAGCCAATCAATTGTGTTGTGACAAGGTATACAGAAGATAGCCCTATTTGGTAAAAGTTCATATTATGAAAAGAACAGCTCAAATAAGCAAAGAGAAACGACAGTCCATCATTCATTTAAGACATAAAGGTCAGTCAATTCGGAAAATTTCAAGAACTTTGAAAGTTTCACCAAGTGCAGTGGCAAAAACCATCAAGCGCTATGATGAAACTGGCTTTCATGAGGACTGCCACAGGAAAGGAAGACCCAGAGTTCCCTCTGCTGAAGAGGATAAGTTTGTTAGAGTTAACTGCACTTCACTTCAGATTGTAGCCCAAATAAATGCTTCATAGAGTTCAAGTAACAGACACATCTCAACGTCAACTGTTCAGAGGAGACTGTGTGAATCAGACCTTCATGGTCGAATTGCTGCAAAGAAACCTCTACTAAAGGACACCAATGATAATAAGAGACTTGCTTGGGCCAAGAAACCATAGCAATGGACATTAGACCGGTGGAAATCTGTCCTTTGATCTGATGAGTCCAAATTTGAGATTTTTGGTTCCAAACGCCGTGTCTTTGTGAGATGCAGAGTAGGTGAACAGATGATCTTCGCATGTGTGGTTCCCACCATGAAGCATGGAGGAGGAGGTGTGATGGTGCTTTGCTGGTGACACTGTCTGTGATTCATTTAGAATTCAAAGCACACTTAACCAGCATGGCTACCATGGCTACCATTCTGCAGCAATACGCCATCCAATCTGGTTTGCGCTTAGTGGGACGATCATTTGTTTTTCAACAGGACAATGACGCAACACACCTCCAGGCTGTGTAAAGGCTATTTTACCAAGAAGGAGAGTGATGGAGTGCTGCATCAGATGACCTGCCCTCTACAATCACCCGACATCAGCCCAATTGAGATGGTTTGGGAAGAATTGGATCGTAGAGTGAAGGAAAAGCAGCCAACAAGTGCTCAGCATATGCGGGAACTCCTTCAAGACTGTTGGAAAAGCCTTCCTCATGAAGCTGGTTGAGAGAATGCCAAGCGTGTGCAAAGCTGTCATCAAGACAAAGGGTGGCTACTTTGAAGAATCTAAAATATAAAACATATTTTGATTTGTTTAACACTTTTTTGGGTACTACATGATTCATATGTGTTATTTCATAGTTTTGATGTTTTCACTATTATTCTATAATGTAGAAAATAGTAAAAATAAAGAAAAATGCTTGAATGAGTAAGTGTGTCCAAACTTTTGACTGGTACTGTATATGTATGTATGTATGTATGTATGTATGTATGTATGTATGTATGTATGTATGTATGTATGTATGTATGTATGTATGTATGTATGTATGTATGTGCAGCTGTAGAAGGATAAGTGTGTTGATGAACTATCTCACCCCAGGTTTAATGGAGTGAGATAGTTAGAGCATGGGGAGCTCAGCCTAGTAATACAGTACGATACAGGTTCTTAGATCTGGTGTGATCTCACACTGTTTCACCCAGGGAAGAGGCTGCGATTGGGAATAGCTTTCTGGAATTTGTTTCAGACAAACAGTATTAATTTCATCAACAATAAATTACACCGTTTGATTAAGCTGATCTGCCCGGCTCTCCAAGACAGCCCCTAGTCGGTCACTTCAGTCACTATATATTTTTTACTGGTGCGAACCCAAGTCCCAGGACACTTGACTTGTACCTAACCTCAACTAGAAACAATGTTTACTCGCACTCTTACTTTCATGTAGGCTATTTTCGATTTGATCACATCAGAAGCTCTATTTTCCTATGTGCTCATTCATCTGTGTGGCAGCTCTTGCACCGCGGTCCACAAATGCGAGTTGCGGTTGCTTTTTCCTATGGGAAAAACTGCTATTTGTTGATTTTTAGGAATACAGTAATACGTCTGGCATTTAGGGAAAGTGAAAATTCTCCCCTGTTCAAGAAACCATTTACCCCCCTTGATGATTATGATGGGGAGAAAATCAGATCTGTAAATTGTTTAAGCTGTAGCCATATGGTTAATTATGGCTGGCATTGGTAACAATATGCCACAATATCAATGTTGCCAACTAAGGTATATGAGAGGATAGCAGACCTAGTTGGACAAAGCTATCTGAGTGTATGTAACAGTGTAGGTTCCGTCCCTCTCTTCGCCCCAACCCGGGCTCGAACCAGGGACCCTTGCACACATCAACAACTGTCACCCACGAAGCATCGTTACCCATCGCGCCACAAAAGCCGCGGCCCTTGCAACGCAAGGGGAAACCCTACTTCAAGTCTCAGAGCGAGTGACGTCACCGATTGAAACACTATTAGCGCGCACCACCGCTAACTAGCTAGCCATTTCACATCGGTTACATGTACACATGATGGAAGTTTGAGGTAACCTAAATATTCATTATTTAATAGAAAAACTATTATGTGACAAATGGTTGTGACTTAAACTAGACTAAAATTGTCCAGAGTTTAAGTTGACTGATTAATTTTATGACATTCCCCCTGGGTTTTTATATTTTTATTGAACTGAAATAAAATATGCATAAAAATACATACATGACAAATCAAGGTACTATTATTTTGAAATTGGAAATAGCAGGATTTATTTTAGCATGACAAATCGAGGGACTTTTATTTTGAAATTGGAAATCGCTGGATTTTTATATTGGAATGATAAATTGAGGGACTCTTATTTTGAAGTGTTTCATCCAGCTCAGAGATACATCCAGCTGGATGTAACTCAGAGTCAGATGCTGGATATAACTCTGAGCTGGATGTTACTCAGCTCAGCTGGATGTACAGTTGAAGTCAGAAGTTTACATACACCTTAGCCAAGTACATTTAAAAACTCAGTTTTTCACAATTCCTGACATTTAATCTCCGTAAAAATTCCCTGTCTTAGGTCAGTTAGGATCACCACTTTATTTTAAGAATGTGAAATGTCAGAATAATTGTAGAGAGAATGATTTATTTCAGTATTTCTTTCTTTCATCACATTCCCATTGGGTTAGAAGTTTACATACACTCAATTAGTATTTGGTAGCATTGCCTTTACATTGTTTAACTTGGGTCAAACGTTTCAGGTATCCTTCCACAAGCTTCCCACAATGAGTTTGGTGAATGTTGGCCCATTCCTCCTGACAGAGCTGGTGTAACTGAGTCAGGTTTGTAGGCCTCCTTGCTCGCACAAGCTTTTTCAGTTCTGCCCACAAATGTTCTATAGGATTGAGGTCAGGAATTTGTGATGGCCACTCCAATACCTTGACTTGGTTGTCCTTAAGCCATTTTGCCACAACTTTGGAAGTATGCTTGGGGTCATTGTCCATTTGGAAGATCCATTTGAAAGACCCAATATATCCACATAATTTTCCTACCTCATGATGCCATCTATTTTGTGAAGTACACCAGTCCCTCCTGCAGCAAAGCACCCCCACAACATGATGCTGCCACCTCAGTGTTACAGCCCCTACTGCTAATTTGTGTAGCCTATAAAACAGGTGTTCCAGTCAGGTGTGGAGAGAGATGCACTGCTCCTGCTGGCCCTAAAATGGAAGTGGTAGTCAGAATCCCCTTTAACTGATTTGATTGTTATTATGGGCCTACGAAAAACCGTTGATTTAAGTTTATCTTTTCTTTCGGACAAATGTTCTAGGTACGCTAAATAACTCTATGGATTTGGGAATATGGTTTGCTTTCCATGTTATAGCAGAAGTCAAATGAAATGTAAAGATGCACTGTGCACCCCGTCAGGATCCGAATATGGAGAAGCAGTTGTAGGCTACCTCGGCACATATGCCATTCAATCCATGAGCGAAATCTGAAAATTCATGAACGGATATGAAGGTAAACCTGGAACTGCTGCCTCACACGTTTCAACGCCCACTAGCAGAGTCGCAACACTACATGGCATGCCTCTTAACCACTCCGTCCGCACTGACTCGAGGAGGATCAGAGAGAGAGAGAAAACACCCCCCTCCTCCTCTTTTCTGCCAACTCCTCCCCAAGCACTCCCTGCTTGTGCAAATGAGTAGTCAACCCGAGAGCAGAGCGCCGCGCAATAACAAACTCAGCCTCCGCTCTGACTGCCAGGCGTGAAGAGGCATTTCTATACTGGAAGTGCAGCAAACGAGCTGAGAGAGCCCAGATACCCCCGCACTCAAGTTCGGACATGAGCCCGGGGATCCGGAGATGAGGCTCCGAAATGGCACCTTCCTAACGGTCGTATTGTTCGGTTTATGCGGACTCATTTCGCTCTCCTGGTACACTGCATTCAGCAACTCCAAAGGTAAAGTAGCTGCTATATCACACCACGAGGCGGGGGAGTGTTGAGGCGATTTGGTAGATTTCGTCTGATGTTGGAGACGAACTACACAAAACATCGGTCTGATCTCGTGTAGCTGTGTTTGGAAATACGATTCTGGTGTTGGTGTTTGACATTTCAATTTCCTGTTATCCATCGACCATGAGGAATAGTCTGTTTTCACCGGGTGGCACCAGTCAGACCCCTCTACCTTTTGTCATGCGTTTATTTTGCAACATTTGCCTACATTGAACAGATTGTTGATAAATACATTTTAAAGGCCCCCAAGACATGCGTCTTTATATTCCTCAGCCTGCATGGACAGGGTCATTTTGGTATATTTTCCTCTGTATGAACATAATGTTGACATTATGAATCAGATGATTGCTCAAAGTGCGCATCTCTAGCAGCAATATTGAAACAAAGTAGCTGTAGATTATGATTGCTGATACAATGTTTGTGAGGAACTTGCAAAAATGTTACCTCAAGCTTCAAGTGCCAGTGCATGTAGGCTAAGGATGAATCTTTTCCCCTTGGTTTGAACATGTATGGTGCTTTGTGTTTTGAAGTTGCTGGGCAAGGAGACGTGCCCGTTCCAAGGCGGATAGGCTGCTGTTTACACAGGCATCCCAGCTGACAGGGCAGCCCAATTCTGATCTTTTGCCACTAAGTGGTCTTTTGACCGATCTTATCTTTTGCCAATAATTGGGCAAAAGATCAGAATTGGGCTGCCTGTGTAAATGCAGCCAGAATCCCTCAAAGTGCTGTCTGGTATACAGTATGTATTGACAGTTCACAGACAGGTCTTTCATCAAGCCCCAATAGTGTTGGGAGCCTTGCACTCCCCTTTGGTCCATGCCAAGTGTTGCATAAACAACGGGAGAATATCACAAATATTAATATATTCCTTTTTTTCCCTCATCCAATTCTGCACAGAAGACACTTGATTAAGTCTCTATACATATAAAGAGGGACTTTTCAAGCCACTGCCTCACAATGTTGTTGGGAACTCCAATGTATGATTAATGATTTAAACAAATCATGCAAATGTCTTAAAAAAAAAAAAAAAAGTTATGAGGAAAAATTCCTAATCGATTACTACAGTAGATCTGGAATTCAGTCGGTTGTCCTTATTATGATGCAGCTGCCAAATTCCCTGGACATTGGTGCCAAATTTCAGAGAAACTTGATAGGGTCATGACTCATGCCTATTTCTAGTTGGTTTCACACAGATTGTATAGACCCTTTAGAAAACCTGCAGACCCTTCTTCTCAGGAGCCAATACAAACGATTAGCACCACAATGGAAGTGCACCTTCACTGTGTTGGGTGTGTGCAGTGTGCCCCTGAGCTTTTTTTGAAACCTTTATTTAACTAGGCAAGTCAGTTAAGAACAAATTCTTATTTTCAACGACGGCCTAGGAACAATGGGTTAACTGCCTTGTTCAGGGGCAGAATGACAGATTTTTACCTTGTTAGCTCGGGGATTCAATCTTGCAACCTTTCGGTTACTCGTCCAACGCTCTAACCACTAGGCTACCTGCCTCCCCTTTGGATGCGTCTTCATTTTTTCATTCTGATAGGACCCTGCACATGAAGATTAAAGATGCAATATGCAGAAATCGCTCCGCCATTTCCTGGTGGCTGATATTCTAATAGTTTGCCAAATTTCAGTTTGTGACAAACAAGCAGTCATTGTGTAGAGAGTCATTGTACCATCTAAACCTCTTGTGAAATATCTATTCCAAAACCAAACATATTGTATATTCATCTATTTGAAGTTGGTGTTCAAAATTAAAATATTAAAAAACTAAACTTCAGAACGGGAATCATAGAAATGGCACACATAGAACAGATCTACTCCTTAGACTTTCTTTCAGCGAGAATGAAAGATCTATAACTCACCTTTCTATGTGAATTTGGTTGGGTCTCCCAAAAAGTTGCATATTGTAGCTTTAATGTTTGCCTATCAAACACATGCCTTGGGAAATGTTTTTGGACACACTGCACATTTACCTTAACAAATACCACAGTTAGGATGGCAGACTGAAGACAGCAGAGCAGAATGCCTCAAGATTAAAAACCTAATATTAAATATCTGTAAATCTGACTAAATATTAGCACTTCGTATACTCGTGGGCAATATGCTTAAATCTGGATAACAACACAAAACGAATTATAAGGCTAGAGAAATTTATCGACCAACACAATCAACACCAAACCAAAACAGCATGGAGAACCAATTCCCCAAAAGAAAACGAGACTCCTCGTCTGACACAGATGATTTATGCTTTTCACCACCTGAAATGGTAAGTGTAGAAACCCACTTACTAAAGAAGATAAATGGTAAATTGGGCATACTTGAACTAGTCAGTAAAGGAGTTGAAGGCAAGCCTTGAGATGAGTGTCGAAAAAGCCGCGTCAATGGAGAAAAAAGAAACAAGCTAAAAGGTACTGTCAATACTATTGAAACAGACGTTAAAGAACTTAAAAAAGATTACATGTTTCTGAGAGAAGCCTTACTTGAAATACAGACTAGATTTATGCGAGAAAATCTGGTACTTTTTACCGGTATTAAAGATAATGAGGGTCAAGATTCAGAGTGTGGTGAAAGATTTCCTGGTTAAAGCGCTACAGATCCCAGGCGACACTGTCGACCAAAATCAAACTCGAAAGTGTACATCGTTTCAGACAGCGATACGAGTGCCAAATTTGCATTCTTTTAAGGATAAAATAATGGTTAAAAGCCTGGGCAAAAGACTTGCTGGCACGAAAATAGTTATCAGTTCCCGAAGGAAATTGCAGAATGGCGCAAAGTTCTGAACCCACTCTTCAAAGTGAATAGATTAAAAGGGAAACGTGTAGCTCTCGTAGTCGATAAACTGTACATTGATAACCGACTGTTCCGAGACTACTCCATGACTATTCTAAATATTACAAAGTTCCCATAGAGGAGTCGAATAATGGAACACCCAATACAATCCATGGTGGGGATTGTAATAAAAAAGGGAAAACGATCAAATACAACTGTAAATACACTATACCATTCAAGATAGGGAATGTTGTAAAATAATTTGTATTGGACTTTCTATTTATAGCAGTAGAAGAAATTATTGAAATAATACATCTTCAAATATAAGTAACTGGAACACAAAAGTACTTAAAAGCTCGAAATTAGGTAGGAATCAACATGGTAGAGATAAACAGAGGACATTGAAGGCACAGTGTGTGTGTGGGGGGGAGTGTGGTTGTGATGGAAGATGGGGGTGTGTGTTTTTGTGATTGGAAAAGTGTGGTGAGTTACAGTGCATTTGGAAAGTATTCAGACCCCTTCACTTTTTCCAAATTTCGTTACGTTACAGCCTTATTCTAAAATTGATTAAATCGTTTTTTCCCCCATCAATCAACACACAATACCCCATAATGACACTGCAAAAACTGTTTTTGTGACATTTTTGGAAATTGAAATATCACATTTACATAAGTATTCAGACCCTTTACTCCGTACTTTGTTGAAGCACCTTAAGCTGCACGGCTATTTTCTGGTCTCCCCAGAGATGTTCGATCGGGTTCAAGTCCGGGCTCTGGCTGGGCCACTCAAGGGCATTCAGAGACTTCTCCCGAAGCCACTCTTGGCTGTGTGATTAGGGTCGTTGTTCTGTTGGAAGGTGAACCTTCGCCCCAGTCAAAAGTATGGACACAATACAATACAAGGCAAAGGGTGGCTACTTTGTTTAACAATTTTTTTGGTTACTACATGATTCCATACGTTTTATTTAATAATTTTGATGTCTTCACTATTATTCTACAATATAGTAAAAATAAAAACCCTTGAATGAGTAGATGTGTCCAAATTTGATAGAAGCCGCAATCTATTTGCAATGTTGAAGCTGATCCACCCCTAAAAGATTATCTAATAATAGCAGTCCAAATATCACAGTTTGGCAATTTATCCTGGGGTCTTTACACTTTCCAGATGGCTATGTTTAGGTTGTGCTACAGAGAGGATACATTAGGTTCAGAGACTAAAGCATAGACTAATGTGAAGAAAGCTGTATTCTGTATTCTGAAATCAATCAACTCCAACACATTCACTGCATCATATCACAATATTTACATGTATTCCCCAACAACTCTATGATTACCAGGGGAGGGGGGAGGGGGTGTTATTAAGACTGAGAACATGCCTCCTATTCTGACTTAATTGTTGAATAACTGCGGCTCCTCTCTGTAACCCCCCCCCCTGCTATTTCCTGCCAAGACATCATCCTCATTCTCTCCTCAGTGTCATCATCATCATCATTATTATTACCAGTTTCCTCTTGAAGGCCTTGTTTCTGGCTTGTGCATCCTGTCTACTGTCATGTGCGGTTGACTGGAGTGTGTGTGTCTTCGATATTGACTCCCAGACTGATGGCAATTACCTCGGGAGCGAAACGGGGAGAGAGAGAGAGAGTGTGTGTGTGTGTGTGTGTGTCAGTATTCCTTGACGTGCCCCTCTGAGCCAGCCAGCACTCTAGCAAATTAATTCAGTCAAGCAAACAGCTAAACGTGATTGCAGAAGCTTGTTTGATACATTTATTCCAATGGGGGCTGAGGGCTGTTTCAATCTATCTGAGATGGCCGAATAACACTGCACCTTGCCACTCAGCAGATGCCAATTTAATATCAACAGTGTTAGGTCAATGTTCCCCAGCAATGAACGGATTGAATAAGAAATGATTATTGATAAACAAATGCATGAATCAGTTGGTAGATCGATCTCACAGGAGAGAGTGTATGAACACATTAGGTAATGGGAAAGTGGTCGATTGACTCAAGATGAAGTCAAGGGCTTCTCTCCTTATAAAGCTAGTTAGGTAGATCTGAATTTATTCTTATGAACAGACATCTTTCCCCAGAAAATTCTGGAGAATCTTTCGTTTTCTTTTTCAAACACCAATTCCCTGTTTAGTTCCTCAGTGGCTTTCTGTCTGATGCGACTTGGCTCACGGAATTCCCTGGAGCACGGTGACTCTTGGGAGATGTGAAAGTTGGTTTGTCACTGCTGGGCTACCACACACACACACACACACACACAAAAGATACACACATACCCACTCCAGGTCACACACATGCGCACAAAATCACAGCGGGCATACAGCTCATACAGTAGTTTCTTGGTGACTCATGTCCAGCACACACACACACACACACACACACACGAACTGTTCGCTGCCTGTTAGACTTCCTTGCAGTCCCGTGCTCTGTTTTACTTTTGTTGTGGTTTTGTATAGCCTAATCTAATTTGGTGTGCAAATTGAGTGTTTCAGAAAACAGAGACTGGTCTTATAAAGGTTAGTGTCGTTTTCCAAGCTGTAGTGCACGCATAATGTGTGCTCTGTGTCATCCACACCGCTATCAAGTGTACACTTGCCTTTGTCCACTCTTAAGCACACACAGATGAGGGATGATTCCGAGAGCGATGGAAATCATTGTCTCTCCTCTTTTTCTCTCTCGTTCCAGTGGGATGCTGAAGGTCATATACCACGTTGCTCTGTACATCTGAGGAGACACTTATAATCCTCCACTTCCTTTAGAGGTCCCACACAGAGTCCATGCCTAGATAAGAGAGGGGGACACAAACGTGTGTGTGTGTGTGTGTGTGTGTGCACACGCGCGCACACAAACACTGCCTGCAGGGAGAGATGGGGGTTTTCTTTTGGGAAACTGGGTAACCAGTTTCCCATGTCTGTCAGTTTCATCAATATTGGGAAAACAGATAGCAAAATAACAATTTCTCTCTCTGTGGGTGTGTGTAAGCAAGCTTCCAAATGAAGAAGCCTTAAATGGGGGGGGGGACAGACGACAACAGTAAGAGTCTTGGTGGTTGTCGCTTTTGGAAGTGTCCTAATGCTGTATCATTAACACATTTACCTGCCTTTTGATACAAAAATGTCTATCTGGTTTCAAGTATTCACCATGGTTTCATGTGCTTGAAGTCCTTTGGAGAAAAAGAATGATGGAATGAAAAGGGAGAAACTGAAACACCTGTTATGGAGGAGGACGAGGCGTTGTTCTTTAGTGTGGGATGTTAAGGCTAGTGACCAGGTAAGTTCTTTTCCCAGCTGGTCTCAAACACTCTGGGCCCGGTTTCCCAAAAGCATCTTAAGGCCAAGTTAATCTTTAGAACCTTCGTAGGAGCATCGTTTGAGCTGTTTCCCAAAACTGTCGTTGTTAACGTTGCACTTAAAACGCTTGTTATTCACAGACTGCCTCAGACTACTCGTAGAACAGCGAGGTGTGTCGTTTGATGCTTATTTTTGCCCTCCCACGTCAATTTATACACAGAAGGTCTATGCTAAACATGGTTTCTGTCTCGCTGTGACAGCCGATTAACTTCATAACAACATTTACTACAAATACAAAGTTGTTAATGCCTTTGCAATTGATACAAACAAGCAACGTATAAAAAAAGATGCTTCAAATGAAAACTGAGATGACTGCATTAAAATATAAACAGTAGGCTATAGGCCTATTTCAATCATATTGACATACATTTCATGATTAAGAAATTATATTTTGCTACTTATAGGCTACTGTCTAATTTTGTCTCAATATACACAGTGTACAAAACATAAGGAACACCTTCCTAATATTGAGTTTCACCCCCTTTTGCCCTCAGAACAGCCTGAATTTGTCGGTGCATGGACTCTACAAGGTGTCAAGCTTTCCACAGGGATGCTGGCCCATGTTGAATCCAATGCATCCTACAGTTGTGTGAAGTTGGCTGGATGTCCTTTGGGTGGTGGACCATTCTTGATACACACGGGAAACTGTTGCGCGTGAAAAACCAGCAGCATTGCAGTTTTTGACACAAACCGGTGCGCCTGGCATCTACTACCATACCGTGTTCAAAGGCACTTAAATCTTTTGTCTTGCCCATTCACCCTCTGAATGGTACACAATCCACTTCTCAATTGTCTCAAGGCTTAAAAATCCTTCTTTAATCTGTCTCCTCTCCTTCATCTACACTGATTGAAGTGGATTTAACAAGTAACTTCAATAAGAAATAGCTTTCACCTGGTCAGTCTGTCATGGAAAGAGCAGCTGTTCCTAATGTGTTTTTTACACTAAGTGTATTTCATGATGTGCAGCCTAACGTGCAAAATCAGTGATTTAGTACATTTTTATTGGGTAAGTATTAGAATAAGCCACCTCAATATTTGCAGCCATAGTTGATAATATTGCTCTAGGAGCTGATCCATCATCAGTATTGTGAAGTAATTCTAATGTTCTAAGGTGAGATGTGAATTGAGAAAGCTGATCCGAGAGCAGTGATGCCTTTCTTTCGATCCTATCAGTATCGACACGTACTCCCAACGACGCACTTAGCGACTGTTTTTTTCTCTGCGTGGTGTTTTGGGAAACGCGTGTGACTTCTTCGGCGGGTTGTAGGAAAGATGCATCGTTAAAACCACATGCAAACCGAAGTTCCATCACTATTGGGAAACCTGAGTCTCCAAAAAAGACAGAACACAGGACAAGTAGGCTTTTGTGTTCCCACTGTTTTCTCTATACACAGTCTAGGGAATATGGGTGACGGTTTGGTCAGTCACATGAAGGTTAGTCTTGTGTGTTGTTATGGCTTTATTTAGACCTAGAATCGTATGGTCTGTAAATGAACGTCTTTGCATGACCTTCAATTGTCTGTCATTCACACAAACACACCAAGCTGGGTGTCAGGATGGTCAGGGGTTGATATCACACAGCAGTTGGTGAGTCTGTCTTTTGGCTTGCCACACACACTGCATAAGTGGCATTGTTTACTAACAAAGCTGGCAAGGATCTAATTGGCAGGATTTGGACAACCTGCATACCCTTGCCAAGCCCTGCCCCTAACTCACAGCCTGCCCACATCAGAGAACCAGACAAGGGGAGGGGAAGGGAAATGTTTTCAAAATGTGTGCATAATGGCTGGGTAGTATCATTCTCATGTCAGTCCATACATCATTGAATTCCTTAAATGAGCGTGCTAAAATTCACACTTAGTAGTTTTTATCAGAGCACCTCTCAAAGTCTTTGGGCTTTGGCTTTCAATGTATTGTTTTGAGCAAGTTTGACTGTGAATATTGATGTCCCATGAGTTGTAGATTCTACTGTCTTGACTTGGAAGAAGGTTCGAGTTTGAATTATGTGTTTTGGGCTCTTGGTGTAATTTTGTGGTGGAGTTGGTCCGATTTTTGCCTATGTTCTTAGTTCTTTCCCCCCCTGGTCATAGTTGATGTGAAAGACTGAGACAGGAAGTGCTGTTTTTAGGCGCCACCATCTCCTCTGCCACACTCACACACAGGCCTGTGTGTGTCAGCCCTCCATGTCCCCAACCCCTTGCTTGCGTGCAAACTGCAGTGGTAACCTTGACAATTACTCTGGCCTTGGGGGGTGGGTGGCCCTCTACATACACATGCAAAGTCTGACGCTGTTGGCCATTGTCATGGCACTAGTCATAAAAACATGCCCCATGGGTGGGTTTACGGGATGTAGTGCAGTAAGGGGGGGATCAGGTAAGAGGAAAGGGGTTGTTTCCTCTGTGCATTTAACAGGTTATATTTACTGAGCTTTTGTGCACTAAACGGTGTCTAATTTGTGGCAATGCATCAAGGTAATTTACTAATTAGAAAGCTGTCATCTGAAATGGATTCCCTATTGTTCGGGGACAAAATGAAACTGTGGTTTTGGTGTTATACTTTGTATTGCATGTTATAGAGGGGCTTCTCAGGAAAACCAAAAACTCTATTTCATGAGGATGGGACTTACTATTGCTTAGATCTTATTTTCAAGGGATTGACCTGTCCGCAATATTTTTGACCTTTTTCAATGTTAATCCCTTGTCCATAAGGCACCAAATCACCTGTCTTTTTTCTTAAATTCAATACTTTTTGTCCAATAACTCAAGATAGGGTAGTCATAATATTATGAAATTCTCAGGGTTGATGATTCACAGAGATGATTCAAATATAATTGTATTTATGGAATGACAATTCTATATTATGCAAATTGGGCACTTAATATGCAAATTGGCAGTATGGTATTCAATTACAGTAATTTAAGATCAATAATTTAAAGGAGTGTGGTCATTAACAAATCTTCATGCTCTATGAAATTAGAATACAATTATTTATACTGAATGCAAATTAGATAGTTAATATGCTAATTTGTCTGTACGAACCAAAAAATACAGCATGTTAAGCCCATTAGTTTAAGGTAAGGTGGTCATATTTTTTATTATTATAAAAAAATTTGTTTAACTGCTGTATTGAATGTTTCAAACACAATACACTTGCAGTGAAGCCGCTCAACAACTACACTACCGTTCAAAAGTTTGGGGTCACCTAGAAATGTCCTTTTTTTTTTAAAGAAAAGCACCTTTTTTTGGTCCATCACAATAATACCAAATTGATCAGAAATACAGTGTTAATGTTGTAAATGACTATTGTAGCTGGAAATGGCTGCTTTTTAATGGAATATCTACATAGGCATACAGAGGCCCATTATCAGTAA